>NW_005356519.1:4139816-4201969 GCF_000412655.1 Myotis brandtii
GGAGGGGGCGGGCCAGCGGGGGGACAGTGGGCGATGAGCAGGCCAGTGGGGAGGCATTTGGGGGCAAGCAGGCCGGCAGCGGGGGTGGGGAGGCAGTTGGGGGCAAGCAGGCCGGCAAGCAGAGTGGTTAGAGGCAATCAGGCAGGCAGGCAGGCAGGCAGGTGAGTGGTTAGGAACCAGCAGTCCCGATTGCAAGAGGGATGTCCGACTGCTGGTTTGGCCCGATCCCTGTAAACTGGAAGTAGGACATCCTTCGAGGGGTTCCAAATTGGAGAGGGTGCAGGCCAGGCTGAGGAACACACCGTCCCCCGTGCATGAATTTCGTGCACCGGGCCACTAGTCTATATATATAAAAGCTTAATATGCAAATTGTCCTCTCAGGCAGGAGTTCAACCGACTGGGAGCTCGACCACTCGCTATGATGTGTGCTGACCACCAGGGGGTGGCTCAGAACAAAGGAAGGCCCCGGCCAGCAGCCAACAGCTGCTAGGGACACTACCTGTGCATGAATTTTTGTGCACTTGGCCTCTAGTATGCATATAAGTTCTGTGGTTACTCCCTCCAACCGCCACTCACCTACCCCTGCCTGCCCTCTGAGATTCCAGTCTTTTCCCTGTTTCTATGTTATTGGATTCATTTTGTTCATCAGTTTATTTTGTTTATTAGATTCCACATATGAGTGAGATCAGGTAATACTTGTCTTTCTCTAACTGACTTATTTCAGTTAGCATAGTACTCTCCAGGTCCCTCCCTTCTGTCTCAAAGGGTAAGAGATCCTTATTTTTTTACAGCTGCATAGTACTCCATGGTGAAAATGTACCATAGCTTTTTTATCCACTCCTCTGCTGATGAGCACTTGGGCTGTTTCCAGATCTTTGCTATTGTAAATTGCACTGCTAGGAATGTAGGGGTGCCTATATTTTTTCTGATTGGTTTTTCAGATTTCTATATTGGTGTTTCTATATTTCCTATATTTGTTTTGTCCCATTAGGCTTTTAAATACATTTTCCTATAATATCTGTTATTACTAACAAAAATATAAATTTTGTTATAATATTAAATAATGCAAATACACTAACAAAATTTAATTATCTTAGGGGAGAAAAACAAGTACCAAAACTCTTGGTCGTCCTCATTGTAAATGATTAATTTATAGATGCTATTATAAGACGATTTGAACTGACAAAGGGACAATTTTCACTGGCCATGTTTCATACAGTTCAGTGACCAGCCTAGTACAAATCAAGGGCATAATCCATAAGAACAGAAGAAATTGAGCACTTTGGGGAATTGCCCTAGAACAGTGGTCGGCAAACTGCGGCTCAGGAGCCACATCTGGCTCTTTGGCCCCTTGAGTGTGGCTCTTCCACAAAATACCGACTTCGCATGGGCCACAAAGTTTCAATCGCACTGTACGTGCGCGCCTGCACGTGGTATTTTGTGGAAGAGCCACACTCAAGGGGCCAAAGAGCTGTATGTGGCTCGCAAGCCACAGTTTGCCGACCACTGCCCTAGAAAACTAAAATCCTACATAACCCTCTCTCAGGTTTAACTATAGAAAAACAGGTCACTTTTTCTCCCCATATTTTTTATCCTAGGAAGAATCCTCTATGGACTGTGTATCCCAAACGAAACAGGGCAGACTCAACCAGTTCCAGCATGGTGTCACAGAGAAAGAAGCTCAAATCCAGTGCCAATAGCCTTGTCTCTCAAACTGGTAGCAATAGGGCTATAACACAAAGCAGAAGGTCCCCCCCCAGATCTTATTTACTCGCCTCTCTTCTCAAAGCCAGGCTGACCTTTCTTTCTGCTCCCAAACTCCCATAACACTCCAGCTGAGACTGGGATGATGGGGGTGGGAATGGAAGCAATTCTTCTGCCTCCTCTCATTCGGCTTCTATGAATTACTTTTTCATTCCATGACCTGCCTTTGGGATCTATGCTATATACTCTTCCATGAAGAGCTCCAAGTTATTTGTAATACATTTTAGCATAACCTTCTCCCAATTTCTTTCCTCACCTGTGATTTCAATCAGAACCATAGACAGACCAGGAGGTGAGCAGAAAAATCAAAAGGACCTCCTAGAGGTGGAGACTAAAAATGAGAATAGAGTCTTGCTGTGTGCCTTAGTGGTTGAGCATGACCTATGAACCAGGAGGTCACAGTTCAATTCCCCATAAGCACACATGTCCGGATTGTGTGCTCGATCTTCAGTATGGGGCATACAATCAATGATTCTCTCTCATCATTGATGTTTCTATCTCTCTTTTCTCTATGAAATGAATACAAATATATATATCTTTATTGTTGAAGGAATTACACTGGTTCTCCCACCTGTGGCTCATAGAAAGGGCCTTAGAAATATTTGTTGGATAAGTAGTCTTTTTTTATGAATAAGTGAATATTTAAACATTCATATGTTGGTTCCTAATACTCTCGTATCTCTAAGATTTTTAAAAAAATACATTTGTATTGATTTCAGAGAGGAAGGAGAGGGAGAGAGAGATAGTAACATTAATGATGAGAATCATTGATCGGCTGCCTCCTGAGGCTCTCCCTGCACCCCACCCACTGGTGATCAAGCTCACAACCAGGGCATGTGCCCTGACCAGGAATTGAGCCTTGGCCCTCATAGGTTGACTCTCAACCACTGAGCTACACCAGCCAGGCCGCTCTTGTATCTCTAAATACTATACTCAGGAAGCAATACATGTAGGCATCTCAGATTTTATTGTAGATAATTTTAAACACTGTCTGAACAAAGATGGAAAAAGGGGAGTATAATGGGATGACAGGAATTCAATTCCTTGATAGTTTATACCTGTCAGCTATAAACATGAATTTCTGACCAGATTCAATAATAATAGAGAATCACAATTTTTTGAATGTATATGGAGGACCTCATCCACCACTTTTTAGAATTACATGGACATATTGAGTTTTATGAGTATCCAAGAAAAGCACAGGTTGTGAATTTCTATGCACACTTGGGTGAATAGGGACTATCTTTCGCTTATTAGAGCACATTGTTTCAATTGCAAAGGTTATCTCTCAGTTGTGAACAAAAACAGAAAGAATTTAAAATGTTGAACTCCTCTATTTTAAAATTTGATTAAAATTACAAAGAATTTAGAAGGAACTTTCTTCTTAATTCAAAATACATCAGTATCTTCTTCCTCTGAAAGTAAAAGAATCATATTGCTGAACTTTGCTCAGTTTTAGTCTTTCTTCAGGGTCTTTGATGCTTTTTATACATAACAGATATAATTTTCAGGTAAAGGGCATGCTGTTTGCACTCATCTTTTCAGTTTGATATATTGCATTTTAGGCTAATGTGAAGTGGAGATCACCTAAAAGTACTTATGATTAAAATTATACTAGAAAGACAAAAAGAAAAGGAGCAATAAAAAAGATTTAAAAACTACTCTGGGTTTCATAAAATATAAATTCTCAGTTTCATTTTTAGAGGAGGACCTGAATAAAGGAGGGGAAAAGTGTATGTTGCCATGCTGTGCTAGTAACCCATTGACAAGAGGCAGCAACACTAGGAGCCTTTGCCAAGACAGAAAAAGAGTAATAAAGTTATTTTGTTCCTCATTTGCAAATAAGCGTCGACACAGAGAATGCCAAGAAACCATAGGAAAGTGTTTAAAAAAATTATTTCTAACCATTACTTACTCATTTGGGAAAGAACAAAGTGGAATTATAAAGTAACACAACACTGAAAGCATCCAGAGAGATCCATTGTGTTGAGGCTAAAAAATTGCCAGGGCGTCTATGGTCTCAGGTGATAGAAACCTCAAAGGAAATACCCTCTTTGTTGCGATAAGAGCATAACAACATATGTTTGGTATCTGTCCAGGATTTCAGCACTCTTTTTTATTTTTGGATGAGCCAGCCAACATTTTATTTTTTTAGACAAAGAAACAATACATTTGTGAAGAATTGAGAAGACAAAGACACTTGGGTTTGGGTGCTCGTTAGTGAGGAATCTAAACATAGCTTGGGCTTGGGTAGTGAATTAGTAAAGGAGTTACAAGGTTTGTGTATGTAAGTTTTTTGGCTTTGGTTTGCTTCACTCTGGAAATAAGGATGAAAAGAGAGAAACATCTCTTTTTTGTTCCCCTTATTTTTGCAACCTTGGCGTATCAGGACAATACTCTAACCACCTGAACTACCTGGCCAGGGCCTAGCACTCTTATATTAAGGGTATGAAATATCACATAAGCTACACAAAGAAAGATTGTAAGATTTTAATTTTATATTAGCTGCCATACATTTTAATAAAAACAATTTACCAGAGCATGTCTTTGAGACAATGAACAACTACTGAACTATATAATACCAGCTCCAATAATTAGACTTTTTAAGACTTATTTAACTCCATGGACTCACACAGTATTTGGCACTAAGGAAACTGAGCCAAGTTGGCACTGCCTAATATGCCCAGGACTGGGAGGGGGGGCTTTCTCAGCCTTTACCTCATGTGGAACTCCCTAGCATAACTTGGTGAAACAAGTACTTCATCCCTCAAATTAAAGCTGAATAAATTTGAACAGGTGATGATAATTTACTTAAAATCACACTAGTTAATCTGAGGCAGGTAGTGTGTGTGTGTATGTGAGAGAGAAATGGATTAAACTTTTTTGTTTTGTTTTGTAGACTATTCATGAATAAAATGACTCAATATTTTAAACTAGCAATTCTCCTCCACTTAATATAACTCCAACAACAACAGCAATGAAAGACATATTTGTTGCTATGGTGTAGGATAACATAATAGTAAAAGCTACCAGGGGTCCTCAAACTACGGCCCACGGGCCACATGCGGCCCGCCGAAAACATTTATCCAGCCCGCCGGGTGTTTTTGCCGCCACTGCCTGTCCTGCTTAGCTGCTGACTCATCCAGGGCCCGCAGTGCGCATGTGTGGAATGTCTGAAGGACAGTGAACTGGCCCCCTGTTTAAAAAGTTTGAGGACCTCTGAGCTAGACATTTGTCTTAATAAATGTAACAATAATATAAGGATGAAGACAGTATGTGAACTATTGAATTAAGAGTGCTGATTCTTAGATGAGTATGTGGTTCAAGAAAATTTTAATTAATATAACAAGAAGAAAAAAGTGGGGCAATCTGTATTAGTGGCAAATAATATACTTCTCATGAAGGAATTAAATTGGGAAGTAAAGAGTAATTGAGAACATTTGACCAGAAAATGTGTAAACTGTTTTCTTTCAAAACCACTCAATCAGAAAACGGCCAGTTAGAAAATACGGCAATGCAAAATAAATAAGGTAGACTTAAATTTATATTAATACAAATAACAACCTACATTCAATGCATATTATGCTGCATGCACATTTTTTACATTAATTACCACAATTTGTTTGGAATATAACCCCAAGAAGTAGATACTATCCATCCCCATCTTACTCATCATAAAATTGAGGCATAAAGTCCAAAACCACACAACTTGGATATATCCAAGCTGGGAATTAAACCCACATCTGTTTGATTCTAAAGCTGATTGCTTAGCAATCATATAACCAGTTATAAACCACGATAAGAATAGAAGAAACTCACCAAATTGTAGTACTTTATATTTCCTCTCCTGAGTTACGTTTCAGTACATTAACTCTCTGCACAACATATTAGAGATATTTTTAAATACATACTGTAGTCTTAGTACATTTTGATCCAAGAAATAGGCAGATAACTTTTATTTGTTGGATGACTTAAGAATAGTAGTATAATAAATTAAATTCAGTTAAACTTAGGACATGTTTTTTTAGAGAAAAATTGGAAAAAAAATATATATCACCAGTTACAATATGCAAAACACCTGTTGATTTTTAAGAATACGTAAGATTTTATTCTTCCACATGTGACTAATATTTCTCTTCTTGAATTCACTGAGTCTATCCAGGTTCATTTTCATCACTCCCCTCAAAAATAATTCAATCATGGCTCCTAGCACTTTTCTTCAACAATCAGTCATTTACGTCCAAATTTTGGATCTTACTTCTGAAATCTATATTTTATCTGTTTGGTAAAAGAATAATTCATTTATAATAAACATATACCTGTTGCTACCTACTGTTGTCCATATGAGAAGCACCCTACCTACAATCAGAATGTCTGCCCTTGTGAGTTTTATATGCGGGCTTCTATTTGAAAGCTCAGTGGCATCTTCAGTACAAGGCAGTGGTTCTCAAACTTGGCTGCACATTAGAATCACCTGGGAATCTTTTTAAAATCCTGATTTCTGGGCCTCATCCTCCAGAAATTCTGTTTTTTTTGTTACTAATGTTGTGGTCCCACCCTATAATAAAGAGACAGAATTTCTGGAGGATGAGGCCCAGAAATCAGGATTTTAAAAAGATTCCCAGGTGATTCTAATGTGCAGCCAAGGTTGAGAACCACTGATATAAGGCATTTACCCTGTTTTATAGACATATGAGTCCCTCATTGAACCTCAGAGGAATTTATTACAGAAAATGGTGGCCTTTCATTTTGAGATGGCTGGTAAAGTTCCTAAAGTGAGAACCATGTAGGCCACTAGTCAAAATATAAAACATTACATTCTAAACAGTATGTTCTAAGTTTGAAGAAAATGTGTCCAACTATTTTTACATGATGTAATAACTCAAAGACAGAAATTTAATTTTATTGATATAGATTACCTAACATCCCTTTCATTCTATCTCTCAGCACAAGAATGACATTAAGAATTTAAGACAAATGTGCAAATAATTTATTTCTACCATAACTCTCAGGTCCAATTTTATAGGGAATGATTTTCTAAAACAAAAGATGAAGTATAAATTGATCAGAAGTGGATAATATTCCCAATATAAACTGAATCTCCCTAGGAAAAAAAAATCAATTTTAAGAAATCTGAGCTTGCTCTACCAGGTTAGCTCAGTGGATAGAGCATCGCCCTGCTGACCAAAGGGTCCCAGGTTCGATTCCAGTCAAGCATACAGACCTCCGTTGCAGGCTCCTCCCTGGCCCAGGCCCTGGTAAGGGCACATGCAGGAGGCAACCAATCAATGTGGTCCTCTCATATCAATGTGTCTCTCTGTCTTTCCCTCTCTCTTCCACTCTCTAAAAATATCCCTGGAAAAATATCCCTGGGTGGGGATTTTTTAAAAAAGAGACAGAATCTGAGCTTAACTCAAGCTAATATTTTTCTACAAATTTCTTTTTCAAAATTACATCAAGTGTAGACACCTTAAGCCATCAATAAGACCAATTTTTCAAAACAAGCAAATAAAAAAATAAAATGAGCAAACATGCATTTTCCATATTAGAAATTCCCAAACTTTTCACTTTCCACAACCTTTAAAACTGGAGAACAGATTGTTGCTGATGTAGAGAAGGGACCCTGTTAAGAACTGACTTTAAATCCTCTTTAGAATCTCACTTTGAAAACCTCTGCATAGTAGGAGGAGAAATTAATTTTATCCAGAGAATAGAAACATGATACTGAGGACTAACAATTTCTATATGCCAAATTAAATATTTTTGAAAAATGTTAGGAGAGGGCACAGTGAAGGATATAGCTTCAGGAAGGGAAATTGGGAAGTATTTTGTGGTTGGTTGGTTGGTTGGTTCATTTGCCTGGTTTTGTTTCATGGTTTTTTGTTTTGTTTCGTTTTGTTTTTAAGAGTTGAAAATCCAGAGTATCACATATTAGGAAATCAAAGTCTTTGGTGACAGCTGTTGTGCTGATTGGTGACATGTTGTGTAGGCAATGAGCTGTCTCTGCTTGTTTTTTTCCAGGAAGTGGTCTTGCTGTATAAACAAAGCATCAGTTATAGTCATCATTGTTTTGGCAGGATTCAGGTTTGTACTCCTGTCATCAAGTTGAGTGGCCATGCCAGGATATCTCACCTTTTGAGTTTAAGATCAATCAATTGATTTTAGTTGCTAGTTTTATGCTCCTTTTATAGACTATAAATGCCATATGTGAAGGGCCCAAATGTAAACTTTGTATACTAGAACCTTGCTTTGTTTTTTCAGTTCCAGGGGAATATGTAATAAGTTAATATGATTTATAAAAAACTATAATAATCCAATTCTCAAAATAGCTGTAACAGATAAAGGTCTTCCCTCCATTCAAAAAATTTGTATTGACCACCCACATTGGCAGCATTTGTGCTCACAATTGTGTATCAGTTAGCTATTACTGCATAACAAACACCACAATTTCAGTAGCATACAACGATAAGCACATATTGTTCACTCATTTGTCTCACATACTTTACTCAGGTATGAATTGTCTGTACTTGGGTTGATCTAGGCTTGGAATGGCTGAACTTATCCAAAACTGAAGGATATATCCATATCTATCATCTTTCTTGGACTAGAAGGCTACACAGGCCATATTCTTCTCATAACAATGGTGGAAGCAGAGGAGGATGCAAGCACATTCCATGCCTTTCCTTACTTTATTTTCACTATATCACATTGGCCAAGGACATAGTCAAAGGGTGGAGAAATACACTTTGTCCACTCTAAGGCTATGGCAAAGGTATGGATGTATAATGCTACTATAGGGAAAGGGGAAGTGAAGAATTGAGTACAATACTTGAAACTACCATAACTTGGGAGAGAAAATGAAATTTTTACAAAATATAATCACTTTACTTGAAAGAATAAAAATTCTCAGCCTTTATTGTTGTAATCAACTGCTTCTTAGAACTTATCTCCCCTTCATTCCCACACCTGGCTCCTTCTCCTAGAATGTCTTGCTCCCCTTTCTCAATCTCATACGTTTTTACACATCTGTTTAGCTCAACCCATGCATCACCTTTATAAAAAGTATGTTCCATTTATTCTAGTTTAAGTCAGGAACACATGATGGCTCCCCAACACTTTCCATCTTGCATTGCCATCATCTATGCTAGTCTCTCCACAAGTTGGAAGCTCCTTTGAATCTTATTTTATTCTTAACATGGCACATAGCATGTAGCAAATGCTCATTGCAGTTGATCCTTGAACAACATGGGTTTGAAGTGCACAGGTCCATTTATTCATGGACTTTTAAAAAACTAAATATGTACAGTACTGCTTGTGAATTTTCTCTTCCTCATGGTTTTCTTAACATTTTCCTTTCTCTATATTACTTTATCATAAGAATACAGTGTATAATACATTTGGCATACAAAATATGCATTAATTGACTGTTTATTGATAAGGCTTCCAGTCAACAGTAGGCTAAGTTAAGTTTTGGGGGAGTCGAAAGTTATATGCAAATTTGCAACTGTGCAGGGGAGGAGGGTTAATGCCTCCAACCACTGAGTTGTTCAGGGGTCAACTGTATATTTTTACTGAAGGAAGAAAATATATTTTAAAAAAATGACAGAAAGACAAAGTCCCTGCCTTCAAAACTCATGATCTATGCTCAAAAACACATTTTTCAATACTTTTATTCAAGTGTATTTAAATGATAAAATCAAACTTACTTTCTCAATGAAATGAAGTCACATAACTATGTAGTTTATCCATTTAAAAATAATATAGTGCCATGTTACCTCCTTTAAAACAATGTCATATGTATTTATTCTCTAAAACTAATTGCATTTTAATTTATATAGAACTGTAATATGTGTAGGAGATTAATAAGAATAGCCATTAACTATACAAGCTTGAGCTCAGTTAATCATTTGTAAACTACTGAACATATACCATTTAATTAGTATGAATGTTGTTAAGATTTACTTGATAACATCAAATTCTACCGTTTTAAATTATAATCATTGAAGCAATTAAATCACAGCTCTCAAATATCATTAAAAAGCTATGAAAACACACCTTAGAATGACTCTATCAAGTTTCTTTTATTCAGTTACAAGAAATATATTCTAAAATTAAACATAGCAGTAAGTATAGACTTCCAAACTAAGAACAATTTTTGAAAATAGTTATTTAAAACATAATTGCTTTAATATTTGGTCTTGGAGATGTATTAAAATATGAATTATTTAATTTGCATATATATATTTTTAGTGTTTTAGCAATCTTAGCTTCATATTCTGTGATACAACTTCTAATTAAGAATCTGAAAGTATTTATTACTTCAATCATATTAACAAATGATAACTTTAAAAATTGACTTTGTTAAGAATGCACTCTTTCAGTAATTTTACAAAGATTATTTCTTTTAATTATTTTGAAGTAGCAAATTAAAAAAAATATCTATACCAAGAGTATAACAAGAATGAGGAATAATTTAAAATGTGAATGAGGGATTTTCCCCAGAATGTGATTTAATAACAATTTTTAAATAAATTTATTTAATCTAGAAGTTGTCATGGCATATTGTACATTCTTCAATTAATAAATGTTGTGAACAGTGACTATAATTAAATTCATAAATATTAACTATTTCACCTTAACACTGTTAATATAATTTCTGGTGAGTATATTAGATCAAATCAAATGAAGTCGCCAATATTTACTGTTCTTTTTACCAACAAAACTGGTAATTTCACATGATTCAATCTAATAAAAAGATGAACAGAAAACAGCACAGATGTATGTGTAGCCATATAGGAATGTTAGTCTTTCATTTTAAAATGATTACCAAATTAGGATTTTTAAGTTAGTATAAATTTTGTTTTTAAAAATATATGCTTAAACAGTCAATCAAAGAAAATAAGAAAAACATGGGAAAAAGAGTGTAAGATATGCTACTCAGAATCTAATATTCAGAGAAAGGCAATTTTTATAAGATGAATAAACATTGTTTTGCCTTTCACCTCAACAAAAATTGCAACTAGCTATTATTATACCCAGGATATGAAAAGTAATATTCCTATTCTTTGATTATGGGAATATAAATTTTGAAGAATGTCCATTTATAAAAATTTAATTTTGTGCATACCCTAGAACCTAGCAATTTATTTCTAGAATTCTATCCTAAAATATACCTCAGTAAAAGTGCAACTAGACCCTTTTTGGAAAAATAATATGTGTGTGTTTGTGTATACATACAAAATTTGGAAAGACTTCACAACTATTAAAATAATTAGGGATTGGTATGGGGGAGATTCTTAAAAAATATTCCAACCAAAAACAAAAAAAATATTATTGAGATTAGCTTCTTTATTGTGTATGTTTAAAAACCACCATCTATATTTAAATTGCTTTAGAACATAGACAATAAATGTTACCCATCCTCCACCATAATCAAAAGAAAAAAAGTATACAAATGTTGTGACTATAATAGTATAAAATAAACTTCCATTGTCTGGTGTGGTGAACCTCTGTTTCTTTTTCTTCTCCCAATTTTATTCAGTTGAACTTATTCAGGCAAACATAAGACTTATACCTGTTCTCCTGCTGACTTGATCTTTGTCAGAACACATATAGCACACACATAGGCACAGTCTTTTTCTGTCTCTGACACACACATCCCTGATCTACACACAATAGGTACCAAATACTTCATTAAGGTAGTTTCAAAAGTATGAACACTGCTAACTTTTAAATTACATGTATTTATTTAGTTTCTATAATCACATGATAAAAGGAAGATGATAGATGATAGAGAAATAATGGAAGAGAGGAAGAACAAAAGTAAGATAGAGTGCAGAGTAGAAAAAGTTGCTATTAAGCCAATTGAAATGTATTTGAAAATATTCCCTACCTTCCAAACATATGTTTCTTTAAGTGAATTTTCTATGAGAGTCTTTTTCATGCTTAGGGGTCATATTTACTCATGAACTGTAACATTATAATAAGCTTTCTTAAATGTTTTCATTGATTTCAGAGAGAGGGAGAGATAGATGCATCAATAATGAGAGAGAATCATTGATCAGCTGCCTCCTGCATTCCACTATTTGGGGATCAAACCCGAAGCCCAGGCCTGTACCTTGACTGGGAATAGAACTGGGATCTCCTGGTCAATGCTCAACCACTGAACAACACTGGCCAGGCTATCATAAACATTTTTTTAAAATATTTTTTATTATTTGTAGAGAGAGGAGAGGAGAGGAGAGGGATCAGGGAGAGAGAGATAGAAACATCTATGAGAGAGAAACTTCAATCAGCTGCCTCCTGCATGCTCCCTACGGGGGATTGAGACTGCATCCCGGGCATGTTCCTTGACAGGGAATAGAACCAGTGACCTCTTAGTGCAGTGATGGCGAACCTATGACACGCGTGTCAGAGGTGACACGTGAACTCCTTTTTTGGTTGATTTTTCTTTGTTAAATGGCATTTAAATATATAAAATAAATATCAAAAATATGTCTTTGTTTTACTATGGTTGCAAATATCAAAACATTTCTATATGTGACACGGCACCAGAGTTAAGTTAGGGTTTTTCAAAATGCTGACACGCCGAGCTCAAAAGGTTCATCATCACTGTCTTAGTGCATATGATGACACTCAACCACTGAGCCACACCAGTTGGGCTATAATAAACATTTTTAATAAGTTTGTAAAATATTTTGAAAATTAAAATCATTCATGATTCTGTCAAGACTGCTGGAAAAGCAAATGTCAAAGAAACTGCTAGCTCAAGCAAAGCCAAATTTATTCGTGCCTTTAAATAGAAAATTAGAATAGATTATGTATAGAATTTTAGGACATGGGATAAATGATTTTGAGGTAGGTCTTGCAAGTAAGGGAATTAATTAGGATCTGGCAGAGTTTATGACATAATAACTTTGGATTGGTGGGAAGGAACAATTAGGGAGAGGTTCTGTATTCTGTCTTCATGAGTAAGTAGTTAGTCTTGGTAAGTAAATTATTTAGTTGGTTCAGCCTTAATTTTCAAAATTAAGTACAATAGCTTCAATACTTTTGCTTTTCTTTAGTATTGCTTAACACACACACACACACACACACACCAGGAATACATGCTTTGCCAGAATTGTTTAGCACAGAAATAAAAAGTTCCATAATCCAAAAATAATCTCAATAAAATATTTAAGCAAATTTCATTATCTATATTTTCCTTTACATAAAATTTGTATACATTTATATAATTGGCGGCATTTTATATATAAAATACATATTACAGGTAATATGTACATATGTATATATAAAATGATATATATATCAATATCAAGCAAGCTATTTTCCTTTTTCTTAATTCCTAAAAAATAGTTAGAAATATACAATGATTTATTTTACTAGGTCTCTTTCATTTGACCTTCAGTTTGTTTTCAGCAGTTGATTATTATAAAGAATGCTGTAATGAACATCTGTGCATATAAATCTCTGATCTTAGCTCTTATTATCTTGTTAGGACAGATTTCTAGTAATAAAATTAATTGCCAAAGAGTGTCCATCTCTATGTAGTACAACATTATGGGTGAAATTATATATGAGCTTACCATGGCCACAGTTCAATCTTATAATTTTTTAGAATATTGTATAATAGATGCTATTACAGACAATGAATAATTTATACATTTTGACTCATGGTTTTTCATTACAGATGAAAACCATGGATTTTATTTAGAAAGTGAATACGCAGCCTTATTTATGCCTCATTAAAAAATTCAAAGGTATTATATTAATTACTTCATCGTTTATCTAATTACATTTTCTGGTTTACTTTTTAAATCGGCCTGACCTATTATCAATCCAAAAAGCCTTGGTATTATTCTTTACAAATGTCAAGGTCTTAACCTGTATTCTGGCCCAATGCCAGTTTGAGTAATTGCATATTTCTGGCTTTTTTCCCCATCAGATTCATTTGGAAAAGTTAATCTCTTCTTCCTTTGAAATGTTACTTTTATGATAAAAGTGTGAGTTTTTAAAATCAGACTGGAAGTGTGCACAGTGAATCATAATACAGAATTTTTAGAGACATTCTATTATCTAAGTACTATATTTTAGTGAAATTTCACTAATACATTTGTTGGAAATAATTTTTCTCTGCATTTGTTCCAAATCAATGTTGGCCAGGAATGTGGGTAGTCTACTACTTATAGGTGTAGGCAAAATAGTGATCTCAGAAGTTATTTTAAAAAATCTTCTATTAGATATTGTTGGGAAAAGCAAACCATACTCAGCTACTCTCATACTCTGAAATATTGTGTGTGTTTTTGGCCTCTGGCCTATGTAATCTATTATCAAAGAAAGAAATATCTATTGTGAACACAAATTACTGAAAACTACTACTTAAAGCTGTTAGATGAGATTTTCTGTGATTATATCTAAAGTTATTGTCATTTCAAACAAATCATTTGCTTAACACCATTGTATTTTAATGAGTGGGAAAATAGTTTTTTTTCCAGCTGTAGCTCAAACATTGCTTTATTTTATCATGCAAAGTATCAGTGTGAGAACAATTTGTTGGTATATATTTGACATCTAATTTTGAGATATTTATGTAGTATCTCACATATTTCTATCTGGCTTTTGCAAAAGAGTTTTTGCATATTTTATGCAAATATAATTTTCCTTGTTCTCAAAGATAGACAGCACATATCTAAGTAAATAAAAATCTATAATAGAGTAAATTCAGGTAGGCTAATTTTATTTAAACTTAAAACTTACAAGCTTTTTCCTTTTTTCTTAAACTAGCATGCTGATTGTAGGAGAATAATTTTCAATTAGAAGTTTTACTAAAACCAATTTGACTAGAGTTTATTCAAAATAAGCCATTGTTAAGAAGTGAAATATTCATAGCTTACATTTATAGAAATCATATATCATAATGTTTGAAAAGCACGTGAAAATTTCCCTTAACTATTTTCTTTTACACATTAAACCCAAGATCCATGTAAAATGGAGAAGACATATTAGAGTTGCAGTAGATTGAAGTTAGGAGTGAGGTTTGTAAACTATATTCTTGAATTGAAAACATGAATTTACCACTTACATAATTAAGCAGATTCTTAACCTCTTATGCCTAAATTTTCTCATCCACAAAATTGTTATCTTATAACTTATTTGACTAGAATAGTGCTTAGCATCTAATAACCTTCAATAAATATTAACACCATATTAGTAGTGGCCTATTTTGAAAAGTTATATATTCAGTCATTAGTTATATTTGTTGAAAACCCAATATATTTAGAGTATATGTAGATCTTAGTAGTTTGCAAAGATAAATTGAAAAGGCAAATCTTGAGTATTTAAAATTGAAAGCATAGTAGGAGATAAACATGGACATAGTGAGAAAGTAGATAAAGTTATCAGGCAATTGACAATGACAATGAAGGCAAAAATCAAAATTAATTATTGTGAGATAAATGTTCTTAGGTAGGTTTGAACTGGTCACTAATGTGGATGGATGTGATCATGCATCCATTAAAGCTATTCCATTTACATTTAAGAGTAAAGAAATTATGGCAGACCAGCTCGATTGCTTACAGGCATTTGGTTCTGTCCAAAACGTCCGCAGAGACATTTGGTCCATGCCTGATGATCCTTGATATTCAGTCATGTCCCAAATGACCATGTGAACATTTGGTCCCCACCAGCAGGTCCTTGAGCATATGCCATTACCAACTGGGCTACCAAGGCAAAGGCGTTCTTACTGGCAATACAGCCACAACACAAATACTGAACCAATAAAGCATGATAGATTCTCTATGTATTAGTCTTGTAAACCAAACATATAAATAAACGTAATGGGCTATTTGAACCACTTACATACTTTAGTAAATGTAAAAGAAAAAAAATGTAAAAGGTTTATTAGTAAATGTAAAAGAAAAAAAAACAAATCTAAAAAGTGAAATTGCTAAGCACATAAGTTTGGAAAGAAGGAAAATGCAGTGTTAGTATTTTATTTTTTTTTAAATATGTTTTTATTGATTTCAGAGAGGGGAAGGGAGAGAGAGAGCGAGAGCGAGAGCGAGAGCGAGAGAGAGAGAGAGAGAGAGAGAGACAGAGAGAACATCAATGAGAGAGAATCATTGATTGGCTGCTTCATGCATGCTCCCTACTGGGGATCAAGCCCACAACCTGGGCATGTATCCTAACTGCGAATCAAACTGTGACCTCCTGCTTCATGGGTCAACACTCAACCATTGAGCCACATCAGCCAGACAAGTGTTATTATTTTAAAGGAACTATTGGTATAGTCAGGTAACATGTTTAAAAAATCGATTTACAGTGATTAGCCAAAAGATAGCTCAAAAGAAACAAATAAATTAGAGGCCTTGTAAAAAAATTTCTAGTATTTTATTTTGACACATAAAGTTGAGGCTTTGGGTTACTCTTGTAAGAATGTTGCCACTGCAGGACATTTGGTCCTGTCGTAAATTTCCACGGAAACATTTGGGCCACCCCAAAGGGCTCTTGGTATTTGGTCCTGTCAAGAATGTCTGTCGGGAACCAATTCCAGCATGTCATAATTTCAAGAGTTTCATCAAAAGGTTGATGAGACTTGGGGACTTAACAGGGTTGAGTCACACATGTAGTCACCTGTTGGAAATGGCTAAAGGCATTTCCCCAAACCTGAATAGGAAACTGATTGTGGCTGCCAGACAGTTAAAGGGCATCTTAATATCTTAATCTACATGTTATTGCCTCCTATTGGCCAAACACCTGAACAGCCATAGGCAAATTCCCCTAAACTGTCAATGCTTCTCTACCCTTTGAAACCTTACCCTTTGAAGTGCATTACCTCCACCTTGCCTTAGGGCAAATTGTGTTAATAAAAGCAAGGGTCCTAGACAAGGAGGTAGTCTTCAGTTCCTTTAGCTGAAGGTCCTCTGACCCCCAACGCCTTTCAAAATTCTATCTCGTCTCTGGACTCTTTATTAGTCCCCGGATTCCTATGTCATCTACGCACAGCGCTTTTCCAGATTCCTGAACCTTCTTGATGCTGGGACAAGAACCCCGGCAAATGTTCACGCTCAGAAAAACATCCCTTGGTTCAAATAGCCCATTACATTTATTTATATGTTTGGTTTACAAGACTAATACATAGAGAATCTATCATGCTTTATTGGTTCAGTATTTGTGTTGTGGCTGTATTGCCAGTAAGAACGCCTTTGCCTTGGTAGCCCAGTTGGTAATGGCATATGCTCAAGGACCTGCTGGTGGGGACCAAATGTTCACATGGTCATTTGGGACATGACTGAATATCAAGGATCATCAGGCATGGACCAAATGTCTCTGCGGACGTTTTGGACAGAACCAAATGCCTGTAAGCAATCGAGCTGGTCTGCCATAATTTCTTTACTCTTAAATGTAAATGGAATAGCTTTAATGGATGCATGATCACATCCATCCACATTAGTGACCAGTTCAAACCTACCTAAGAACATTTATCTCACAAGTATCCAGTAAAGGCACCATTATGCTTACTTTATAGTTGAGGGAACAAACTTTTTTTTCATGTGCTACTAGTCTTATAGCTAAGTGGCAAAAAACAAATAAACAAACAAACAAACAAAAAGCACATGTTACCTGAAGTTCTGCCTTACTTCTAAGCTGAGCCTTTTCTGCAGAAATTACACTGTCTTGATAAAACTCAGAGGGAGGCATTAGCAGAGAAATCATAGGGAATTTGAATGGAATGGGAAAAGAAAAACATGAGGATCTCAAACACTGTTCATTGGAAATAATGCATAGATTTTAAAAAGACATGGAGGCACATTTGTTTTCAAACTCTGAGGAAAGGCAGATGCTAAAACAAACTAACACAGCTAACAAAATAATTTAATAATCATCCACCTTCATAAAACAAAAGGGTAGGTCCCACTGTTAATTAGGAATTGTAAACTTCCATGAGATTATTACTATAAAGTTAATTGAAATTCTTGGGAAATGATATTTTAGAAAAAAAAAGGAGACTAAATAATCTATTATTCAAGTTGGTCTGGGTACTACTGAATTGATTCAAGCCTATACTCTTTGTAAAATCAATGGTGTTTTATATCCAGAACAAGAGGACAGATTCTATTGACCACAATGAGTAATGCACTTTCTAGATTAAAGGTACTTTTCAAAAGATGTCTTTATTGGAAATAAAATAGAAATCCTTATAAAGTAAAATACTACCAAGATTTCCTCATTAGGTGCTCTTCTACCTTTCCCTCTTCTTATTTTGAAGTATTTGTCCTTTAGTTTCACGAATATTTCTAATCCATTCGATTTGAAAGATGCTTAAGTGAGTGCAATGTAAAGCAGCAATTGCTAAAGGAATTAATCAAAGCTCTCATAATACACCTTACTTGCAATTTTTTTTTAAACAAAAGCTGAGCCAGACGAGAGTAGCCTGAACCAGCAAGAATAATTCTCTAATAGCAGTTCAACTTAAAAAACAAACAAACACAAAACTCTTCACCTGCACTATTCCACCTGGGCCTCAAAATAACTCCGAATTAATCATTTGAATTTTCTACTGTAATCTGTTCTTCTCAAGAGTTCATTCATTGATTTTTAAATTAAACTACCTTGTGTTTTTGGCATAAACCTAATTTTTTGATGGCATATTTTCTTTTGTTAAATTACCATTATCATTGCTGAATGCAATTTACTAGTACTTTGTTTAAGATTTCTTGCATCTGTGCTCACATGAGTAACAGTGTTCAGTAATTTACTTTACATGCTTTGCCCCTGTCAGGTTTGGGTGTCAAAGGTATGTAGCTTCAAAAAGTGATTTATTGAATCATTTCTGAATTTCTGTTTTCTGGAATAGTATGTATAAATGCTGACATTTGTTTCTTGAGTGTTTCATATAATTCATCCATGAAGCTATTAGGGTAAAGAATTCTCTCACCATCCTCCCTTGTTTCTTGAATTGGACTTGCTGTTATGTGTTTGTTTTTTTCTTCTATCTTAAATCTGTTGAAAAAAACATTTTTTTATTCTATTTTGCTCTCTACTAGTTTAGAAATGAAACCCTCTGTTTCCATTCTTTGTCTCTCCAACTTATTAAAGTCTTTGTCATTAGTTAACAAACTTATTTTGTCAAAGTCTAAAGCTTAAAGTTAATTAATGTCTGTATGAACTTGAAAAATAAGACATGTGAACACTTTAATGCCATTCACTCATATACTGCTCTGATGGAAATATTACTTATTTATGTATAAATTTATATTTAAATTTTACATTATTTTTATCACCTAAGAAACATGTTTTTAGATTGATTTTTTTTTTTTACTTTTGGCACATTTAAAGAATCATTCGTATGACCTTATTTCCATTGTTGCTGTTGAAAAGTCAAATGGCAACAACTAATTAGAAAATATAATAAAAATTTTAAAATGCTTTCTCCATAAGTAAGTTAGGAGTAAGTATGGATTTAGTATGGATTATTCTGAGTGAAAAAAGTATATTATGTTCCTGAATAGGAGGACTCATTATCATAAAGATGTGAGCCATCCCTATCAATATGATACAATTTCAGTAAAAATTCTAAAAAGTTTGTGTGTGTGCACATCCTGAAATTCAGAGAGAGCTATAAACAGACAGGAGTAGCCAAGAAAATTTTGAAGACAATTAAGAAGAGTACTGTGGGTTTTCTCTACTTAATTTCAAGCCTTATGACCCCTGTGATTCAACCTCTAGGAATTTATCTGAAGAAACCTGAAACACTGATTCGAAAGATTATTTGCACCCCTATGTTCACTGCAGTGTTACTTATAGGAGCCAAGAGTTGTAAGCATCCCAAGTGCCCATTAATAGATGAATGGATAAAAAACTGTGGTACATTTACACAAAGGAGTATTAATTGGCTGTAAAAAAGAAAATCTTAACTTTTGTGACAGCATGGATGGATATGGAGAGTATTAATGTTAGTGAAATAAGACAGTCAGAGAAAGACAAATACCATATGATCTCATTTACATGTGGAATCTAATGAACAAAATAAATTGATGAACAAAACAGAACCAGAGGCATGGATACAAGGAGCGGACTGACAGCTGTCAGAGGAGAGGAGGGTGTAGGGCTGGGTGAAAAAAGGTACAGGGTTTAAGTAACAACAAAATCCCTCATAGACAGACAACAGTACGGTGATTACCAGAGGGAAAGATGGTGGGGGAGGTAGGAGAGGGGAAAGGGGGCATAAATGGTGATGGGAGGAGATGACTTGGGGTGGTGGTGAGCACACATTACAACGCACGATGTGTTACCGAATTGTACACCTGAAGCCTATATAATTGTGTTAACCAATGTCACCCCAATAAACTCAATAGAAAAAGGCTTGCTACAAAGCTTCCATGATTGCTATCTTTGAATTTACATAGGGATGAAAAGAAGGGAAAGTTGAGAAACAGATCCATGCATATATGGGAACTTCGTACATGACAGTGTGTACTTTCTAAGTCAGTGGTGAAACAATGGTCTACTTATAAAAGTGCTGGGACAGTACGCTTAATATACAAAAAGTAAAACATGGACTCTTCCTCACAAGATTTACCAAGTACAAAATAGATTTCAAATAAATAAATGAATAAATAAATACATCTAAAAAGTGAAAGGTAAAAAACCTGAAGAAGTAAATATAGGGTCTTTTATATGTCATTGTGTAGGGTCAGGGTAGTTAAGTAAGACATGGCATGTGCAAAAGATTAAGGGATACTATATTTATGGGTGCATGTAATATATTTAAAGTGTAAAAATATAAACAGGAACTTACCAATTTAGGAAAACTAGTTACTTCTAATTGGGAAAGTCTGGATAAACAAAGTGGCAAAGGAGCTTCAAGAAAACTATAATATTTTATTTATTTAAAGTAAATCAGTTAAATAAAATACTGAAATATGGTAGTATTACTTGGTGAATCCAGTAGGTTGTCATGTTATTTTGCATATATTTCAATGATTCTATGGATGCAGTGTTTTTGTTCCTAGTGCACTCACACAGATGTTACCCCATAAAGAGATGACAATTATCAAAAACTACAGCATTACCTTTGAATTATGAGGGTGTTAACATCATATTCTATAATAAGAACAGTTCACATGGCAGTGGGCAATGGCAATTTATCTATCGATGATGATTTCACTATTGCTTTATATTTCAAATTCGGCATACTACCAGGATATAACACACATTGATTATATCTGGTCAAAAAGTATTAAATATAGAAAATGCTAAAACAAACCTACAAAACAAGAATAATCAAGGTTTAGAGAGTTTGGGTAGTACTATAAAATCTTTATATATCACACTAATAGCTCAATTTACTGAGCCTTTACTATGTGCTGAGTAGAATGTCAAAAATTATATATATAAATTTTGCTTGATGATCACAATAACCCTAGGAGGTACAATTACTACCCATTTACTGATGAAACTGAGGCTTAGTGATCCAATAATGTACTTGAGACAATAGAGTAAGTGGCAAATGCAGGCTGTACCAGCTCCAAAGCCCTAGCCATTCATGACAATTTTATAATGAGCAAATAAGCAGTTTTCTCCAGAAAGGAAAATGATGTTTTCTATGGCATGTTAGCTAGCTGTATTCTAAGCTGTCGAAGCACCTATACATTTTAGTGGTGGACAACATATATCTAGCATCAAATTTGAAATGAGTCAGTTAAATGTAATAGCTTCTTGTCTAAATAAGATTTAACTAATAAATCAAACATTTTTTTAGAAATAGTGTTTTTATCTCAGAAAATATTCAAAACCTTATCTAAGGATATAAAAAGAACGTGGAATTAGAATAGAAGCTTTGAAAATTATGAAATCACTGGCAATTTAAAATATAGTTAAGATTTCTTCATAAAGTACTAACCAAAGTAGTTCTTTGCAAGTATAGAAAGTTGCTGTAGGCACAAATACATGACTTGTTTAAAAGTATGCCCCTAAAGATTGTTTAATCAGAGAATTGTGGTAAGTGAAAGAAATTCCACAATTAAAAAAAAGAAATCTAATGTCATTTTGTTTACACATTTTCATCCTATCGTCTAATTATGTGCCCACATCTTGTCTATACACTAGAAAGGCTGAACTCAAAGTATTGAAGGCCACACTATTAAGAAATGCTGGGGAAAGAAAATGAACGATTACGCATGGCTTTCAATCCAGCAAAAACTCCACAACACAAAAATCACCTGAAGGGAGGCACGTCAGCTTCTACACAAGATGAAAGCTCCTGCTGCCAAACACTTTGCAGAAATTAACTTGATGGGAGTGCATACAGTCAGAGCTGTGCTTGTCGTACACAAGTGCCTGCGCATCTGTAAAACTGCTTGGGTTGAGGCAGGCATATTGAATCCACTGATACAAATCATATTTAAAAAATCAATGCTCACTAACGTAAAAAGAAGAAGATGGTTTTGAGGCCACTTTTGTTTCAATTTTCTCTCTTCCTTTAGTTTCACAGAAGGTTTTACTTGACACAGTTTTCTTATTTATGTATACCCTCTCCAGATCAATGAAACTTATAATTTGTTCTTCCCCCGGAGATCATTTTTACATTTTATCTCGTTGTTCATACTGCAGAGTATATTCTTGAGCAACAAATAATATACTAGACTCTTTGTTTGTTTATTTGGTCTGCTCTATTCAATCACCTTATTTTTTCAGTAGACCTGAGTATTTTTTTTTATGAAATAGTGAGGGTTATTATTATTCTACAAGCTTAGAATCCTGGAATATTAGGATGTTCAAAGGGAAATGAAGGTTAAAAAAAAAAGACATAGTCTAGTGGTTAAGAATATGGGATTTAGCCCTAGCCGGTTTGGCTCAGTGGATAGAGTGTTGGCCTGTGGACTGAAGGGCTGGGTTTGTACCCTGGCTGCAGGCTTGATCCACCAGGGGTGTGTGTGAGAGGAAACCAATCGATGTGCCTCTTGATGTTTCTCTGTCTCTCCCCCTGCCTTCCACTCTCTCTCTAAAAATCAATGTAAAAATATCCTTGGATGAGGATTAACAAAAGTATATGGGATTTAGAATAAAATGCAATGAGCATGAGTCTCAATTTTGTCACTTTTGTCTGTGTGACATTAGAGAATTTAGTTTCCTCATTTGGAAAATTAAAATATTATTAAGGTTGCTCTAAGACTAAATGAGATATTAAATTCCACTTTCCAGAACATAGAAAATACCAGTATTTTATAATTTTACTTATTGACTGAGATCTTCATAATTTGGCTTTTTATTTCTCAGGCCGGGCATTTTATAAGAACAGATAACCACACCTGAAAAGAGTTAAATGACATGTTTCAAGCTAACTTGCCTTATATCACTTCTGAAGAAATAAAAAGCATCTGCAGTTTTCTAGCCTGCGGAAGTGATAATAGAAGTAAAACTACGAAGTCTGTTTTTTATAGAAAGAAGATTCTGCTTGAATGCAGCATCTCTCTACAGTTTCTTTGTAAATAGAGAAATTGAAAAAAAATGAAATAGCACTGATGATACATAGGTGAACATATTTTTTTTGCCTATAAAAAGAAGGAACATTAGGATCCTGTTTCATGTTGCAGTTAGGGGAAGTCAGAAAGAAACTGGGTGAAGCAGGGAAATGTTTGCTGAGTATGAGATGAGATACTGTGCCAAACACAGTGCTCCGCGATGCCCCATCCACATATAACAGCTTTCTAAGAGCTCATTAAAATAGCACTGATGATACATAGGTGAACATATATATATAATTTTTGCCTATAAAAAGAAGGAACATTAGGATCCTGTTTCATGTTGCAGTTAGGGTGAGTCAGAAAGAAACTGGGTGAATCAGGGAAATGTTTGCTTAGTATGAGATGAGATCTGTGCCAAACACAGTGCTCCGCGTTGCCCCATCCACATATAACAGCTTTCTAAGAGCTCATTAGGTGTATGAGTCACATCTTGTTTTAAAATTTTCATCACAACTTGGTAAGTTAGGTATTCATATTTCTGTCTTTATCAACAAGGACACACAGGATCAGAGTTTTTAATTTGTGAGAGATTAGAGAAGAATGAGCATGTCTGGTTACAAAGAAAAATGGTAACTGATCTTTAAGACTCAATCATGTTCCTTCCATGAACATCCTTTTAAGCAATTAGCAAGTCCTGGGCATGCTCTCAAATATATTAGTGCTCTTTCTTTTCCACTCCCAATCTGTGCGCTGTCTGGTCCTTTCTAGGAAATGCCAAGTTCCTCTTTCATTGGTTGTACCTCATATGCATCATCTAATATTGATCCATCCTTCCTATATAATAAAAGTGTAGTATGCAAATTGTCCCCTCAACCTGGAGTTCTTCCAGGAGTTTGACCAGGGGGCGGGGCTGGCTGTGGGAAGGGAGGGATTACCCGGCCAGCCGCATTCAGCCATTAGGGACCCTAGCAGTGCACGAATTTCATGCACTGAGCCTCTAGTTTTACATAAATGTCTCCTCAGAATAACTCATTGACTTCACAAAATATCCTGATGTTTTGTTTTTTTTTGTTTTTTTGTTTTTTTGTTTTTTTTTTAAATGTATTCTATTGACTTTTTTTTTACAGAGAGGAAGGGAGAGAGACAGAGAGCGGGGCTGGCTGTGGGAAGGGAGGGATTACCCGGCCAGCCACCTTCAGCCATTAGGGACCCTAGCAGTGCACAAATTTCATGCACTGGGCCTCTAGTTTTACATTATCCTGATGTTTTTATGTCGGTAATGGTACACACATACACACAAACACACACACAATATGTAATTGCTTCAAGATAAAAATGCATGCATTGGTAGAGGGAACTTCAGTCTTTTAACTGAAAGAGGAAATATCACATGGCACAATTAGTTTATCTTCAGGCAGTAGTCATTTTTCAAAATGGAATATAATTTATATGTGACATTGTGTAAATTTAGGATGTACATCATGTTAATTGATACATTTATATACTGCAATATGATTACCACCTTAGCATTAGCTAACACCTCTAAATCATCACATAATTATCATTTCTTTTTTATGGTTACAACAATTAAGATCTAGTCTCTTATTAAAATTTTATGTCGGTAATGGTGTACACACACACACACACACACACACACACACACAATATGTAATTGCTTCAAGATAAAAATGCATGCATTGGTAGAGGGAACTTCAGTCTTTTAACTGAA
The DNA here is from genome assembly GCF_000412655.1 of Myotis brandtii. Taxonomy (NCBI): domain Eukaryota; kingdom Metazoa; phylum Chordata; class Mammalia; order Chiroptera; family Vespertilionidae; genus Myotis; species Myotis brandtii. The sequence goes on from NW_005356519.1 coordinate 4,164,780, forward strand.
AGAGGAAATATCACATGCCACAATTAGTTTATCTTCAGGTAGTAGTCATTTTTCAAAATGGAATATAATTTATATGTGACATTGTGTAAATTTAGGATGTACATCATGTTAATTGATACATTTATATACTGCAATATGATTACCACCTTAGCATTAGCTAACACCTCTAAATCATCACATAATTATCATTTCTTTTTTATGGTTACAACAATTAAGATCTAGTCTCTTATTAAATATATAGTGACAGAAGATGATTTGACTTTGGGTGGTGGGCACACAATGCAGTATACAGATCATGTATCAAATAAATGTACACTTGAAACTTATGTGACCCTATTAATGTCACCCCAATAATTTAATAAAAAATTAAAAATATCTAGTTTCTTAACAAATTTGAAGTTTCTAATACAGTTTTGTTGGTTATAATCACTATGTTGTGCATTGCCCCTCCAGGACTTTTTTTATCTATTAGTTCTCAATTTGTACACCCTTATACAATATACACCAAATTCCCCCATCACCCATCCCCTGATAACCACCATTACTTTCTGTTTCTATAATGTTGGCTTTTTTATTTATATTTTATTAATCCTCACCCAAGGAATTTTTCCATTGATTTTTAGAGAAAGTGAAAGAGAGAGGGAAAGACAGAGAGAAACATTGATGTGAGAGAAACACACAGATTGGTTGCCTCCTGCACATATCCTGGCCAGGGTCTGAGCTGGGGACGAGCCTGCAACCCAGGTACATGCCCTTTACTGGAATCGAACCAGGGACCCTTCCGTCCGCAGGCTGAGGTTCTATCCACTAAGTCAAATCGGCTAGGGCTAATGTTGGTTCTTTTAGATTCCACATATAGGTGATATCATACAGTATGTCTTTATCTTACCATTGCCCTCAAGATCCATCCATGCTGTTGTAAATAGCAGGATTTCCTTCTTCCTCATGACTGAATGATATTCAATTATGAATGTGTACTAACACATTTTTATCTATTCATCCATTGATAGAAACTTAGACTGTATCCATATCTTGACTATTGTGAATAATGCTGCAATAAACAAGGGAGTGGATATATCTTTTTAAACTCCTGTTTAAATTTCCTTTTGATATGTAGCCAAAAGTGAAACTCCTGGATCATATGAAGGTTGTATTTTTAATTTTTTGAAGGAACTTCCATAATGTTTTCCATAATGACTGAACCAATTTACATTCCCACTAACAGTGTACAAGGGTTTCATTTTTTTCCATATCTTTGCCAACACTTGTCTTTTCTTGATGATCACCATTCTACCAGGTGTGAATGTGTTAGCTCATTGTGGCTTTGATTTGCATTTTCCTGGTGCATCTGAATATGTTTTTTTGGGGAAAATGTTTATTTACTTCCTCTGCCCATTTTTAAATCAAATTTTTAACAACTGAATTGTATGAATTCTTTATATATTTTGAATATTAAGCCCATATCCAGTATATGTTTTGCAAATATTTTCTCCCATTCTGTAGGTTGCCTTTTTGAGGAGGAATATAGGGGGCAACCTGAGGTGGGGGGGGCGGGCAGCAATCTGAATCTGTGCCAGTGACCTAGTGCACATTCTTGTTAGCCTATAATTAAGTCACTGCCCCTTCCTTAGGCAATAATCTGTTTTCCTAAACACTCCCAGTTTATAAGGGCCACAAACCAAGAATTTAACAGTTTAGCCAGAGGGGAGGTCACTAGTACCATGCAGGCCAGGCCTTTAGATGTACTCTTACTTCCCCATTCTAACTAAGGTAGGGCTGCAAAAGCCCGGAAGTAAGGAAACTATATATATATTTGTTCTTCAATAAATCTCCACCTTTGCTATAACATCTTCTGTCTGTGGATTCATTCTTCGACTCCGGCAGACAAAGAATCCAGGATCCAGTCCAAAAATTCTGTATCAGTTTTGATGTGATGATTTACGTTTATATTATATATCTGTTACACAGTAGAGTAGCTAAAATTGCTTTCATTAATCTTTTACTTTCACCTTTACACTATGTTTAAGTGATTAGCACACCATGCTTTTACAGATTGAGAGTTTTCTAAGTCTGAGTAGATATTTACCCTTATCAGTGTGTTGTAAACCTTTATATGTTTTCCATGTTGCTAATTAGTGTCCTTTGATTTCAGCCTGAAAACTGCTTTTAACATGTCTTGAATCCAGGTCTAGTGTTGATGAAGTATTTCAGCATCTATTTGTCTAGGAAAATCTTTATTTCTCCTTCATATCAGAAGGATAACTTTGCTGGATAAAGTTATCATGGCTGGCATTCTTTTTTTTTTCTTTCAACATTATGAATAAGCCATTCTACTCTCTCCATGGCTACAGGATTTGTGCTGAAAAATCTACTGATAGTTTAATGAGGGTTCCTTATAGGTTACAACTGTTTTTCCCTGGCTGCTTTTAGATTTCTTTATTTAACCTTGATTTTTCATTGGTAGTTTCATTGTAATGTATCTTGGAGGTCTATTTGCATTGAGATAATAGGGTGATTTATTAGCTTTTTAAACTTGGCTGCCCAACTCTCTCCCTGGGTTGCCAGTTTCTCAGCTATGATATTTTAAAATAAATATTCCATCCCCTTTCCCTTTCTTCTCCTTCTATAATTACAATTATTCTCATATTGTCCTTTGGATGAAATCCCATAGGTCACATAGGCTTCCTTCACTCCTTTCATTCTTTTATTTTGTCCTTTTCTAACTAAGTGACTTCAAAATCCCTATCCTCTGGCTAACTTATTCTATCTTCCATTTGCTCTACTATACTGCAAATTCTTTATTGCATCTTTTATTTCATTTGTTAAGTTTTTTAGCTCCAGAATATCTGTTAGGTTCTTTTATATGATTTCTGTGTCTTTGAGGGGGGAAAAAATCTCATTGTGATCATGTTGGTTTTTGTTTTTGTTTTTTTGAGATTCATTGAATTGTCTGAGTTTTCTTCCTGCTTGTTGAGTTTCATCAAAATAGCTATTAGCTACATCATATAATTCACACCTTTGGTATTGGTTATTGGATAATTATTATTTTTTGTGTGATAGTATATGTCCTTGATTTTTCATGTTCTTTGTAGTTTTGTGCTAATGCTTTCAACATTTAACATAGCAAACACCCCCTTAAATCTTTGCTACTTGCCGTGAGATGGGGTATTTTGTTCAGCAGTGTTTGTATTACATGGGGTTTCTGTCTCTGTATTGGTAAACCTGCTCTACTGTATTTGCTCCCTCTTGTGGCAAGATTCTTCAGCTTTCATGTCTCTGGTGCTTAAAAGTCTCCAGGTTGGCTACTGGAAGCCTCTATTTTTTGTTTCCAGAAGATGGGATTACAAATCGACTTTGTGCCTTTTCTCTTCCCCATGGACAGTGGCCTGTTTTCTGAGTGTACTCTCTGTCAGAGCTCTCTTGCTGCAGGACTTAGGAGCACACAAGGAGCCAGCTGCAGAGAGGAGGCAGTGGGTATAGCCCTCTGGATGTTGCCTGCAGGCCTGTGGACCTAGTAGGGAGGTCTCTGATGTGGTACACCCAGAGGCTCTTGGATAGACTTTCTGAAGAGTTTATCCAAGGAAGAGGAATGCTGTATCTGCTCTTTCCCAATCTCCTCCCTCCCCCAAGTCTTGTTGGTTCCCTACCTCAGTACTTTGGTTACTAGTGGAGAGAAATGGGTTCCTAGATCTAGATCCAGGCAATAGATAGGCAATCAACCACTGCTCTCCTTTTCCTTGGTAGAGAAGTTACTGTTGCCAGATATGTGAGCCTCATGCTGTGTTTCCTTAGAACAGGAAGTGGTGCTGGGGAAGTTTCTCTTATTCCTGCTTCCCCTGTGACCAAATATGTATTTTTCCCCATCAAATGGTGTGGTTGAATCTCCCCTAGGAAAGGCTGGACGCCTGCAAATTCTCTCTTATGTGTGGTTATCTGCTCAGATCAGCATGCTCCAGACTTTTTTAACTGGGGTGAGAGGGGTCTGGGAATGTTTACCATTTTCCCTGGTTCCATGCTTACACTGAGGTCTGTCTATCTATTAGTGGGCGCACAAGTGCATGCAACTCCTGGGTCCCTTGGCCTATAGTGCTAGATTCCACAACACCACAAAGTTTTGTTTGGGGGTGATATCTATTTCTTGTTTAAAAGGGGACACGAAAAGGAGGAACATTGTATGCTGCTCTTTGCTGATGCCACTCTCCAGAGTGCTCATTTTGATATATCTATATCACACTAGTATCACTATGTGTACAGCTCATTCTCCATATGAGACGAGACACACAAATGAGAAACAAAGATCCCTATGCAGTGTGAATGATTTTGTCTTGATATTCTTGAGCATGAAGGTGCCTAATCTGTGCTTTTACTGCCAAAACAGCAAAGAATATGCAAGACCACATTTTGTACTAGTGAAATTTGTATAAAGCCATATAACATCATTAGTAAAGAGCCATTAGTTATGGTTAGTTTGGTTAAAGAATTACTATATTTAGTTCATAAGTACAACACATAAAAGTTTTTCAGCAGAAATTCATTTTATACTGTTTGTTAAAGTATTCCTAGGCACTACAGAATTTAAAAATATTAGAATGAGTTCTAAATTATACATTTTATGGTTATTATACTTGGCCACCACAATAATCAGAAAAGCAAATAAGTGCCTTTCTTTCTTAATACATTAGTGTCTTGGGGAATGTGGCATTTTAGCTTATTTAATATATAAAAGATAAAATTGGAAACTACTTTTATGTTTTTCAGTTATTACTCTGTAGTTTTCTCTTTGACAAACAAAAAACCTTACATAGTTTTATAGTAGTATATACCTATAGTGTGTATAGACAAATAGTATTATATGTATAAAATAAAAAATTGCTCAATATATCAAATCTTAAGTAAATAGTTATGGTCATAATGTTAAGTTGCATGAAAATGAATAGAAAATTAAAGAACTGATGATGAAGACATGCCTTAACCTCACTTTTTTTGTGGAATATTTGACAGCCATTTAAAAGTGGAATCAAAGGAACAAATGAAAAACAGTTCTGGACTTGAAACATTTTCTGAGGCTTAGTATTCTTTCAGGAGGCTTTGCAGCCTTGATCATGAATGACAGTAGAGTAAGTTTTTAATGCTGTAGTTTTATGTCCCCAAGGTATTAGTTCCAAGACATTATATAGTGTATTTTTTTTAGAAAGCATTAACTAGGCTGTCAGAGATATAAGCAGGCACAGATATAAGCTATATAAGTGTCCCTTTTCTTTTCTTTTCATCATTTTTAATATCTTGAGGGCTTTTCATTACAGATTCCTCCTGCTGTAACCTAAAAAATTATTCTTATTTCTCAACTTACTAAGTCTTTACCTTTAACATAGTTTATGGTTTTTTGAATAATGTGTATCTTCAATAAAATAATCAAGAGATATTACCATCTTATGACACCTTAATGAAACAAAATAATGACTTAGATTTTCTAATATGAAATCTAAGTTTTTTTTTAACCATACCTCTTTTGGTAGATTCCTTTTTAGTTAGTTCCCTTTCAATTATAGTTTCTCAAATAAATATCTTGACATATAAAACCCAAACCTTCACCAACATTACTATGATTCTGAATTTCTCCATATTGTTATATTCATTCAAGCGTGGAATGCACTAATATAATGTTTAGAAGGAAAGAAATAGCTGGGTGGGCAGTAAAGAAAGGTTTGAGGTATAATCATTTTATTTTTCCTCCTACATCCACTTCCTTCAACTTTCAACACTATAATTCCACTGCAGTTCAACGGTGCTATGCGCATGTTATTTATGAGTATTATTACATGTAAAAGTTACAAAGTAGAAAGTTATGTATATTAATCAAACCATACAAGTAAGCTATGTGGATACATACACATCTCTATCTAATTAGATTTCCTCAAAAATATACCTATAAGAATGACTGAAAAGACATTTTTTTACATCCTAAGCTCAAGTTTGTAATTATAATAATGCTGGTGGACTTGCCCTAGTGTCTTAAGGTTCTCTAGCCTTTGATCTGATAATCAGAGTTCTTGGTCTATAATTAACTTTGCTGCAAAACTTTTACAAAGAGAATGATTAAGAAGTTAATTTTAGTGATTCAGATCTATACTGATGAATTGCTTACTGCTCCATATTGTATTGCTAGAATAGAAAGCTAGGTGGTTCTGTCTAAAAATACATTTTAAAGGAGTTTCTCTCACCATTCGCAGGTGGTACTTAAGTGAGGTAATCCTTTTCTGCTCTGTCCTGACTCCCCCAATTCTTTCCTCGTGAGCAGAAAAGCATATGCTACATGTGTCTCAGAATCACTATGTTCAAAATCAACCGACTGGAGAGTAGGTATGTGGTAGTGTAGGTAGTATTACATTTTCCTTTTTTAACATGAACAATTTGGAAAAAATCTTACTTTCATGGGCTACTTTCAGAATCCTCCTGATTTGGGACCTTTTCCAACTTAATAACAGCTGGATCTACTTTATTTAGATATGGAGCCCATGTGGCTACAGCCTTCATGTGTCCACCTTTGTTTCATACCTAAGCATCTCCACCCAAAATCCTAGTATTGAAATTCAATTTTTAATTTGTTCACCTTTGCCGAGTTCTTTTTTTTTGAGATTTCTACCTATAATATTTCTCTCTTCAGGATTGGGACACCATCCTGCTCTTGCCAGTCCCGCACACTTGGGACAGCACTCCTGCTTCTGAACCCCTGTGACTGTGGCCCTACTTCCTAATGCAGATTGCTTTGGGGGAATCTGAGTATCATCAGCTCCTAGATGCTGCATTGCAGTAGCCCACTCACCTGTCTGTTGGGACACACTTCACCTGAATGATTGAAGTGTATGCTTTTTTCCCCTTAAACCTGAGCAGGGTTTGGGACTAAGTTAGAAATGATACTGTGTAACTTTCGAGGCCAGCTCATAAAAGGTGATAGAGCTTTCACCTTCTCTGTTGGTTTATTCACCACTCCAGTCCTGAGCAAACTGTGTGAGAAGTCTGATATCCCAGAAGTCACCATGGTGTGAGGAGCCCAAATTAAACCATAAAAGGGAGACCACATGGAGAGGCCCCTAGTCTACATGAAGATAGGGATGCCAGGAAGCCCTCAACTGCTTCAGCATCCCAACTACTCCAGCTCTAAACACCATCTAACTTCAACCACATGGGAGACCTGAGTGAGAACTGCTTAGCCAAGTAATTCCCAGATCACTGATTCCTCCACAACCCCTGGGGGTGACTTGTTATGTAGCAATAGATAATTGCTACACCTTTCCTATAGAAGATAAGTGCATTTGGTTAAAAATGAATTGTATACAATTACCGTATGTAATCATTAAAAATGTGTTAAGATGGTATGTTTATATTTTGGTATATGTATTGGTTTCTCAAACAGAAATATTCTTGCTTTGATCTCATTGTTTGAATCTCAAAAGGTGGTTTAATTCAGTTATCAGTTTTATTTTGTTTTTTACTTTTTCAAAGGATGGGTTAATTTCTATTGAAATTATAGTAATTACATCCTAACACTTTCAACTTTGATGTCAAGGGCACGTGCTTGGGTTTCGGGTTCAATTCCCAGCCTCAGTTGGGGCTCCTATGGGAGGCAACCAATCCATGCATCTCTCTCACATCAATGTTTCTTTTTCTCTCTCTTGATCTCTCTCTCCTTCCCCTCCTCCCAATCATTACAAAAAAAATCAATGGAAAAAATATCCTCAAGAGAGGATTAACAAAAAAATTGTTTCTTCGGGATAAAAGGCTTTTTCTACATTCCTGAAAAAACAAAAACAAAAAAAACCCACACCCTTTTTTTGGGAAACATTTCTATTTTGTGAATAAAGTACCATGGATAAATAATATAGTCAGAAAAACCCCTACTGGGTAATAATATTAAGTCAACTGTCATGTTAGGGGGAGATTTAAAGAAGAAATTAAATTCCCATTCATTAACTCAAACAAAGCAACTGCTTTAATGCTTACCCAGTAGGCACTATCTTATCACTTGGTGATCATCTTATTCGAGTAGGAATATTCTGACTGTCAAATTTACACACTTCCTACTAATTATAATATGCATCAAACAAAATGTGAGAGTGTGAACTCAACTACTATTAGTAATATGAACTTGATTCACCTTAAATATTTAAGGTGGTTTTTTTTTCCAGAGGACAATCATATTAAGTACTTTGTTTCCATGTATGCCTGTTAAAATGATACAGAAATTAACATTGATCCCTTAATATGACCTTGGAGTATTCAAATGGGCCCTAAAACAAATGTAAAGCTTTGATTTTACATGATGTTAGGTAATAAACATGAAATTATATCCAAAATTATAGCTCAAGCTCCAGTAAATATATATATATTTTTACTAGAAGTCAGTGTAATTACAATGAAATTGAGTTTCAGCATTAGGTTTCTGAAGAAATATTGACCAAAGGAAAAGTGGGATTTCTCTCAATGACATGATTTTTTTTCCCCTAAATGCAACCGTGAAATGACACCAAAGAAGTCATTGCCATAGTCATATCTTCAGAGTGTGTGCACATTATGGATAAAAAACTGAAAATAAATGAATGAGAAATGCTTTCTTTTTGGAGATTTTTAGATTAAATTTCTTTATTGCAATTACTGTAATTGTAATGAAAGAAAAAATAGGACATTTTATTATTTGAAGTGAAATATCACTTTATACTTGTCAGAATGCTATCATCAATAAATCAACAAACAAGTGCTGGCGAGGATGTGGAAGAAAGGGAACCTTTGTGCACTATTGGTTGGAATGCAGATTGGTGCAGCCACTATGGAATACAGTATGGAGTTTCCTTAAAAATTAAACATGGAACTTCCTTATGACCCTGTGATTCCACTTCTGGGAATATATTTCAAGAAACTGGAAAAAGTAATTGAAAAAAATATCTGCACTCCTATGTTCACTGCAGTGTTATTTATTAGGTGTATCAGTTAATAATGCTTGTGAATGCTGGTTTAAATGCTTTAAAAGTGATGATTTTTATGTGAAAGACAAAGAATGTCCAGGTCAACCGAAAAAGTTTGAAGACCAACAATTACAAGCATTATTGGATGAAGATGAATGTCAAACTCAAAAACAACTTGCAGAAAGATTAAACGTTGCTCAGCAAACAATTTCCCATTGTTTATAAGCAATGGGAAAGATTTTAAAGGAAAGAAAATGGGTGCCACATCAACTGAACGAAAGACAAATGGAAAACTGAAAAGTTATCAGTAATATGTTGCTTCAACGGCATGAAAGTCTTTTTTGTATCGAATTGTGACTGGCGATGAAAAGGGGATTTATTTTTAGAATCCCAAATGCACAGAATTATGGGTTGATCGGGTCAACCATCAACATTGACAGCCAGGCCAAATTGCTTTGGAAAGAAGACAATGCTCTATGTTTTGTGGGATCAGGAAGGTGTGGTGTATTATGAGCTTCTAAAACCAGGTGAAACTGTTAAGACTTATCACTACTGACAACAAATAATTTAAACCACGTTTTGATTGTGAAACAACCAGAATGTTCCAGAAGACACGGCAAAGTAATTTTGCTTCACGATGACGCACCATCACACACTTCAAAACCAGTTAAAGACACATTAAAAGATCTTGCCTGGGAAGTATTAACCTACCCGCTGTATTCACCAGACCTTGCTCCTTCAGATTATCACTTGTTCGTATCAATGGTGCACACACTTTCTGAGCAGTACTTCAAAACATACGAAGAAGTGGAAAATTGGGTCTCTGAATGGTTTGCCTCAAAACAAGAAAAGTTCTATTGGGACGGTATCCACAAATTACCTGAAAGATGGGGGAAATGAGTAGCTAGCGATGGACAGTACTTTGAATAAAGCACTTTTGATGTTTCTCTTAAAATTATCGTATTTCTTTGATTACAAAATCTGCCATTATTGTACACCTAGTACAATAGCAAAGATTTGAAAGCAGCCCCAGTTACCATCCATAGATGAATGGATCAAAATGCTGTGTTACATTTATCCAATGGAATACCACTTGGCTGTTAAAAGGAAGGAAACTTTACCTTTTGTGGCAGCATGAATGGGCTTGGACAGTGAAACAAGACAATCAGAAAAAGAGAAATCCCATTTTTTTTCACTCATGTGGAATTCAATGAACCAAATGAACTAACAAAATAGAAACAGACTCATAGATACAAAGAACAGACTGAGGGCTGTCAGGGGAGAGAGGATGGGGGGGCTGGGTGGAAAAGGGGAAGTGATTAAGCAAAACAAACTCATAGGCATAGACAACAGTATGGTGATAACCAGAGGGACAAGGGTGGTGGTGTGAGGCAGAAGCGGGTAAAGGGGGATAAATGGTGATGGAAGGAGATTGGCCGTGGTTAACACACAGTATAATATAGCAGTGGTTCTCAACCTTCCTAATGTGCGACCCTTTAATACATTCCTAATGAGGTTTGCTACCAATTAGTTTATTGCTCAAGTACATGCTTCAACATTTGGTTAGCTAGAAACTTGGGCAACTTTTCATGCAAAAGATATTACTACACATAAGCCTGAAATATTAGCTGTTCTAAAATCTGAGCCAGTTAATAGAATCACTACTTGCAAAATACCTGAAGAAAACATTGACCTTCAAACACCTGCCTTCTTCTGAGTTGACACTGAATCGATAAAGAAATCTAAAGCCAATGCTTTATTGATATCTGAATTAATACGGTTTGCAATTTTTTTAAAGCTTTGCAAACTAATGTCAGGTTAAACTATTGTGGCTGAAAGATGTCAGCCTCAAAAAATTGTCTGACAAATGTGATGGAGCTTCTTTGACACATTCTCATCAAGACCCTACTCTGGGATTCTCTTCTTTTCAATTACATCAAGGCTATGAATAAATATTGCAGCGATCTTTATACTGCAACTAGGATTTTAAGCTGTATAAATCATGGAAAAATGCTAGTGCTTCAGTCATTGGATATTTTTAGTTTTGTCATTGTAAAGAAAGATTTGTAATGCAAAGAAATTTTTTGTAAAATATCACAGGAGAAAAATAGCTTGTGGCAGGATCTCAAGAAAAATCGTGTTAAAAGAATACTAATACTCAAATACATAAGAGGTTTTGGATAGATTATTAAGTGGATACTGTTTCTTAGAAATTTAAAAAAGAACAAAGACATGGCAAAAGTACTGACTTAGCAACAAAAACATAAGACATTTAGAGTTTCTGAGAATTAAATGCAATAAGCTACCTCTTGTATATCAGAATAAAGTAAAGCGATACAGTATGATCTAAGACAGCGGTTTTCAACCTGTGGGTCGCCCCTTTGGGGGTCGAATGACCCTTTCACAGGGGTCGCCTAAGACCATTGGAAAACACATATATAATTACATATTGTTTTTGTGATTACTCACTATGCTTTAATTATGTTCAATTTGTAACAATGAAAATACATCCTGCATATCAGATATTTACATTACGATTCATAACAGTAGCAAAATTACAGTTATGAAGTAGCAACAAAAATGGTTGGGGGTCACCGCAACATGAGGAACTGTATTAAAGGGTCGCGGCATTAGGAAGGTTGAGAACTACTGATCTAAGGAGTTGTGCATAAAGGTCCTTTGAGGGTTCCGAGGGAAGGGCATCGAGAGCCAACATGTGTCCTGATACTTCAGCTTCAATATCATTTGCTCAATCTGGTTCTTCTCTATGTGGGTGACATTTATTCCTAGCCTTATATCCATTTAACATTTTTCTCATTGCCTTTTATATTTCTATCAGTTCAGATACCTAAATGTCACAAAACTCCAACTTGCACTCCTTTGAGGTTTATATTCAGCACATGATCAAATCTGAAGTTTCTTCATGTACGTTTTCTTATTCCAGGTCCAAAACCATTGAATTAATAGCCTTCTAGTTTAAAATGCCTTATCCATATCCACCTTACCAATAAAAAGACGAAATATAAAACAAATCACTACTTTGGAAATAAGAATCAATACACATATAATGTGGTAAAATATCCAAGGGAACAAATATAAAAAAATATTAATATACTATAACTTGAGAGATGAGATATGATCATTTACATGTTTTTCTTTTATACCCACCCTTGGCCTTAGCATATTTTCACATTTTTATACATATATTCTTATACCGTTTTTACATGTACATTATTTTCACCATATTTTAAGTTAGCTGAAGTGACCCAGTTTGATTTTGATTACTCCTTAAAATTTAACATGGTTTGCAATCAATAGGATTTATGTCCCCAATTTAAAATTTTGAGCCTACCATTGTATATATATGTAAATGTATTTAGGTGATTTCTGTTTCAAATAAAATTTAATGGAAAAGGAAATGAGAAGATTAAAAATTGCAAGTACTCAAATCTAAGACCAAATGCAGGACTTAGAATGGAAAAGTCATTGCGGTATTTTAAGAATGGCATAGAGGAGGAAACAAAAGATGCTCCAACAATATAGGTTAGGTTTAGTTAAGTTAATGAGTCAGATACTACTCAGATGAAAGACTTACTCTTGCTATGTGACAATATTGTACTTGTAATTATTCTTGCTATTATATTATTAAAGCCCACTGACCACAAGAAAACAAACTATAGTCAAATAAAATTGGGTTTATTAGCTTGCTATAGCAAGGAAGACCATATAACTAGGTAGACCCTTGAACTGGCAAGGATTAGCCAGAATTTGTAAAGGAATTGCTGGGACCACATCAGCCTGGGAGGTGTTACTGTTTGCTGTAGTTTTTAGATCTGATAGGTCTGAATGAACCGATAGTAAAGGAGTTTGAGCTTAGATAGTTTGTCTTGCATGCCATTATTTGGTACCATTTATCTGTTATGCAAATCACAGTATAATCTTTCAAGGTGTGGTTTCTATTTGAATTCTCAGTCCTCTGCTCATCACTTAGCCATTAGTAGAACTGCTTATACTTATTAGCATCAATGTAATCAAATCCCATAAGGGTTAAATGAAATGAACTCATGTTATAGAATTAACTAGTCAGGAACTAATTATAACAAAGAAAGATTTCTTTCCTCCTTATTGGCATTCCAATTCATAGAAGTGGCGCTATTGTATACACGTGGCACCATCCTTCCATTATCAGTTTCTGTTTTTCCTCACCTCCCACTGTTGCCCAGAATCTGCTGAGCCACTCTCTCGACTCCATATCAGTAACAAAGGTTCCAGTCCTGGGTTTAGTCTGATTGATTGAACTCCAGCAAGATTAATGAAAGAAAGCACTGAATTTATTTATTCCTTTATGGAGATCTGGATGAAAATTTATAGTAGCTGACCTTCAAGTTTCATTCAAATGCGTTTCTATGATTCTTTGAATCCTGTGACAAAAATATGGCAAATGGTTTCTTCAAGGCAAAACTGTTGTTTACTAATTCAACAAAAATTGCAACTTGGAGCTGCCACTGCTTTCTATAACAATATAATGCAACAATTCATCATGACTGAAATTGAAATAAATAACTATAATCCAGTCCATGGGCTAAAGTAAATAAGCACTATAAAAAATGTACACATGAGCCCTAACCAGTTTGGCTCAGTGGATAGAGCGTCGGCCTGCGGACTGAAGGGTCCCAGGTTCGATTCCGGTCAAGGGCATGTACCTTGGTTGCGGGTCCATCCCCACTTAGGTAGACTGTGGTGGGAAGCAAGTATAACTTGATGAAAGTAATAATGGTCTATCCCTCTAAATGTCAATATTTGCCCATAGGTAGCTAAGTATAGTTTTACCAAAGATTATGAGTTCTTGCTGATCTATTCATATGTTTATGGTGGTTTGGACTCACTCTGCATTTGCAAGTGGTTGACTGGGATTATCCCTAAGGTCAGTGGCCATGGACATGAATGACAATAACTGGTCCCCAGGGTGTTCAATTGCATGATCATTAGACCATTATTGGAAGACTGGTATGGACTCGATCTCTATGAATTCTTTTACCACTGAAGTATTATTGAGGAAGAAAATTTTATGTGCTCTTGTTTTTAATGAAAAAAATATATAATTAATTTTTTTTCAGCCAGGTAGATGAGTTCTGGGCTCTACTTTAACTTCTGGGGACTTTTTTTATCCTTGGCTAGGTTACATAAATTTAGGCTCTGTATAATTTGTCCCTGCACATCCACCATAAAACCCTATGTTGATAATAACCAGTGCACCAAAAACCCCTACTAAATGTATTTAATATGTTCTACTAGAATATTTGTTAATATGAAAGCAAAATCAATTAAAAAAACTCAGATTTTATTATAGGAAGGTTTTTGTCAACCATGTTCTTCAATTAAACAGAGGTCTCATAAGTGTCAGAACTTCCTTAGAGAACCAAATCTCACCTTCATTCCCCACCCCACCAAATCTCTGATGATGGAATAATGCATCTCTCAGACTTCTTTTTACTTGTCAAAATGAACAAACAAAAAAGTATATAATTACACATAACACTTCTGATTTAGAAAAAACTTCCACAAAAGAGTTATGGTTTAAATAATGTTTCCTTAAAAGACATGTTGAAATTCTCATCCCTGAAAACTATAAATATGATCTTATGTGGGAGTCGGGTTTTTGCAGGTATAATCAAGGCAATATGAGGTCATTAAGATAGGCACTAATCTAATATGGCTGATGTCCTTACATGAAGAGAAAACTCCATGTAGAGACAGAAACATACAGGGAGAATTACATGTGTCCACAGAGATTGAAGTGACGCAACCATAAGCCAAGGAACACCATTTCACAGCTATCTCCCAGAGCTAGGGAGAAGCAAAGGGGGATTCTACCAAGTTTCTCAGAGGGAGCATAGCCCTGTTGACCTCTTGATTCCAGACTTCTAGCCTCCAGAATTATAAGGGAACAACTTTCTATTTTCTTTTTAAGCCATCTAGTTTGTGGTACTTTGTTACCACAGCCCTGAGTTACCGTAGAAAACTAATATAACAGTGTTATCTATTTTTACAATCAAATTTGCCAAAGAAAAATGAGCCTACTCTTATAAAATAAATCAATTAAAATATGGAATGCCATGATCTTATGTAATGAAACAAAATTAACTCACCATATTCATATGATGTGTGACACTGACAATCTTCCCACACAAATTTTCTTCATACTAATATTTTCATGTGAAAAAAATGATCCTTTCAATCTATGTGAGTTATATTGATTTCAACCATATATTTTCTACAAATGATAACACAGCTAGAAGTTAGATTTCAGTTTTGGTGCTTCTATTTAAGAAAATTTACCTGCTGATATTTCTATCATGGTCTCCAGACACTAGTAACATGGCGGTGGCTGCTGAAATATTAAGTGGAGGCACAGAGTTATGAAATCAGTATTGATTCCTGTGAAAATATTCAGCTCTTCTGAAAAAAATTCCCCAACATAATCTGATTTCTCTACAAGGAATGTAAAGGCTGCCCCCTAAACAATGACTCTTACTGCAAAGTGATGATGATATTTCTTGAGAATTACATTTAACAGTAATGAAAACCAGCATTATAAAGTTTTTTAAGCCCTGCTGTTAGAAAATATGATGAAAATCATTGCTTTATGATATGCCTTTACCCATGTAGAATTCCATAACTACCCCAATACACATTAGCTTTCTTTGTTTAGTCCTCCATTTCGCATTATGGTGTCAAATCGTCCCATTAAATGCGTTTCTGTCCCATAGTAGAATGGGAATTATTGAAAATGCTAAGCACTATATTAGAAAACTCACAGTATGCTAAATATCCACTGGTATATAGAAATCTTTTTTTTTCTATAGAAAAAAATTTAAACACATTTTCCAGAAGAAAAGTAAAATACATTAGGCTTGAAGAAGAAAATGCTAAATGCTATGTTTTTGATAGTCTATTTACTAAATACACTTGGTTTGGGGGAAATTTCAATTCATAAAACATCTCTCTATTTTACCAGCTACTGTGGCTTTCAATATTTATTAGTTATTAGCCATATTAGTACCAAGTCAAAGCTGCGGTTTTGTACACAATGCCCTGAAAGCTCACCCTACTAACCTTTACACAGACTTACAAGTCACTGATGCATAATAAGTATAGCCTTCACTTAATGAAGCTAGGTCTTTATATTTTTAACACTCATTTGGAAAACCAATTAACTCTGGCTCTATTGAACAAATTGAACAGGAAATAAATCAAGTGCTAAAACATTGGTGATGAGCCAGATTTTCTGTAATTAGGGTGTTGATATGCCCAAGGCTGTCTATGTGGAGTTCTATAGTTTGATTGACAACTTTCACAGATTAAAGGCGTGACTTTTTTTTTAATACACTGCCCCTATTCTTCATTTCAAATCCCATAGATTAAATCACAGGGAAATTCCTAAAAATGCCACACACTCACAATAGGAATTTCACTTACTAGTTCATATTTATCTTGCCAAGATAATATCTACTGCAATAAGTAAGATGTGATTCTATTGTTCTTCACATCAGTTCAATTCAGAAAGGATAATTTTGCTCCCTGGTTAAAAAAAAAAATCTTCCCTTTGTTAAAATCAGATTATTAGGCAGGGGAAGCACAATGAAGTGAAAGAAAGAGAAAGCAGGCAACAGAAGGATGATGGAAATAAGGATGTTAGGGACACTTAAGAGGCTTCTGAAAGTTGGTATAACAGTACACGATGATGAGAAGAAGGAGTGGCTAAGAAGTGAAGTGGAAGCTCGAACAATGCGAAATTGGAAATGTGAACTCAACTGCCACTGAGAGATTGAGGAACTAGCATCCAGTAGATAGAGCCTGCTGTAGGGATAGGTGTGTTTGGTTTGGGCTACAGTGGATTCACATGGTTTATCAGGGTCTAGATGAAATACACTTCAAGATTATGTACCTCACTTTGCTGTTATTTCATATTCACCAGACAATTTTGACACTGGACAATGGAAATGACACAAAGGTCATTGGAAATGTGTGCCTCCCTTTGTAAGTTGCTAAAGTGACACTTAAATATTGTACTCACCTATCTCTTGTGGGTTTGGTTAAAGGAAACCATTCCTCCCGAACCTGCTAAGTCTAGAAGAATAGTAAGACTGGGTTTCTAAATCTACAAAGTGAACAAAATAAGCATAAAAGATTGTACCATCCACCCTGTCTCTCTCCAACAAATGCTTTTTTCTTGTTTCTTTTAGCAATTTCTGTTTAGTATAATCCTGTAGTCTGGATAATAGCTCAAAGAAAATACACATCCTTCTATATATTACTATGAATTGCTTTACTGAACCCCAAGAGGTTTGGGAAAATCTATAATATCCTCAATAGCAAATTTAGTACATAATTGAACCAACTACTTCCTCTAACTGTTCCTCTTCTCAATTTTTCTCAATATTTTTCCTTTTAAAAAATATTTATTTTAAGTATAATATTTTGACATTTGGGAAACCTTTATCCCTTTTGTAAAGCAGGCAGTATTTGATTTATAAAATATAAAATAATGATTTCATCCATACAAATGAGTTTAGGGTAATGAATGTGATCAATGAGTCCAAAAGAAGGCATAAGTAATAATGAATTGAGGGAAGAGATTTTTCCCATCTACTTTTAATGGATAATTTAAATAAGAACTTTCTATATTTCTATAAAATATTATCAAATATAATTTAACTTAAGGAAATAAAACAAAATTCTGGAGCTCACTTTGTTCCTACTGTGATTTTCTCTGCCCCCTCTCCTTCTAGAAAGATGTCCAAAATTCTGGGTTTGATATGTCTCTTCTTTGTCAATATTTTTATGCTTGGTACCTAGATATCTATAAATAATATCAACATTGTGTTTTCAACATTTTGGTTTTTGTGTTATTGGTTAGTAACTGAGGACATTGCTTTCCCTGAGATTAAATTATACCCACAAACATTTTTCTTTATTCCAATAAGACTTTACAGTAAGCTTGATTCCTGTTTATACTAGTAGGTACTTTTCAGTAGTAGGAAAAGCAAATTTCAGTACTCTAGCAATTAGATGAAAAAATACAGTAAATAAACACAACGTGATAATTGTTGAAGTTAGAAGATATGAGAGTAAAAAGCAAGCTGATGAGGAAAGATTCCTCTGAGGAGCAAACTTCAAACCAAAACCAACTGATAAGGAGGAGATGATTTAGGCAAGATCCGGGATGAGCAGTCCTGGTAAAGGAAGCATCAGGCCACAAAAACAAAAACAAAACAAAACAAAACTAAAACCAAAATGAACAAATGGGAGCTTTTAAACAAACACTCTCTGAAGTACATTCCATTTTATCATTTATTTTCAGATGAGGTACAGAAAGGTTCTTTAGCTTGCTCAAGCTAGAAAGTGGTAAAACCTAGATGCAAGCCTAGATAATCTGTTTACAGAAACTTGCTCTCAATACCTACAGCTAATTGGCTGAACAAGCAAGAACTTAATGAAGATGTGCAAGGTAAGGGAGCAAGGCCTTGGTTTCCTGTGATAAGAAATTGCATTTTGTTGTTGGTTTTGTCTAATTGCCATGGGAAGATTTTGAAGAGTTGTGAGTAGTTGAGTGACTTAATTTATATTTAAGAAGAATGATTCCTACTGCTGGGAAAGCATGGATAATTGTTTGAGTGACTTAATTTATATTTAAGAATGATTCCTACTGCTGGGAAAGCATGGATAATTGTTAGAGGTTAGGAGTGAAAGCCATTGAAGGCTTTCAAGGAATTCTAGACAAGAGATGATGGCTCAGATCGGACCACGCTTAGCCTGGCCAGTGTGGCTCAGAGGTTGAGCATTGACCTATGAACCAGGAGGTCACAGTTCGTTTCCTGGTCAGGGCACATGCCCAGGCTGCAGGCTCCATCCCCAGTGTGGGGCAGCATGCAGGAAGCAGGTCAGTGCTTCTCTCCCATCATTGATGTTTCTCTCTCTCTCTCCCTTCCTCTCTGAAATCAATAAAAATATATTTTTTAAAAATACATTTTGTTCTGATAAAGCATGTGGGTTCGGTGTTTTGCAATATATTATTGCTATTTTTTATAAAGTCCTAATTAAAAGAATAAAGCCTTTCTAGATGTAGAGATTGGGTAAAATTTATTTAATGGCTACAGATCACAGGCCAATACCTCAAGCAAGCAAACTCAGGAACAAACTATCTTTTCCAGAAAGTTCCCCTAACATGGGTTAATTCTCTCAGAGTGTGATACACATGATAAGCAAACTAGTGTCATGATTGTACTCATCAATGGGGTAATTGTGTTAAAATGGTTTTACATTATTCATTTCTTATCAGGAAATATCTGTGAACAGTTACTTCCTCATAACATAATTTGCCTCCTAAATACTTGTGTGCATTTTTTATGACTTTGTGTTGGAAGTAAAGGTTGCTCAAATTTACAGTTTTCAAAATGTGTGGCTACTATAAAATCTGGAAGTTATAAAATTAAAACCTAGAATCTAGGGGCCAGTAAAACATGTGCATGGTTCTTTTAATAAAGAAATAATGCCTGAAATAACATGCTCCAAAATAGCAGATCTCTATTCCAAGGTAAATCATGTAGAAATGTTTACTATTGATCCTTTCTTAATTTAGTGATAAAAAAAAAACATTTATTTTTATCTTCAGAGTTTTCTCTGAAGACAGTTTTTTTTTAATTCTTTTTTAAAAATATGTTTTTTATTGATTTTAGAGAGAGAGGAAGGGAAAGAGATAGAAAGAGACATCAATGAGAGAGAAAGACATTGATCTGCTGCCTCCTGCTTGCCCCCTAGTGCGGATCCAGCCTGCATCCGGGGCATGTGCCTTGACCAGGATTGAACTGGGGTTGATGCTCAACCACTGAGCAACATTGGCCAGGCCCTGAAGACATCTTTTTCTCTCCTTATTTTATTTTTTTTTATTTTTATTTTTTTAAAAATATATTTTATTGATTTTTTTACAGAGAGGAAGGGAGAGGGATAGAGAGTTAGAAACATCGATGAGAGAGAAACATCGATCAGCTGCCTCCTGCACGCCCCACACTGGGGATGTGCCCGCAACCAAGGTACATGCCCTTGACCGGAATCGAACCCGGGACCCTTGAGTCCGCAGGCCAACGCTCTATCCACTGAGCCAAACCTGTTCTGGCTCTCCTTATTTTAATAATAAAATATGCATGGCTTTAAAAGTTCAAAAAGTATTTTAAGAGGATCAAGTACCTAGGTTTATAGCCAAAAAGCTCTGAATCTTGCTCCTATTTTTATGCATCTTGTCTATTCAATATCTAAACATACAGTTAATGTATCATAGAATTGTACACTTGAGACTTACATAATTTTCGTAACTAATGTCACCCCAACAAATTTAATAAAAAAAGAAAATTCATAAAACAAACAACAAAAAAGAAAATATTGGACTCTCCTTTGTATCAGAGTCTGATCACCAGAAGACATGCATTTTAGAACCTCCACTTTCAACTACATCAGGAAAATTAAGTACCCTGAAAATCCATACAACGCACATAACTAGGAAGAAGACTTTACGTTTTAATAATAAGACATTCAAATTATTTGTTTGTTTCAGGTGATACTATGATGTGGTCCAAATTCAGTTGGATTGTCTACAAATGACTGAGTATGTAAAATTTCCTATACTGGAAACCTAAATTTCTAAAAATAAAATTTACTACGTATTTTTTATTAGAGTAATACATTAACGATAGTCACCTCATTCAAATGACTGACTGTCCACTTTACTAATATTAAAACTGGGCAGATTTATTGTGTTAGGTGGTTTTAAATCTATAATTTCACAGTTCTTATCTGGGAAATTTTCATAGATTCATGTTTTTATTGCAAATTTAATTCGGTATTCACTTTAATATTCATTTTATTTTAGTTGAAATCAAGGGATAAATTATTTCATTAGCCAAGAGCATGTGGGAAAGGATATAATTTAGGTTGTGAAATGGAATTCATTTATGTTAAAAGGGTATTTTTATAAAATGTCATTGAGGTCTTTAAAAATTATATTTGTCAAAGAATTCTCATGTGACAATGCATATACTTTCCTTTTTTATGAAAGAAAATGAATCAGCTTAAAATAGGGTTTCCACATTGGGAAACTCATTCTGAGTCTTTGGGATTGATGATATACCTGCTGGATTTGTTCGCATCAATAGCTGCCATCATTCTGTATCAGATCCCACTTTAATGTTTGCAATGAACTTCTACATCTCCATTTCTGGCAAAGAACACCCCGATCTGTGTGTACTTACACCAAAATCATCTTAAACAGTTTTCTTAGTAGGTTTGACAGTGAGTAGAGGATGTGTCTTCTCTAAAGGTCTTATAATAAGTTCATATAGTTGAGAGGATTGTGAAAATTTATGGGGAAACAATCACCATCTCTAATTTATTGACATGGTCGCTTTAAAATTTGTACTGGGAATTTGGTTCTGTAACAAGTCCCCATAAAACAGGCGGCACATTGTAGCTGCTAAGAGTTCAGACACTAGAGCCCAAGAGCCCGGGAAAGATGGTGGCTCCAGCACCTTTTATCGTCTGGGTGAACCGGATCATGAGACTTCACTTCTTTGGGTCTTGGTGCTCAGATACTGAATGAGGCTGATGAGAAAAGCGTCTGCTTCACATCACTGTAAATGGTTTATATGAATAAGTCAGTCTGTATAAAAATTTTTAAAGCAGCTCCAAGCCACATAGTAAGCACTATGAAATTGATTGTAAATAATATTTTAAAGACACAGGCTACATTAGGTTGTCACCACTAAAAACATTTCTCACCCTTGCAAAAATAGGAGACAGGATATCCTTTACCTGATAAAACAATGTAAAAAGACAGAAGAAAGAAAGAAGCCCCATCCCCAAATATATTCTGCTTATTTTCCAAATGTTCCTTATTTTCAGACCTTGGCCCTGATCTTCATATAAAGAATTGTGGCATTTTAGGGGTGTTTCTGAGGGTTAATTCCTGTTTGCCTTCCTAATTCCCTTATTTTGCCCGATCCACTATGCTCTGTGCCCCAGGAGGCTGACCTCCACAGGCTGTGTCACTTAGGTTCTCTTGCCACCTGGCTTTCTCTTGGTTAGGCCAAGGGGAGGCACTAGCAAAAATTCAAAGTACAGAAGAGAAAGAGATAAGGATGTTCCTCCCAAAGGCACCATCTCCAAAGGCCATCACATTGGGGGTTAGGGCTTTAACATATGAAGTTCGAGGGAGGCACGGTTCAGCCCACAGCTGATATAAAATGGAGATATTGCATAAATTAATGCTCCTTTGTTTTGGAAGGTAACTATGAGGACCTCACACGAGACATGGTCATTCTGGGATATTCCTGATGTAGGAAGGAAGAACCTGGGAGATGTTTGTGATGCTCCAGAACTCTCTGCCCTTTACCAGAGTCTCTGGATTGTCTATATCCTTCATGCTGGGTATAAACCCTCATCAATGGATCTGATTTAACAATCTGGTCCTGGATCTAGTGAGGATGTGTGCACAAATAAGCACACACACAACATCTAATTACAAATTTTAATAAAGGCTATAAAGGGAAATTGAGAGGTATGTTAAGAGAGGATAAAAAAAGGACCAAACATAGATTTGGGTGTGAACTAAGGTTTCTCTGCTGAGGTGACTTCAGGATTAAGACCTGAATGTTAGGTTCAGATTAGCAAAGAGGGTTACAGGCTGGGGGAGCAGTGGGGGATTATTATATATTCTATTTGTATGTTTGATTATCAGTTTTCTTTCATTTCCTTATTAACCTAGCATTTGACAAAACATCAAGAGCTCATCTTATGTGATGATTAACTCACTACAAAGTGTTTATTAATACTTCAAGTCTTAGCTCAAAGGTTCTTTCTTCTGTGTCTGTGGCCCCCAGGTGGCTAGGATGTAGCCATTTCCACATTTCAGTTCATCCCTCTAGTCCACTCTGCCCCTTGCCCCTTTGATGTGCCTGTGTTACAGCTCCTATCCCAGTGATCCCCCTTGCCTACCTAGAGACCCTTGATGTCAGAGGCCATTTTTTTAAATGTATATTTGTACATTGTTACTATCTTCCATTTGTTCCATATAATTTTATTTACATTTGTATTATTTATATACCTGGCACACAGGTGATGCTTCACAAATGTTTGCTGAATAAATGAATGTACCTTAGGTTGTAAGTGTTGAAAACACTTATATTCATTAGTATTCAATTAGGTTAGGATTATTAATTTATCCTAGAAAACATTAACTGCAAGTAAAATGATTGTTGAAAATTTTATTTAGTCTTTGAATCCAGAGAGCTCTATAGGGCTATTCTCTATTCACATTAATTTGGTAATATTTGTTAATATAACACTGATTGTGTGTGTGTGTGTGTGTGTGTGTATTGAGGATTGAGGATTTTAAGCAGTTCTATTTTTCATTGACTTTACTTTGAAAAATAAACTCAAACAAGAAACAGAAACCCAAGAAGCTTAGAAATCAGATCTAATAAAAGAAAACAAAGTAATTATATAATGATATTTATTAAAACTATTTATCTACAGGTCTATTAAGCACTGTGGAAAACAAAGTTATGTAATTACATCAGATGTTAAGGCCAGAAGTAAAGTAAAATGGTCCCCATAAACTCATGTACCAAATCGTTTTCATATGAGTCCATAGCAATGCATCAATGTAAAACTGGAGTCACGGGCAATAGTCACTATTTAGTGCAGTAAAAATGGTCAGAGACCTTATGCAGAGTTCATCCAGAACAAGAGGTACTGTGACTGGATAAGCTGCATTGGAAGGCAACACAGAGATTAGGAGCCAAAATATCAACATCTGTTTTTATCTCTTATGTGTAAAACTGGAGTCACGGGCAATATTCACTATTTAGTGCAGTAAAAATGGTCAGGGCTAACAGGGACCCAGAGTCTGAGGCCTTACGCAGCGTTCATCCAGAACAAGAGGTACTGTGAGTGGATAAGCTGCACTGGAAGGCAACACGGAGATAGGAGCCAAAATATCAACATCTGTTTTTATCTCTTATTTCCTATGCCCACTCATAAATGTGCCAGAAAAGATGAAAGGGAATTTCTTCTAATTCCTACTGAAGTTGACTTCTACTCTGAATCTACTCTGCAATAAGTTGAAAAAATAGACAAGTTCACGCTACATATAGATAACATCTTGAGAAGCTTGAAGGCACAGAGATAATTGCAATGTGAAACCACACTTTTCATGTCCTCTCTAATTAAATTTTTGAAGCAGATAAAACAAGAAGCTCAAGGGTATATTGATGAGGGTGGAGCCAATTCTTAGGATAAAGGAATGTGGGTTCATCCTCAGCTTAGTCAGGTTCTGAGTGGTTAGTTTCTGTATTTCCTGTTTAGGGCCAGTCCTGAGTGAAGTACATGAATAATATACTGAGAGCTAAAAGTTCAAGAGGTGTTTTTCTCTAGCATCTAGCAGTGGTTCCCAAACTTATTGGTTCCAGAGGCCACCAAGGTAACCTTAGGAAAGGACCTGACAGTACTTGTACACCACTATAGGCCCGATGCATGACATTTGTGCACGAGTAGGCCTTCCTTCCCCATAGCTGCCGGGACCGGCTTCCCTCTGGTACCCGGGACCCAGGCTTCCCTCACAGCCCCGGCTTTGTCCGGAAGGATGTCTGGTATAGTTAGCATATTATGCTTTTATTATTATAGATTACTATAGATGGTGGTTTTAAGATAAGTCATTATTTTACATACTTAAGAAAAAGAAAATGCTCCTAGCTAAATGCTCGACTCTAAGCAATACATCTTTTCTAGAGATTTTAAAATGTGAGAAATACCTGAGTATTTTAGAAAAGTTGTAGTTAGATCAGATACTTTTTTTTCTTTACACACTTAAAAATGCATTGAACATAATAAGTCAGAGGCTCAATGTTTTTCTTCTTTTCAAAGTTCGTAAGTCTGTTATTAGCATTAAGGCTCCTTAAGCCTTTAAAAGACATGCTCAGTAATTTCTATACCAAAGGAATTCTTAGCTTTAAAGGATATTTGGCAATACATTTTTGCTGTTTTAATTCTGGAGGATTATTGAATAGTTGGCTTATTATCAATATCTTACTAAAGTGATATACCTACTTATACTTAACTAATCACTAATTGCACAATTCCTGAAGGCCACAAAAAGAAAACTCTGTGTGTATGTGTGTGTGTGTGTGTGTGTGTGTGTGTTGTATACATTAGGGTTTATAATGTATCCTTACTTTTAATTTGTAAAACATATATTTCAATCATGTACTGTGTTTCCTTTATCTGTACTGTGACTGAAGAGACTTTTTGATGGTATCCTGATATACTAGTAAATATTTATAAGATTATTTTACAGTGAAAAAATGAATTCCAAGCAACTGATTAATACAAGACCTTATTATATAATTTAATTAAATTTGGGAGCTTCCTGTATTTTCATGAATGTGATTAATATGTTCAGTTTACATTAAATATACAAAATATGGTCAATAGGTTTAGCTATAATTTCTCAAACATCTTAAATCTTATAGTGGTACTATAAGTACATTATCAAAATAATCCCTTATTGACAAAGAAATAAAATTATCTAGCTATTTAAAATATGCCAATATAGAATAAATTAAGTAAAAATTTTACATAACAATTTCCAAGAGCAATTTTAACCATAATAAACTATAAACATACTCTAAGCATAATTAGGGGCATTAAGTCATTATATGAAGTGAAGGTATCTGTACACTAATAAGGTGGAGAAGTATTAATTATTCTAAATAATTTCTAAATATTATAAGGAACAGCTATTTCATTCAGGGCTAGTTTTAGGAATGAGGCCACTTAAATCATGATTTGGAGTGCGGCTTGCATATATTCTTATTTAAAAGTCTCTTCCCTCTTGTCTTTTGTGTGTGTCTCAAACCCTCAAGTACTACTGGCTTCAAAAGTATTAAAATATGATAAAGTAAATAAAGACTGCCATTTGACATCAGAAAGCTGAATTCGGCTGTCATTTCTGCCTTGGGAAAGCCCTGATTTTATTTCCCTCAAACTGGATTATTAGAATACTTATCTCAAAGGATTTCTGGTTGGAGCACAGGGGAAAATGTTTGTAAAAGCCTATTCTAAACTGTGAAGAGTCATGTTCAGCACTTATTTTAGGGATTAGGGCCCACTGATTGATAGCTCAAGTCCTTAACAATGGTCCAAATGGAGAAAGATAAATGACTGACTGAATGTCAGTCATGATCTGGCTGCTACTGACCCATGTGTATTTGGAACGTAAGAGACCTGTGAGATGGGTGTCTCAAAGCCTTCTGTGTCTAAATGAGGCTTGTATGATTGAATCTTAAATTTTTTGATTTTAAGTCTATAGCAAAGAATATAATTCCTAAGTGCTTTTGAAAGTGAGATTTAGGTTCTATATCTTTATCTTTAAAATGGTAATTGATTTTTAATTGAGTTTATTGGGGGTGACATTGGTTTGCAAAACCATACAGTTTTCAACAAACCATCATCTGCACACTGCATCACGGGCCCACTGCTCCAAGCAGTCTCTTTTCGTCCTCATCCCTCCCTTTGCCAAAATGGTAAATTAAAATTAATAGTATTTTAAAATTAGAAAATAGTAAGTTGAAATTAAATTTAATAAACATCTCAATAGATTATAAATATCTAGATCAGGCATATGTAGTTTACACTGATTCTCAAATATACACACTAATTACAATTTTATAAATTCTTTTTTTTTATTGCAACTTTCCTATAAAGCATCTTCTCTTTTTTAATATTTCAATGGATTTACCAGAATAGATGTTCAAAGGGCAAAATGGGCAGGCTGTTTACATTAGATATCTTGTTATATCTATAAAATTACAGTTTGTGGAGCTATTATTGACATTGGTATGAATGATGCCTGTATGTAGCACAGAGTAATGACAATTTGTTAGCAATGCTTTTTGGCCTGAGTGACATTTTTCACATTACCTATATTCTTTGTCCTGGAGTCTTTTCAAAAGCACTTGCTGTTGATTAAATTTTAGGCATGGCAATTGCTAACATCTACAAAATGTAATATTTTTGAAATAGCTTTGAAAATGCTATTTCATTCACACATTCTGGAAGAGTTTCTTTTCCTATATAATACCATATGTTCAGCTTCTATCAGATATTCCCAATTCAAGAAAACCTTCTGTTTTAGGTTGCATCACATCAATCAACCTGGTGTTTATTTGGAAGACATTTGGTCATGAGCTAGAACATTCCTTCCAGATACAAATTAAATGAAACCCCAGCATATACTTCTCCTTCATGCATCATTTTCAGGTAGTTGGCTAAGACAGGCTTTAATGACTTGAAAAGCTTTTCCAAGGGCAAGAAAGCTCCAGACATTTTGTTGTGAAAAATACTATGATTCTGATACCGCTATCATTAGCTTATTAATAACAGGAAAGGAGCAAAGGGAAGGCCAGACATTATAGGCATGTCATTTGGGAAGCTTCACCAGGAAGCTGCAATTTCACATTCCTCAGGGATCTACCGACCCCCTCCCTGCACACCACTTGGGGAAAGGGCCCAACAAAGGGGAGACAGATGCATGTGCAGTGAAGCTGGGGTGACGAGGGAAGGTGTTAGTCAGTCACACCTGGTAGTAGAGATCAATGGCCAGAATGGGAGTAGCCACTGGAAGCCACGAAAATTGGGAATACGTAATCCCCTAAACAAAGGAATTTGCTCTCTTGGCTTTTGTGGCACTTGGCTCATGGGGCTCTCTCATTCCTGCTTCCTTGCATTTGCCTGTGTTTCTTCCATAGCCATGTGACCCTGCAGAGCCCACATGCAATGGACTGATGGACTGGAAGGAATGTTCTAGCTCATGACCAAATGTCTTCCAAATTAAACGCAGGTTTAATTCCACACAAATAAACATCACTAGTTCTCCTCTGAGAGTCTCAGAAAATTCTTTTTCTGGGGATGTCACAAGAAGTCCACTCCCACGAGCAACAGGTCGGGATGAGGACCTCTTCCCATCTGTAACAGTTACACTGAATTTGTTCCCAGTTTCTCACCAATAAAATATATTTCTGGGACTTTTTGGAAAAAAAAAAACACAACAGAAACAAAGACAAAAACAAAACAAAACAAAAAACAATATCCCTAAGCAAATCTCAATTTCTTTAAAATTTGAAAAAGACTCTTTCTCTCCCTTTATCCCTTCCTTCCTCTCTCCATTTTTCTTTCTCTTCCACCTCCCTTTCCTCTACTCTTCATTTAAACCTTTTTTTCAAATGACTGTTACAGTGTTTCTAAATAACAATAAGACTTTGACTCTCCACATGGACATAAAACAAAAATAGACAAGCATCTGATAAATACTGGTGACTTGACCTATATCTGTTGGTAAATTTTCTGAACAGTTTCCATGCAAACAAGATTTCACCTATACTACCATTAACCTTAGGGGTACTTTTGTTTTTATTTAACCATTCATATTATTTCTGTATATATTAGTAAACAGAATAGCTTTGAGAAAAGAAATGCTCTTAAGGTAGAGTTAAATAAAGAGAACTATTTTTGTGTGGCTAAATATACTTTCCTTATTTTTGGAACCCAAATTCTGTTTTCATTATTGTTATTTAAAAATAAAAACATGCATTTATGCAGGATATGAAATATAAGATACAATGAACTACATAATGAGGTAAACATGCAAATGTAATCACTTAGCATCATAAAAACTAATTAACAGCAGAGAGGATGTATGTTTTCACCTTTGGTAGTTCTGATTCCATTTTAATTTTCTTTATTATAATTGCAACCAAAAATATTCTCAAAAGTTAATTCCTTTTGGTTTAAGGGCATCTATTGTATTTGCCTTTTTAATGTTTGTTGCTAAGTAAATGCAAATACGTCACTGCATCAGCATCCTTAGCAGATGAAAATCATAAGGTAGAGACTTGGTTGCCTACTCATAATTTTAGTAGTTGACCATTCATTCTTCTCTTTAGGAAAGGTATATTGAAAATAAGACCAGCCCTAGTTGAATAGTGAATAGAGTGTCGTGTGGCTCAGTGAATAGAGTGTCATGTCGTTCATGGGCTGGAAGGGTCATGGGATCAATTCTGGTCAAGGGCAGGTACCTCGGTTACAGGCTTGATCCTGGCCTTGGCACATGCGGGAGGCAACCAATTGATGTGACTCTCTCACATTGATGTTTCTGTCTCTCCCCTTCCCTTCCACTCTCGCTAAAAATCAATAGAAAAATATTCTTGGATGAGAATAAATAAAAGAATAAATCTGGTCGATTAAATCTTAATGCATAGGCATCTTTTTTGTAAAAAAGATAATTTAATAGAAAAATTGTAATTCTATTTTATGTTTACTTATAAATTTGAATCATATTTACTTATTACAAGGTTTATTGAAACTTGGTATTACACATTTTTAAAATAATAAGCATGTGATTTGTTGATAGAGAATTTAACTATTATTAAATTCATTTTTTTCCTTCCTTCTTCCCCTATCTATTGATCTCCCTCTTTCTTTCAGTCTTCCTTCCTTGCTGTCAAACAAGAAGTATCCATAATGAGCAAAGCAAAGGAATGCAAAGTGCACTCCTCAGGGCCTGGAACTTGAGTTCTTTTTTTTTTTTTCAAGAATGACACTTTAGCGATCACAGATTTTACTCTCATCAGATTTTTTTTAAACTTGCCAAGTTGATTAGAAAAGTGAGAAAAGCTTAAGATTCATCATTTGAATTTTGGAGCTCTTAAGTCTGAAGAGATACATCCAAAATCTACAGTTGACATTTTGACTAATGCAGATGGAGATGACAACTTCAGACTGATCAGATGCAGAGGGTTCCTTAAAAACTGTTCTTGTGCTGTTATCCTTGTAATTAGCTAGTTAATATTAATAAAAGGAAGAGTAAGATATTGTTGAGCATATTCAGCTGGGAAGCAAAAGCCTGTTTGCTTCACCAGGAAGCTACAACCTCACACAGCATTGTACCTCTAAGGGAATTAGTATCCCTTTCTTCCCCTATCCGGTACTGGCTGTTGGGGGGAGAAGAGGGAAATACGCATGTGTGCAATAGGAGTTGGGGTGGTGCAAAGGAGGTGCTTGCCTGCCAGGAGATCGCTAAATCTTGAAAATGAATCAGTCAGTTTGAAGAAGCTCCTGGTTAAAATCCCCAGGAAAAGAGTCCCCTCTCTTGTTTGTTCTCTTGCTCTTGCTCTCTCTTGCTCCATAATCCACACTTGCCTGTGCACTCACCTATTCTCTCTCCACAGCCATGTGGCCTTATGCAGCTGCATGGCCCATGGTCCTGCAAACCCCACACACAATGGACTGCAGCTGGACCAGGAAAAGAGTCCCCTCTCTTGTTTGCTCTCTTGCTCTTGCTCCATAATCCACACTTGCCTGTGCACTCGCCTGTTCTCTCTCCATAGCCATGTGGCCTTATGCAGCTGCATGGCCCGTGGTCCTGCAAACCCCACACACAATGGACTGCAGCTGGGAACACAGCTAAGCTAGAAGGATGCTGAACTGGACTATGGGCAGTTGCCTTTGCTGAAGACAAGGTTGGACTTCTTCCATGGCAATTTGGACAGATATGGGACTTTAGAGGGGAACTCCTTTAATTTTACATCATCAATAAAGCTTTCCACGAAATTCCCAGGAAATTCATTTCCTTGTGGCAGCAAGAACTCCACTTCCATCAATAACAATGCCAACACAGTAATTCTTTATGGAATGTTTCTCATAAAATGTGTTTTAATTGAATAGCAGTGAGGTATAAGAAGAGTTGAGTGTCAGGGGTGTTTTATAAATCAGTTGTGGTATGTGAACCTTGGACATAGCTCCTTAATCACAGTGGTGCCTTTCTCTAATCCATGGCATAGAGCTATTGCTGTAAGCTGGAGCCATCTCACAGTGTCATTGCCAGGATCTACTGAGATAATGAATATGAAAAAGCTCTGAATAGTACACAGTAATGCAGAAAGACAAGGATCTATTATTTCCACATAGAATGTACACGGTGTTTTTCTAAACCTTTGAGGGGATTTGGTTTACTCACTTAAAACAATATTGTATTGCCATAATTTCCAGATTACAAGAACATAGACTTAAGTGTACTGTGTCAGTCACTGCAAATTATCTATATAGACTCCAAATTCCAGTAGGAAAAGTTAAGGTACTAAGAAAATTAAGAATATGCTGCAGCTTTATCGATGAATTAGTCAGTTTTGCAAATCTAATGACCTTCATTCATTTCTTCAGCCTTTTAAGCACATATTGAGATGTTGTTTATTTTTATTATTTTTAAACTTGGGGAAGTTTCCCCAGGATAACAAACATTGATTGTGAGCAACTTAATAAACCACTGATGTCAAACTGTGTTCCTTAGTTTTTAACGTGATAATCCTGAGGTTCACAAAGGATTAAGTGCTACAGGTAAGGTCACCTCTAACTCAGAGCTGGAATGATAATGTGTTCTGATTCTCAGTCTAGGTTTCCTTTTCACTCTCTGCCACATGGAATCAGAGATGATTACGGGATTTATGTGTCTGTTCAATAAACATCAACTAGCATGGTCTCTTCTTTGCCATCATTTTGTTTGACACAAAGTGGCAATTCAAACTACTCTGGACCCATCTCCTCTCTATGTGGCTGTTTGGGTAGCCAAAACAGAAACCTTAGTTGTTGTATTCAATAAACATTCTTATACACAGACTCCATATAAGTCAAGTTTAGTATTTTTTTTTTCACATGAAAGACACATGAATCACTAAATGGACCTAAAACGCTGACTAAATTACATGAAGAACAGGCAGCCTGCTTGTTATTTTTTTTACTTAATGAAAATTTTCATATTGCATTATCTATCTACTCACAAAATTAGGTGGGACTTATTTTTAATGCTTCCAATAAACAAGAAAAATGTGCTTGCAGTGTGAAAAATCCTGTGACTGCCTTGTGTTATTTGCAACAGATGAAGCTAATTTGTATTCAAACAACAGTGCTATAACTAACTAGAGAAATAAAATGGATGTCTATGACCTCTCTTCAATTATTTAGTAAGGATGAAGTGTCAATTGGCTAAAAGTAATGATGCTGTGGCTATATTTAGTGTTACACCACTTAGATAGAAATTCAAGATGGACTAGCACATATACACACATACATACAATAGATTAATAGCACTGAAGGTTAAGCAAGCCATAACCACCCTATTAGATTTAGGACACCAAAGTATTTATACTCCAATTAGTTGGTGTTGACAAGAGGCTTACAATTCTTCTATCATATTATGCACATAGAATAGTATTTTTCTTTAGACATTTATATATTAAACATAAATTATTTGAAGTTTAAGAATTTATCTATGGAGCAGTAGTAGCAGAATTTATTCAACCATGGCACGTCCTCTAGACCGGGGATATAAAGAATGTTAAGAAGATCTCAAATGCATTATAAGGTGCACCACTGAAACTAGATGTAGAGTATCGTTCTGGATTTAACCCTAAATGCATGTATTCCATATACATTCCCAGATTTCCCTTACACACAGACTCCACTTAAAGCTAGTTTCATATTTTTTAAACTTGTATGTATCATTGGATATGCTAATACTAATTGTTAACTTTTAAAAATCAGCAAAAATATAATTCTAAACCAGAATGTGCTTTATTCCAACACTAACTAAAGACAAACCATTGGTATCTGAATGGAACCTTATTGTTCCTTGGGTCAGCAGGTACTAAAATAATAGGAAATATGTGGGATATAATTTTAACACAGGATTCTGTGTGCTTTTCTGCCTCTGTTGTCAGCACTTTTATATTCTGGAGACCACTCTTTCTTAGGTACAAATGGCTATACACGAGTTAGCTAATGTTTTGGTGGAGGAAAGGGTCACTATGAAATAAAAAAGCCACCAGCTTTAGTGTAGGACAGAAACGTTCAAACATTTCCTTTAAGAGTGAATATTCCTGCCTTGTTTCCCCTTTTTGATTGGTAGGAATGGGTGAGGAGTGACCACACACCAGGGATGGCTCCTGCCTCAAAGATTACAAGGGCCAAAAAGCCACCTGCCATTTCCCTCAGCACTGGAAACCATATAGAAACAGAGTCAGTGACTAGTTACCACTTGTGTTGTTTTTTTTTGTTTTGTTTTGTTTTTTGTAGGGACAACTAATTGACAGCTTGCAGCAGACTATTGCCTGAGGTACAGGAAAATCCATTTTGACCAATTTCTATGAACAAACCTCATTCAACAGTTCTGGAAACTATAGTACCTACTTACCACTCAAACCAGAAATAGGGTGAAGAACCTGGAGACCTATAGGAATTGTATGAAGTAGATGCCCCTTTAGCTCACCAAGAAGGGAAAATATATAACTGAGAACACCCATTAATCTTGGGCAATGACAAAAGATCCTCTTCTGGGACAAGTAAATGTAAGAGTCAGAAAGAATTTAAACACAGCACACTGTTCTTCAGAACTAAGAAAAGGAAAGAACAATCTGGAAAAGGCACAAAACAAGCACACTAATTTGATCAAATTAGTTCCATCTGCATGTGGACTTTTCCATGGGGATTAATGATAGATGGTATTGATTGGTTCAGTGTTGACATGAAATATATATATATATGTGTGTGTGTGTTTCAGGTGTACAATTTTGTAATAAATCATTTGTATATTGTATTGTGTGTATTTGTATATTTATATTGACCACTCCAAGTCAAGTCTCCTTCTATTACCGTTTTTCCCCGCTATATCCTCTTCTACCATCCCCCACCCCCTTTCCCTATATCATATCACCATACTGTTGTTTGTGTCTATGAGGTTTTTGGTGTTTCTTTTCTCTTTTCTTTTATTTTACTTTTTTTTGCTTAATCCCTTTACCTTTTTCACAGCCCTGCAACCCTCCTCCCCTCTGACAGCTAAGTGAAATAATATGGTACTTGTCTTTCTCTGACTGGCCATTTCACTTAGCATAATATTCTCCAGGTCTATCCATGTGGCCAAATAATATTCTATTGTGTTAATGTACCACATCTTTTTTGTCAACTCATCTACTGATGGGTACTTGGGCTGTTTCCAAATCTGGGCTATGTAAATAACACTGCAATGAACATAGGGGTGCATGTATTCTTTCGAATTAATGATTTGGGTATCTTCAGATATATTCCCAGAAGTGGAATCACAGGGCCATAAGGCAGTTCCATTTTTAATTTTTTGAGGTAACTCCATACTGCTTTCAACAGTGGCTGCACCAATCTGCATTCCCACCAAGAATTCATTAGGGTTCCTTTTTCTTCACATCCTCACCAACACTTGTTTATTGATTTATTGAAGACACCCATCTGACAAGTGTGAAGTGATAATCTCATTGTAGTTTTAATTTGCATTTCTCTGATGATTAGCATTTGAGCATTTTTTTCATATGTCTACTGGCCATCTGTATGTCCTCTTTGGAGAAGACATATTATGTAAATCTTAATTTCTGAAATATTCAAACTTAAAAAATTCTTAAGTTACATTTATATTTGACTAGAGGCCCAGTGCATAAAATTCATGCACTCTGGGTGGGGAGGAGGGTCCCTCAGCCCAGCCTGTGCCCTATCACAGTCCGGGAGCCCCACGATCAATCGCCCCACAGAGGGAGGCCACGTCCACCCGCCGCCAGCCAGGTAGTCTGGGCCTCCCTCTTTGGGGCAATTTGGAGCCCCCCGATTGATTGCCCCACCAGCCAGTGGCCTGATCGATCGCCCCGCAGAGGGAGGCCGCGCCCACCCGCCGCCGGCCAGGTAGTCTGGGCCTCCCTCTTTGGGGCAATTGCGGAGCCCCCCGATTGATTGCCCCATCAGCCAGTGGCCTGGGTCTCCCTCTGCAGGGCGATCATGGGGCAATGGCCAGGCCCCCGACTAATCGCATCGCACCGCCTTGGCTGGCTTGGCGCCAGTGGGTGTCATAGCATGCTCGTCTGGACAGTCATTCTGCTATTTGGCTGTTCAGTTGATTTGCATATTATGCTTTTATTATTATAGATTAATGCCTAAATCAGAGATACAAAAAAAAAATTTAAAAAGGCTATCATCCTATCACTAACTCTTTTATAAACAAAGGGCATGGCAATTTTCTATTATTCTTAATATTAGTTCATGTACCTTGGAAATAGTCCATATAAAATTTACCTCAAAATATTTATATACACCATTGTAAGAATACTTTATTGTCTCTTCTAAGAAATCAAAGCTCTTTAAATTCTATTTCCTTCTTCAACTTGTACATTGTGTAGAATCCAGGGAAGATATAAAGGAGACCCTGAAGCCCAGAATGATTTGTGACTTATTCAGGCTCCTGTGATTCCTTGTAAATAGAAATATACCAGACTCCTGCTATTTTCTCCATCTGCATCACCACCACAGCAAGCCAATTTACTTTCATCTTTCACTTGGACTAATATAATGGATTCATAACTGGTCTCTACTTCTTCACTTGCTTAATTCCAATTCATTTTATATACTGCAATTAAGTGATTTTTTTAAAAAACAAATAAACCAACTTTATAATAGATATTATTTTGTATTAACTTAGCATCTTCTTCAAGAATTTTAGATGCTCTACAGAAATTATATGTAATTGATCCCCACAACAACACTATGAGGTAGGAATTACTTCCACTTACAAGACATGGAGACTGAAACGAGAGAGGTTAAGTGATTTGCCCAAAGTCACACAGGTAAGTTGACTGAAGCCTTAGCCTGCCAGCTCCCAGTGAAATACCTCATGATAGAATCTTTCATGAAAGCTTGGATGCATGAACAGAATAACAGATATCAGTGGGGAGGGGTGTAGATTAACCAAAAATCATATATGCATAACCCATGGACACAGACAGTAGTGTGGAGAAAGCCTGGGGTGGGGTGGGGGTTGGGTGGTGGGGGCCAAAAAAAAGGATAAAATGGGAGACATCTGTAATACTGACAATGATAAAAAAATCTTTAAATAAGTATCAAGAGTAGTGTGTTATGTAGTGATCTTTCAAAAATCCATATGTGCTCATATATTCTCTTGCTTAAAGTTCAAAGATTTTTTACTGCGTAAGTGTAAAAATATACTCAACTTGAGCAAAAGTGGCTAAGTTAGCCCTGCCCACCTGTCCTGAGTCATTTCCCACTCTTCTCCAGGCTTACAATGCTTCAGTAACTACAGATTTCCTTTAAGAGGGCAACCCTTTGCACACCTGAGGGGTTTTACAGATGCTTTTCCTTTGGCTGAAATGTTGCTCCCCTTCCTATAATTGGCTAATTTTTCATATCCTCCAAATCTCGTCTTAAAACCATTTCCTCAGAAAAAGAAAAAGCTTCTCTGAACTTCCAATCTAAAATAGTCACTCATCTTGCATAATTGCGTGGCAATATCTACCTTCATTGCATAGGAATTGGGTTATAACTTGTAGTTATGTATTTATTTCTGTGATTATCTCTGTTATTTCTCTATCACCTCACTCTACTTCATGGGTGTTTCTAGTTGCTGTGCATTGACTACCTTGTGACTAGCAAGGGCATGGTTAGTAGCAAACCAGTAAATAATAAATATTTGTGAGAGAATGAACAACTGAAGAGATGGGTAGGTGGATGAATAGATAGAGCCCAAGGCTAATATCCAAGGAAGCAAAAGTGTTTAATAGTCAAGTGTATAGGGTCCATAATTGACTTAGTTTAAATCTCTGGCTTTGCTATTTATTTTTTCTATGAGATTGGACGAGTGAATAAACTTTCAAGTCTTTTTTTTAACTTTATGTTTGGTTTTATTATAATAGTGAAATTGAAATGATCTGTAGAGTAAAAACAAGTAAGTAAAGAGGTAATGTGAAGAGAATGTGGGGAAATTAATGTGTTAATAAGTTATTGAAAGTCGGTGGAAGATCTAGAACACAGGTGTTTGCATAACTTTAGATGAAAAAGAAACACACACTACCTGAAAGGAGAGACCGTATCACACGGATACTGAAAGGAGGAAATAGGAATGGATGATAAGGAAACACAGAGCGGAAGAGAAGTTCCTGACGAGTGCTTCTGGTTCTGCTGTCTCTTTCCCCATTTGAGTATTTATTTTAGAATGAAGCTTCCACAAATTGTGCATTAGTTGTAATAAAAATATTTTCAGTTAAA
>NW_005356519.1:4202030-4203591 GCF_000412655.1 Myotis brandtii
CAAGAACATAAAAATAAAAACAATTTACATGAATAAAAACAAAGGGCCCTTTTCAAAGCACTTTCAAAAAAGTTTTACAATATAATTTTCAGTTCAATGTAATTTTCAGTTCAGTGAAACAAGAAGATGCTAATAGATAATAATAAATAATACAAGCTGATTCTAACTAGCTTATGCTAAGCTGGCTTGCTCTTAGAAGTCCTGGGCAGCAAGGGGGGCAGAACAAGTATGGGTGCCCACTGAGACAGAGGGAGAAGTCACCTTCTCATCCCAAGTGGCATGTGTGATGGCACAAGGAGATTGTGGGTATGATTCGAGCTTCTTCTCCAGCTTCATTTCATCGTGAATCCTCAGCGTCAGCAGCCCAGTTGAGCTCATTAAACTCAGGTTTAAACCCAGGAGAAATACAATTCTTATCCGCCTACTCTGGGGGGCGGAGCTCTGTCTAAGCTCCCACGTTTCATTCCCTGACCACACAGAAAATGATCTCTATGAAGAGAAATGGAGACATGCAGCCTGAACAGCAGGCCTCTGGGACCGCTGGGGGCCATCTTCATCATATGTGTTTATCAAGTTGTGGAATTAAGTTGTGAGAGTTAAATACAACTTTCATCAGAATAAATCTCAATTTGTAGCTTTCTAGCCCTAAAACAATTGAAGTTCCAAAATCTCAGGGCATTTGAGCTCTGCAGGTACTAATCAAAATAAATGGTATACGCATATATGCACAGCCCATGGACACAGACAACAATGTGGTGAATGGTGGGGCTGGTGGAGAGGGATCGAGGGGAGGAAATGGGGGACACCTGTAATAGTGTCAACAATAAAAAAATTTAAAGAAAATAAATGGTGATTTCCTTATTTTTTAAGGTAAACCAAGCATCTAAACAGGTTGTAACTGTAACCAACCACTCTCAGCTTAAGCCTTCTTTTCCAGCTTACTCTGCCTCACTGCTATTTAAGTGGGGGTGGTGGAGAGGGATCGAGGGGAGGAAATGGGGGACACCTGTAATAGTGTCAACAATAAAAAAATTTAAAGAAAAGAAATGGTGATTTCTTTATTTTTTAAGGTAAACCAAGCATCTAAACAGGTTGTAACTGTAACCAACCACTCTCAGCTTAAGCCTTCTTTTCCAGCTTACTCTGCCTCACTGCTATTTAAACACTCTGAAAATAGGTAACAAAATAAATGCACTGTGTGTCATTTTGCATGGTTACTAGATTATAAGCCCTGTCCAAGGTGGACTCCATGTCTTCAAATTTACCTTCTTTTCTATACTGGTGCTTTGCATGTGGACAATATTCAGTAAATATTTCTTGCATACATTAATAACAGAAAATAATTCAACCTTTTAAAATTTCATTATTATCCTATATAATAAAAGCCTAATATGCTAAGTGTCTGGTCATCTGGTTAGCCGTTCAACCAATCAAAGTATAACAAGCTAATGATATGCTAAGGCTGCTCAACTGCTCGCTATGATGTGCACTAACCACCAGGGGGCAGACAGTCAACTGGTGGACCAGTTGCTATGACATCCACTGACCACCAGGGGGCAGA
>NW_005356519.1:4203700-4233333 GCF_000412655.1 Myotis brandtii
GTCCCTCGGCCTGGCCTGTGCCCTCTCACAATTTGGGACCCCTCGGGGGATGTCGGAGAGCTGGTTTTGGCCCAATCCCACAGGCCAGGCCGAGGGACCCCACTGGTGCATGAATTTGTGCATGAGGCCTCTAGTGTTTAAAATACCGTGGCAAAGTAGATCTAGAGGGGAAACAAGATTCAGGAGATTAATTTGGCTTTACAAAGATGAATGTTACCCTCTGATTTCTTAAGCAACCTCATTAATGAATATTTACTGGGACCTGACTGATGACGTGGCCCTGGTCTGGACACTATGGATTAAACACTCGCTATCTCCATGCACTCTGTTGAGACAGGATTGCCTGCATTTTCCCAAATGAGCCCACACTCGCATCTTCCAGGGAACAGTATGAATCATTTACAACAGTTAGCACTGAAAAGCACAGTGGATGTGGTAGCATTTATTATAAAACATACTCATTTGAAGCAGTAATTGTTCTGCTACCAGGGCACAGCCCTTTATAACATCCCTTAAACAGTTTTTTTATGAAGATGGAACTTTAATTTTTCAGTAGCTACCAAGTGCAATGCTTGAGTACCTTTCCTCATTTGTTTTTCATCATGAATCACTACCCAGAGGCGATCATTAGCTAATTTGCTGATTTATGGTTGCAGTTTATGAGCGTTAAACAATGCTAAACCATTTTTGTTCCTTCCTCGGTGTACTGGCAGATGAAGAATGTCTGTCCTTTATATTGTTCGCTGTGTAAAGAAAATGCACCTCGCCCTATGTGTTCCTGGCTCCTATGACATCTGAAATTGCTGCCTTATTACTTTCCTGCTGGATCTTAACGGAAAGCAATGTTTACCTAGCTCCCCAATCTGAAAGCTGCTAAGGTTCTGCGTGCTGCCACCTATGACAAAACAAGGTCAGAACACCAGTTTAGCATGGGAATCTAATAGTTATTACTTATGCAGTTTTCTAGTGACATACATATTGAAGAGCAAAATTGGTTACCGCTGGGTAGGCTGGCAGGGCCTGGCATCGTAGCGGTGTGATACATGTTTTGTTTATTCAATGAGACACAAACATTCACATTCAAAACTTGTTTTGAATAATGACAGTCTATATTACTTTTGCATGTGTGACCTAAATCTCACAGTAAAGAGTAGAAGGATTTCGAAGGCATTCTGGGACTGACCTGGTAGCTGTTTTACAGTCTGAAGAGCTAGATAGGCCACAGTGTGAAACAGCATGGAGTATGTTTCTAAATTTGCAGAAAAAATACACATTCCGGGCAAACAATAACAAGTGCTGGCAAGGATTTGGAGTCATTGGAACGCTCAGACGTTGCTGGCAAAAATACGAAATAGTGCAGCTGCTTTGGAAAACATGGCAACTCCTCAAAGAGTTAAACACAGTTTTAATATGACCCTGCAATCCCACTCCTAGGTATATACCCATAGAATAGAAAATGTAGATCCACATGAGAACTTGTACACAAACATTCATAGCAGCATTACTCATAACAGCCAGAAAGTCAAAACAACCCAAATACCATCAACGATGAGTAGATAAACATAATGTAGTATATCCATGTAATGGAATAATGTTCAGCCATGAAAAGGAATAGAGTACTGAAACGTGCTACACCATGGATAAGCCTTGAAAACACTATGCTAAGTGAAAGAAGCCAGACACAAAAGGGCACAGATTCTGTTATATGATTCCATTTTTATGAAATGACCAGAATAAGCAAATCTGTAGGTATGACATATAGATCAGTATTGGTTAGGGGCTGGAGGGAGAGTAGAATGGGGAGTGAGTGATTGATAATAGCCATAGAGTTTATTTTTGGAGTGATAAAAAATTCTGGAATTAGATTGTAGTGTGGCACAACTTTGCAAATAACAAACACAATAGAATTTACACTTTAAATGGATAAATGGTATGGTATGTGAATTATATTGAAAAAAAATTCACATTATTGCCCTGGTTGGTGTTTCTTAGTGGTTAGAGCATTGGCCCATCCACCGAAGGGTTGCAGGTTCCATTCCTGGTCTAGGGCATGTACCTGGGTTGCATGTTTAATCTCCAGCCCAGGTTGGGGTGTGTGCTGGAGGCAATTAATCCATGTGTCTCTCTCACATTGATGTCTCTCTCTCTCCCCCTGTCCTTCCCTTCCACTCTCTAAGAAAAAAATCAATGTAAAAAATATCCTTGGGTGAGGACAAACAACAACAGAAAAAATGCACATTATTACTGATGTTTTCATGTGATTTGCGTCTTCATGGTAGTCATTGTTAGGCCAATATTTTCCACATGCTTATACAAGAAAGCTTATTCAGATTAATTTCTTTTAAGAGGCATTTCAACTTTAATAGGCACTATTCTACATTTTTATTAAAAAGCACAGGACTAGGAAGGCCTTTAGACTGCTTTCTCAACTTACTCAACATAAGAGTATTCATACTGGTGAGAAACCCTATGAATGTAATGAATGCAGGAAACCCTTTAGACTGCACTCACAACTTACTCAACATCAGATAATTCATACAGGTGAGAAACCCTATAAATGTAAGAAGGCCTTTAGATAGCATTCACACCTTACTCAACATCAGAAAATTTATACTGGAATTTAGTACAGGAAAGCTTTGAAGTGTACATTATGTTACAGAATATCACAAAATTCATGTTTGAGAATTGTTTTCATGCTCACATCTAAGCATAAGACATTTTATATGCAGAAAAAAATTTGCTTTAAAAGCCTTCCTTCACCATTCAAACATTGTCTCTGGCAAATGTATGTCAGAGAATAATACATTAATGTAAGAAAAACTTTAGCTTTACTTATCACTAGAGGCCCGGTGCATAAAATTTGTGCATGGGTAGGGTCCATAGGCCTGGCTGGGGATCAGGGCCGATTGGGGCCTTCTGGATGCCAGCCAGGGCCTCCCTTCCCTGGCTGTTGGCTACTGGCTGCTGGCCAGGGCCTTCTTTTCCCGGCTGCCAGCTGCCAGCTGGGACCTTCCTTCATTCCACGCCACCCCCTGGTGGTCAGTGCATGTCATAGCGAGCAATTGGTCTCCTGGTTGAACTCCCGTGGGGACAATTTGCACATTAGGGGACAATTTGCATATATATATATAGTCTCCATTTCACCACTTTATTACCAATGTGTTATTGGACAAGGTACTTAAACTTCTGTGCCTCATCTAGTTCATTTGCAAAATGGTGATAATATGTATATTATTCATTGTTGTGTAATAAATTACCACAACTTAATTAGTAGCTTAAAATAATATATATATATTATTTCACAATTTCTATGGATCAGCAGACTGGGTATAACTTAGTTGAGTCTTCTGCTTCAGAATTTCTCATGAAGCTAAAATCGAGATTTTAGCTAAGGCTGGGTCTCATCTGAAGGCTCAACTGGGGAAGGGATCCATTTCCAACCTCCTATGGTTGTTGGCAGAATTTATTTTCTTGAGGGCTACTGCACTGAGGTCCTAAGTTTCTGACTGTTGGCAAAAGGCTGACCCCAGTGCCTTGCCACATAGACCTCTTCAACATGGCTGCTTCATCAACAAATAGTCTGCTAGAATCATAAAATTTATAATCTTGTGTAGTCTAATCACTGAAGGAATATTTCACCATCTTGTGTCTTCTACTGGCTAGAAGCAAATTTCTAGGTTGCCTACACTCAAGGAAAGAGTGTGAAGACCAAATGGTAGGACCATTGGGGCCAGGGGAGAGTCAGCCTGTGTACACTGTAATAGAACTGTAAGGATTAAGTAGTTAATACTTGGAAAAATAGCAGCCACATAGCATGTTTTCTGTACATATTATCTGTAATTGTTATCATTAGTATTAGTGAATTCATATGAAAGGAATTTCCTATAGAAGTAAAAAATTGAGAAATGCTTCCTATTACTGTCCAGCACTTATTTAATTTATTCTGGATAAAACCTAGGATGTTATATTGAATATGAAAAGTTCATCATTTAAGCTGCATCAGAAATTTCATGCTGAAAAGAAAGCCTTAAGAATTTCATGAGTATGAAGTTGTTAAGAGTACAACTATTGAAGAATCAAAGAGAAACATGAAATTATTTCCCCATAATAAATTCCTGAAAGTAAATATTTTATTATCTCTATTGTCTGAGCACAATTTAAAATTAATTAGAAACTATCAAAAAAATGGCAAAAAGGAAATGAATCACTTGGAAATTTAATATTGTATGTGCATATCCATGTGTATGTGTTTGTGTGCATAAAACACTTGTATAAAAGAAAACATTTTATTACAGTCAATATAATTTTGGTGCTCAAATTGTCCCATCTTCAACCAGTGGAAGTTGGGTCTTTTGAAGTGACTCCCCTAGAAGTTAGTTTACTTGGTTATGGCTGTACTATTGGTCAGCTATGGATGGTGCCTAGCCTACTCATTCTGAAAATTGGCAAGGGTTAAATAATTCTTTTGCTTTTCCCTTTGAACCAAGTTTCACAGCCATCAAAAGCTCATCAAATTAATTTTTTACTCTAGTAAATAATAAGAGATTCATAGGATTAGAAAAATCACCACTCTCTAGTTTCCTAATGGAATAATGAAAATGATCGGTAGATATTACAACTATTAAGTGAAAGATTTTATAGTGAGGATGCTTGAATAGATTTATCAAGCTGATCACCTCTGAATCTGTTCATCTGTCTTAGCCTCGATAAAAGTGGGACTATCAGACTATTCACCTCCTGACAGAATGCAATAGAAGTATGCAACACTACTTATAAAACCTAATTCCCAACATCATGCACTGAAGGAATTAAACCTTTACATCAAATTATTTTAAACCAATAATTTGTGGAATAGATGAATAAAGCAAATGGCAACACAACCAAGCAGCCAGACAGATCCAGAATGTGTAAAATTCTACAAAACAACCTGCTTTCTTCAACTAATAAGTGGCATGAAAAAGAAAGGAAGGGTAACTGTTAGATTAAAAGATGACAAGAGACATATCAACTAAATTTAGTATGTGGGCATTACTTGGACCTACTTTGAACAAAATGTAACAAGATTTTGGAGACAGTGGGGGAAATGTGGACATGCACTGAGTTAATTAGATGATATTTAGAAATAATTTTTTAAGGATGATCATGTCAATGTGGTTATTAAGAAATAAGTGCTCCTGTGTGTTAGAGATACATGCTTATATGTTTATGAAATTATAAGAATCCAGATTTACATTAAAATACTCCAGCAATAGAAAAAGAATGAAAGAGAACTGGAAAGTAGATTGACAAAATGTTGATAATTAATGAAATGGAGTGGTTTGTATATGGGGGTTCCTAATAATATTTCTACTGTTTATGTTTTTTAAGGTTTTAATAAAAATATTTAATATCGCTCTAACCGGTTTGGCTCAGTGGATAGAGCATCAGCCTGCGGACTCAAGTGTCCCAGGTTCGATTCCGGTCAAGGGCATGTACCTTGGCTGCGGGCACATCCCCAGTAGGGGGTGTGCAGGAGGCAGCTGATCGATGTTTCTCTTCCTCTCTGTAAAAAATCAATAAAATATAATATTTAAAATTTAATATCAAAACTGGGGGGAAAAAGCCCAGGACTTACTTTTTTAAATATAATTTTTAATGTATATAATTATAATTTCATATATCACATTTGATATTTTTCACCTTTTTTTTTTTAAAAAAAAAAGAAGCCCTAATTTCCTTTGTTTGAATTTCCTTAGTGTGCTTAATGTGGCAATCTTTTATGTTTCTGATATTGAGCATCACATCATTGTTAATATTCACACTAGTTTAAAATCTGAGCTGATTTTAAATTTCTCCTATTGCCTTTGGAGAGGGAGATGAGGAAAATGATCCTGCTGTTTCTATTTTGTGATTCTGTTTCTAGAAGTTTAATGGAAATAGAATTCTTTCTCTCAGACAAAAAAATACATTATAAAGACCTCAAATTATCATATTTCTCTAAATCTACTATACGATTTCAGATATTTTATTACCTTTCACTGGGACTATACAATGATCTCTTAACTGGCATCACTCACTCTCTGGCCCTATCGCTCTAATTTTTCCTACACATTTAATCTTCCCCGAAGCACATTCTGTGTGTTCCTCTCCTCAG
Organism: Myotis brandtii; assembly: GCF_000412655.1. Taxonomy (NCBI): domain Eukaryota; kingdom Metazoa; phylum Chordata; class Mammalia; order Chiroptera; family Vespertilionidae; genus Myotis; species Myotis brandtii. The sequence goes on from NW_005356519.1 coordinate 4,209,834, forward strand.
AAACCGTCAATAAATACCACTTTCCTATTGATCTTAGCATAATTTTCAGTATGGTAATTGGCTTTTCTTCCCATTTCATATCTCAGTAACTCCTACGTGTACATTATACTTCAGCCAAATAGCTCCCTTCTTATTTCCTATTTTCTCACCCATTTTTTACTGTGATCCTGGCAACATCCCACTGCCTGGAATGATTTCATTTCAATCACTCTGTTGATATCCCACCCAATTCTTAAGGCATCCTATATAATAAAAGTGTAGTATGCAAATTGTCCCCTCCACTGGAGTTCTTCTGCAAGTTCGACCAGGGGGCAGGCTGGCTCAGGGAAGGGAGGGAGGCCCCGCCCGATGGTGGCAGGTGCAGGGGGAAGAGAGGGAGGCCCTGGCCAGCAGCAGCAGCAGCAGCAGGCGGCTGGGGCAAGGGAGGGAGTACCCCGCCGGCAGCTGGCAGCCACTTGGGACCAAATTTCGTGCACTTGGCCTCAAATACTAGTATGTCAATAACAGGCAACACAGAAATCTCATTAAATCAGGAACTTCATCATTTCCTAGTTTAACCCAGTGACTAGATCAGTGCCTGGCACAAAGTAGAAATTCAAGTTATAAATAAACAAATCAGTAAAAATTAATTTATAATTAAATGAAGGCACTCATAGCTTCTTTATTGTCTTCTTGATACCCCAGTTCTCTCTGCTCCTCCTAAAAATCCTATAAAACTAATTTTAATTATACTTAATATCCTGCTGTATATTTGGGTTGACTATCTTTTCCTTGATTGTCTCATACTCATTTATGTCCAGCCTTTTATCATACCTCACCTTGAACTTAGTCTCTGTAAAGTCAATATTGGCTGAATTAAGTTAATCAACATAGCTCCATAATCCCTACTTGGGAACTGTATTTGCTTTGCATTTTTTTTCCTCTGCAGGAGGGTTTACATAAATATTACATGATTAGAAAGAGAAAAACTTTACTTAACAATAAATGAAGTAAACTCTAGGGCATTTAATTATTTAGTTTTTATGTAAAGTGCATAGAAATGTTTTATTTGGGAATTTTGAATGTTTACAGAATGTATCTTTTACAAATAAGTATGGTTGACCTACGAGCCCACTCAAATTAAAACCATTCAAAAGCTTGGGGCTTTTGAAGGTAAACGGGTATAGTGTATGGATTGTCCCACTTTGCCAATAGCCTGATAACAGAGGCTATTACCTCCCAGTTCTGACTCACCTTTCAGATCAGAGTTGATGTCCATGACATTTTTCTCACTAACTGTTATAGGTGGGAGATGATGGTGGTAGATGTGTAGGGACTAATTCTGAGAAAGCCTCTTTATCCATTATTCTTTCAAAGGAAATGTAGTGCATCTCTCATTTCCTTGCTATTACTGTAACTAGTTCCTAAGCAAGGCTAATATAGATCAAGTTATTGATTACTTATCGAATTACATTCTGGAGAATACTTTATATGTCAAATTATAAGTGAATTTCTCATATAATGTGATAGAAAATCTAAACCATAGTTGCTACTCTTATTTATCCCAAAGTGGCTACTATTTCCATAGAATGAGTCATACATACTAGTATACTAGCATGTGTACCTTTTTGACTGTTACACAGTATATGGCTGTTGTCTACCTGTTGGTTAATGAGGTCAGAAAAGTCTGACCTGAGCTGGATTTTGCCCTATTGAAAATATTTCTGTATTTAAATATATTTCCATCTGAGGAATTAGAGTTAAAACTTAAGAATACTAATGTATAAGAATAATTTACATGATTTAATAGTAAATTATTTGCAAATGCAAATTTATCTATCCACTAGGAAGTCCTATAATAATTACAGAGATTTGTAATTCAATTCTCAAAATTAGAAGACATTTCTTTTATAGGCTTTAAATAGTTGCTAATGTGAGGACTCGGAAAATAAGCACTGCCGAATCCATTGTTTCTAAAATATCAGATAGAGCCCTTGCTAAAAAATATACACAGCACATAAGCATAGCCCATTATTGAGTAATTTGTGGCATAAAACAGCAAAACATTTTAAAAATTGTATTTACAATTATTTTTTCTTCAATGCCTTTAAAAATAGAAACAATGTTATTTTTATTCTAGTAAAAGGGTAGTTATGGCAATTTACATATGATGGTTTCCAGTGTCATAGAGACAGAGAGTAAATACATTACAATTATTATAGTTTTTCCTGAGAAAGATAACTTAGTTTCAAACATTTACTGAATAAAATTTCATTTATATAAAGTATACTAGAGGCCTGGTGCACAAAATTTGTACACAGGGGCTTGCCCTCAGCTCAGCCTGCTCCCTCTCCAATCAGGGACCCGTACTGTGTAACCAGTCAAAAAGGTACACATACTAGTATACTAGTATGTATGACTCATTCTATGGAAATAGTAGCCACTTTGGGATAAATAAGAGTAGCAACTATGGTTTAGATTTTCTATCACATTATATGAGAAATTCACTTATAATTTGACATATAAAGTATTCTCCAGAATGTAATTCGATAAGTAGTCAATAACTTGATCTATATTACCCTTGCTTAGAAATTAGTTACAGTAATAGTAAGGAAATGAGAGATTCACTATGGGATTGGGCCTATACCGGCAGTCGGACATCCCTCTCGCAATCTGGGACCGCTAGTTTCTAATCGTTCACCTGCCTCACCTGCCTGCTTGCCTGATCACCCCTAACCACTCTGCCTGCCAGCCTGATTGCCCCTAATCACCTCTGTCTGCCTGCCTGATCATCCCTAACTGCTCCCTTGCCAGCTTAATTGCCCCCAACTGCCCTCCCTTGCTGGCCTGAACACCCCCAACTGCTCTCCCCTGCCTGCCTGATTGCCCCTGACTGCCCTCCCCTGCCAGCCTGATCGCCCCTAACTGCCTCTGCCTCAGCCCCCACCACCATGGCTTTGTCCAGAAGCAAGTTGGACATCCAGAAGATGGCCAGTTGACCTGGTCTAATTAGCATATTACCCTTTTATTAATATAGATTATGGTCATTGAATAAAAACCACACACATTCACCTACAAAGAAAGTGGTCCTAGACCTTTTGTCAGCTAGGAATGTCTTTCTGAAGGACCTGAGAGCCATCCCTTTAAAATGAAACATCAATGTCAATGGGATATACTTTAACATTGTTCTATGACTTTTCCCATGCATTAAATTATCTTCTGATAAAATTATCTGTTTTAGTAAGGTCTTAAACTGTATATATTCCATTAAGTTTATGTTCAATAATTTTAGTATTTAAGCATTATAAACAATGGTATAGTAACATTTTTGTATATTTGATTAAGCTCCTTTTGGATAATTTTCTTAGGCAAAATATACTAACTTGAAATTCCTCAACCAAAAGGTATAAACACGTTTAAGATAACTGATATATATCCAACCCATATTTTAAATACACATTGTATCAATGTAATGCCTCTGCCAAACAATGTATACCAATTTCACTAAAACCTTGTCAAAATTGAGTATTATACTTTTAAAATCTACTTTAGTGATTAAAGGTAGTGCTTCATTCATGTTTTAATTATGTTTGTATGATTACTGGAGTTTTTTTACTTCTCTTGGATGCTATAAATATATTTTCTTCTAAGTATATTGTTTTTTTATGACTTTAACTGATCCCCTATTAATGCCTTCAATTAAATTAATTTGTGAAGTCTAAAGTGTAATGTTAACCATTTTATGTAAAAAAATAAATAAAAAGTAAACAACATGGGAGATAATATCCCTGTCTTCCAGTTTCTGTGGGATGGTAGGAGCTAACTTCAGTGGGTATCTTGTTCCAAGTTGCAAAGCTGTTTCCAATCATAAAGATATAAGAAGTTATATTTCTCCCCTCTGGATAAAACCAGTTAGCTACAGATGATCACCCCAATTACCAGATAAAGTCAGGATGAACTCAGTGAGACAAATGGTGCTGACAAGTGCTCTTTCTTGAGGACTAGTCATTGTTTATTCTAGTAAAAGGGTAGTTACTTGAAAACATGTATAGAATGGGCTGTATCTTCTTGGCTATTTCTAAATATATATTTTATTGACTTTTCACAGAGAGGAATGGAGAGGGATAGAGAGTTAGAAACATCGATGAGAGAGAAACATCGATCAGCTGCCTCCTGCACAACCCCCACTGGGGATGTGCCCGCAACCAAGGTACATGTCTTTGACCGGAATCGAACCTGGGACCTTTCAGTCCGCAGGCCGACGCCACATTCAATGAGCCAAACCAGTCAGGGCCTTCTTGGCTATTTCTTAGTGGATTATCTTGAAAACATGTGTGCAATGGATTGTATCTTCTTGGCTATCTCTTATTTCTTTGCAATCTCTTAGAGGATTGCCTGTGGTGTCCACCACATTCTAGCTTAATGCTTATTCAAGAATAAAACTTTTTATTCTCTACCACATTTGTGGAGAGGATTTCTGGATTGGGATATTTTACTTTCAAATATATTTACCCCACAATTTATTGATTTTAACATATGTAGGTATGTTATTTCAGAGAAACAAATGCAATCAATTAATTGTATTTTACAACTTAGAACATATTTGATAAAATCTTTAATAAAAATGATTGCTTCTGCTTAATGTTATAAGATGATTTGATTGTTGTTGAGAAATCACTGTCCTTCCATAACTAATATTAGTTAGATACTTCTGCATTCCTCTTTTCTTTGGTTTAGTGACTGGAACACTTCTGGTAATCTCTAACCGCCTAGCCAACCATCTGTTACCATACTCATTCCTAAAGTTCAGTTTAGTAAGCAATTGGTTAACTATTATTATATGCCAGCTGTGTACTGGGGTTGTGAGTATAAGACAAGGCAAGATGGACATGGGGAAGTGGTTTTAGAAACCTGCCTTTCAACAAGGCTCTAATTCTGATACAGGTGTCTATAGCCCACATTTTATGAAACGCCATTTTAAAAAATGACTAACCTGCCTCTATTTCCTTCTACATTCTAACTCCTAAAACCTAACATATCTATAGAAAATTGCCTAACATATATGCACATGAACAATCAGGTCACAGTGTTACATGTACAATATTAACATGTATAAAACTCCCCATCGAGAAATGAAGATAGAAGGAAATGCACAAAAATTATATATTGAGAGGGATGGAAGTATATTTTCTTTTTGCTGAATTCCAGGAGTTTGATCTATCCTATCTGTTCTTCAATGTACATACTGTAGCTCATGTCATCTCTTTAAGGAATTTCCTGATCATTGATACCTGAAATCCCTGACTCACATCAGAATCCTACCATAACTCATTCATATCTCTTTTACTGTACTTATCAAAATACTCTGTATACCTGTTTATGTCCCTTTCTTACTGTAAACTACTAGAAGACAGGGTAAATTTCTTATTTATATTTTCAACCTATGTTGAGTAGAAAAGCAGACATAAAATAGTTAAATAAATGCATTTTCACACAAATTTGAATTCAAGCATGTTGTTGCCAGAAAAATGAATGGAATCATGGGGGAAAAGCAAAAAGATGGGCAGCACAATCTTTAATTATCACACAGGAGCTACAGCTAGCCAAAGATTGTCTAGGGATGAATTATTTCATCTCACTGTTTATTTTTTAATTAAAGTTCCCAGAATTTGCTTACTAACTTCCAGATTTTATCCAGTAGAGATGCAAGTAATTTCTGGTGGAAGAGATAACTGTAAAGATTGATAGCCTCTTGGATACTAACCAGTTTGTATCTAATTAATCATTATGTATGCTATTTACCATTTCCTTGTAATGTTGCTTATAACTACCTTAACTTCTTAAATGCTATTTGTCCTGACCACAATATCACTGCTTCCATCATTAATTAATGAGTTAAATAGAATCATTGACACAGATTTACATAATATTTACCTGAGGATAATGATTTTACCTCCGAAAATTAAACTTTAACAGTAATACTTTATTAAAAAAATAATTATGTTTTCAAACAACACTTAGAAGTTGCTTACATGTCAATAAAAGTCATGTGATTTTGGAACATTGCCCATATAAAAATTATCTACAAAGTATATAAACATAAACTTTATATAAACTAAAAATCTCTTTAATGAACTCTAAAATAGAGAATTTATTTTTTTTCACTTTTTTTTGTTTGTTTACCAATAATGGGCTTATTTTAATCACTAACTTGCTAAGTCTAAGAAAATGTATCTATCCTTAGTATTGACTTTTGATTTCAATGGCCTGACAAGTAATGTCCCTTAGAGAAATTAGGTTTTCATAAAAAAAAAAATGAACTTTTCCTAAAGACACAGAAGGAACTTTCAATGATATTGATAAAATGCTGTTAATATGAATCACAGGCCATGATTCAACCTCTCTAGAATAGTATAGTGGAGAAAGATCTCTTAAGATTTCCTTTATGCTTAAAGGTTTATTAGAACTAATTTAACCTTAAGTTGGAAACAGGAAATAGCTGCACAGCTGTTGTGGGAGGACCCATGGCTCACTGAATGGGATGGGAGTAACAATATCTACAGACCATCCTAATGTAAATGACCATCCTCAGGTCACTTAGTCTGTCTGAACTTTAGTTTTCAGGCATGAACACTTTCTAAAATCAAAGCTCCTCAGCATAGTAGGAGATAAGGCTTTGTCACCCAGAAACTTGAATCAAATCCTGGACTTGACCCTTACAAACTCTCCATCCTATATAATAAACCCTAATATGCAAATCGACCAAATGGCGGAACAACCAGCAGAACAACTGATTGCTATGATGTGCACTGGCCACCAGGGGGCAGGCGCTCAATGCAGGAACTGCCCCCTGGTGGTCAGTGCGCTCCCACAGGGGGAGCACCGCTCAGCCAGAAGCAGGGCTCAAGGCTGGTGAGCGCTGCGGTGGTGGCTGAAGCCTCTCCTGCCTCCACTGCAGGTGAGCAGCAAGGATTGAGGGGTCTGGGCTGCAAGAGCCCTGGACTGCAAGAGGGATGTCTGGGGATCAGGCCTAAGCCAGCAGTGAGACATCCCCCGAGGGGTTCTGGACTATGAGAAGGCACAGGCCGGGCTGGGAAATCCCCCCACCAGTGCACAGTTTTCATGCACTGGGCCTCTAGTCCTAGGATAACTTTCTAAGGCCTCAATCTCCTACCAGTAGAATGAAAATGGAAACCTGCACTTTAATGGATCCCCTGGAAGGACAAAATGAGAAAACTAATACAAATAACTAGCCTAAACTCTGGTACCCACATAGCTAAATTCCAATATAGCTCAGCTATTTTTTTAACACCTGCCGTTTTACTAGCCCTAAGTCACTATTATTATATTTGCCTAAGTGCAGATACCTATAATTCAAAGGAAAATTGTTGTTTTTATTGTACCATTGGAAAATACATTTGCATTTATTATGAATAAGTAATTAGCAAGGAGAAAACTAATCCTAAAAATTAGTCTACCTAGCTTGAATCTTTCTGTTAATAATTCCAGCATTATCTAGTCTTGTTATGTTGACTTAATACCCAAAGAGGCTATTTAAAATAATTTACTTATAATTTGTACCAATCATACTTCCAAATAGGATGATAGGTATCTACTCTCTGACAAGTTCAGAGTCAATTATCAGGGTCATTTGTTGCAAAATTTATTTAAGACATACAGAGCTCTTTTAAAATTGAATTATTGTACTTTCAGACACTAGTCCGATTTTAAATTGTCAGCCATCTAGCACAGAGCTCTTGCCAATCTAATTCAAACAACTGCCGTGTGGAGTCTGAGGTAGAGCTTCTATAGGGAGTAATAACGGGCTCCCCGGGACAATAGGGATGCTTTAGAACATTGACCACCTCCCCCCACCTCTCACATCATTGTTGTCAAAAGCCACCAAAGGGATTTCCTTATAACCCTACAGACCTGTTCTTATTGCAGAAAGTTGTCAACAATTTGTCAAATAAACAGATCATGCCTCCTGAAAGGTCCTCTTACTAGTACCCTGACCACAATAAGGGTGAGGACCTCAGAGTTGCCTTCCTAGCCTGTTCCAGCAGTCTTTCAGCTGGTCCCTTATTTCCATTTTTTTCTCTAATCCAGTTCACCCTCTACACTACAGTGTTGTTAGGATTCACTACCCCCAACAAGTATGATTATTTCACTTCCTTGCCTAAAAAGCCTCTTCTGGGAAAACAGCAAAAAAATACACACTGCTTGCTTTAATACAATGTAAATGCTGCCTTTTGTCATTTGGATATTGTCATGGGCTGAACTGTGTCTCCACAAAATTCACATGTTGAAGTCCTAAGTTGGCCCAGTACCTCAGACTGTGACTGAACTATTTGAAGAAAGGACCTTTAAAAAGGAAAGGAAAACGATGTCATATGTGTGTGTGTGGCCTTGATCCCCTATCACTGGCGTTCTTATAAGAAAAGGAGATTAGGACACAGACAACACCCAGTGAGGGGTGACCAAGTGAGGACACAGCTGGAAGGCAGCCTTTGGCAAGCCAAGAAGAGAGGCTCCAGAGGGAGCCACACCTGCTGAAGCCTCCACCTTGGACTTCTAACATCTAGAACCTGAGAAAATAAATTTCTGTGGTTTAAGCCACCAGCCTGTGGTATTTCGTTAGGGCAACCCTAGCAAATGAATACACATGTATTTAACAAAGAAACATTCACTAGGTTTTATGCCTTGCGTACTACTTCATCAGTGAACTAGAATGCAGTCTGTGTTTGGCAGACAGGCAAAAGATACGAAGATCCTATTTATTAAAGATGAACTAAACTTAGTATATAATTAGAAAAAATGTCCACTTCTTTGTAGTAATAAAAATGTAAACCAGATTAACATTGATTTTTATCTCCTATCAAATATAATTTCCTTTTAATTATTTCTTACAAGACTCAGTGAGATTAAAGAAGAAGGTCACATCCATTACTGATGGCAGTCTCATTTGCTAGAACCTTTATGGAAAGTAATTAAGAAAATTTTATGAGGAGACTTAACAAAAACATAAAATAGACTTGTGGACCTGGAATCCCACTTCTCTTAAATGATTTATGGAAGTAATATCCAAAATTGTGTGTGTGTGTGTTTGTGTGTGTGTGTGTGTTGTACAGGGTTATGTTTACTTTTCTTTATTGAATTATTATTTATAATGGAAAACTAAAAGCCACCTGCAAATGTGACCATGGTATGTAAAGGATGGCTTTAATCTTAACTCTATCTGTCACACCTAATCACTGAAGCAGGAACAACCTACTGAAATGTTAAGGTCCTGTTCCCTCCATCCTTATACACATGTACACACACACACACACACACACACACACACACACACACACACACATCCTTGGCCATGCCCTGACTTTGGTCCTTAAGGAGTTGGCATTTGATAACTTTGCTTTCCTTGGCCTTGGATTCAGCCCTCTCTATGGATTCAGCTTTAGCATCCTCTGCTACTTTGCCCTTATGTATTTCAGTGAATTCTTGCTTAAGCTACAGCTCTCTGGAGCCTATCCACAAATCTATTCACTGAGTTTGTTGCTTACCAAACCTATTCTTAGTTACCAGCTCCACACTTTATAACCATTAAATGTACTTGCCATATGCTTAAAAACTTATAGCCATTAAAATTAGGTATTAACACTATGTAACACTGATAAAATAATAAAATGTTGCATAAACACAATTACATTTACGTGAACAAAAGCCTAGGCACTGGAAAAAAAGACTAGAAGGAAATGAATTAAAATAGTAACATGGTCCTTTGTCTCCTCCCTTCTTTCATCCTGATGACATTTTGGAATCTACTGAGTGCAAAAATGTAATGAAAAGCAAATGTTACTTAGGAAATTTGATATACATAAAATATACAGTATATCAAATGTATATAAAATGTACACAAATATATACATCAGATACATACATCAAATGCATATGCATCATACATCAACTGTATGTATGAAATAAACATCAAATGTAGATATACATATTTATTTTATATATATATATATATATACACAACAAGAATACTGCACTTTTTATTTGCTGCATTCTGTCTCTATATCTAGTAGGTTTAAGTTAAGGGGCAGGGAGATGAAACCTGAACAGAGGTAGTTTAAACATGATGAAATTTCATTGCTTTTTCATATAAATATCAAGGTGGCTGGTTTAGGTTGATTTGGTTTTCTTAATGTCAGTTCCTTCTATTATTATTGCTCTATCCTGCATGACTTTGACTTCAAAGACCATGGGGTGGCATCTGTTTTACTTTAAGTTGGCTGAATGAATGAAGAATAAGAGAAAAAGGACCTTTAATACTATCTTAAGAAAGATTTTTAGCCGAACCGGTTTGGCTCAGTGGATAGAGCGTTGGCCTGCGGACTGAAAGGTCCCAGGTTCGATTCCGGTCAAGGGCATGTACCTTGGTTGTGGGCACATTCCCAGTAGGAGGTGTGCAGGAGGCAGCTGGTCGATGTTTCTCTCTCATCGATGTTTCTAACTCTCTATCCCTCTCCCTTCCTCTCTGTAAAAAATCAATAAAATATATTTTTTAAAAAAATTTAAAAAAAAGGAAAGACTTTTAGAAGCTCCCATAGAATATTTATATTGGCCAGAATCGCGCCACACGTATGCACCTAGCTGCAAGGAAGTATGGGCCATCCAGTCTCGGTTCAGGATTTCCATGGTGACAACTAAATAACTATTCCTATGAAAGATATACAGAAGAGTTATCAAAGAGAAAACATCATTTCTGGCACAATGTCAGGAATTCTGCAAATTTTAAAATAAAGTTTTCAAATGCAAGTTATGGAATTTTGTTCTTTTCATACCCTAGATTAAATTTTTCTTCAGTTTCCTTATTCTATGGCCATCTCATTTGTCTTATATCATCCTGATTTGGATTTACTTATTTTAGAATTTTCTTTTCTTTTCTCCTTCTTTATGCCTTTCATAACTTAAATATTTGCTCAGAACCAGATCATATGCCTAATGCTTTGTTGCTGTTTTCTTGAAGCCTGGGAAAAAAACAGTCCTCACAGGAACAACAGTGAGGTCACGGGCATTCAGTGTTCTGGGAGAAGCAGTACAGTGATTTATGTCCCAAATTCTTTTCTTTGGTGGGAAAAGTCTGAGGTGAGTTCCAAATGGCGCTTTAGAGGGTCCCCTATATATTATTTCAGAGAGGAAGGGAGAGGGAGAGAGGGATAGAAACATCAGTGATGAGAGAATTGAACCACGCATGACCTCCATGTTCACAGGTCGACACTCAACTACTCTGACGGGGCTGAAGTATTTTTTAATTTTATTTTAGAAGTGAGTGTTGTTTTGGAGAGTTTCTTTTGCTTCTTTTGTTTTTGGAAGAAGATAGATTTAGAAGGTTTCTTCCCAGGTTACTGAGTTAGTGTGTTGTTTTGTAAAACCATCTGTTTGGGGTTTTTTTTTGCTTCTGTTTTTCCCCTGGTGTATAGGTGTATTTTCTGCTAAGACTTCAATAGCGGTGACTTTTAAGCCTTGCAGGCACTTAAAGGGGTCAAGGAACACTCCTGGGATTGCTGAGGCAGAGTAGAGTCAGAAATACAATGTAGTGGTTTTGTTAATCCTTCTGTTTTTATACACAGTGCTGGCAAAACATCTCAGGAAGAAACAGTTTTTCTGTCCAGAATACAAGAACAGTTCTATGAGGCAAGTCAACTGCCTTCTTCAAATGTTGTGCTGATGACCATGGCTACAATCTTGCTTTGGGATATATTTCAGAAACATATTTAAAAATGTATGCTGAATAAGTCTTGGATATAATAGCATACTCATTTTTCCAACTAATGTAGTGAAATGGCTACATAGATTGACTAAAAAGAATGATAAACCCTTTCTCTTAAATTTCCATGACTTTTTAATGACATTACTTTTTGCACAAATCATCAACTTAACTACAGCTACAGCTTAAAATTTGTCACAAATGATCAATTACCATTCCTGATAAGGAACGGGCATATCTAGTGAAGAAATAAAAAAAGTCAAGGCTAGCATAACAGCCTTATTTTCTTTCCATGTCTCTTCAAAATAATCTGGATTCTGATAGAATCTATAATCAATCTTCCATGGGTAATATGACTATTTACTTCATATTTTTTGAATAACAATTAAAACTGTCACAGCACTTTTAAGAAAAAGCCGTGTTAGTAACATACTGATATTTTTGCCAGAGCGACCCCAGCAACTTACATAGAGCTTCCCTTTGCAGCTTCTGGAATTGATCAAACAGTATGACCTCATAAACCGCATGCAGGCAATGCCGATGTGATTATAAATCACTTGTGGCAACTCCTGCTCCCTCATAATTTGAAATTCTTGGTATCAAATAACCTCCTTCATTAAAAGAGTACAACACAATGTGGATGTTTCACTGGCAGTAAATAGTATACTTCTATGAATATGACAAATCATTTCAACTTGCTAAATGTATTATTTAAAGTTGTTTATGTTACATCATATTATGACACAATATGTCATGCAAACTAACATATGATGTTATAATTGTATAACATGAAAAATTCCAGAATCCATACTCATAGATCAGGTAACATACGCTTACTGTGAAGAATTAAATGCACTCAAGACTGGTATCATGTCATGGCTTTAAATTAGTCCTACTGTCAAGTAACAGAACTTATTTGATTGATTTTCTATCTTTGACACAACCAAATGAGCACATCAAAAGTATTTATTTTTACTTCCCATTCTACATTCCCTTGAAAACCATTTGTATCTAAGAGAACTGATATTTTACTTCCAAGAATCTTCTTTGCAATTAAAAAACACACCAAACCCCAGTGTCAGATAGTCTAGCTTTTTCTTTCTTTATGATCTTAGAAAGGATAAATTTACTTATAAGGTACTATATTACTCAATATTGAATCTTATTTCACTTTTTTTTATGTTCATCACCTGAACAATTTAGAATTTAACATGATATCAATTATTTATTGTTTTTTGGTATTAGCTTTTTTCTATATACTACCTTCAACACTTTCCCTATAACTTTAAAATATATTTAGTTAAAATTTTTATTTTTGACTCATAAAAATGTAACCACTTAAAATGTTATGGAAAGGCATGAACTTACATTATTTAATATACTGCAATATATGGTATCAAAACCATCTTTTACCCTATAAACAACAAAACAATTCCTGGAAATATTTACACAACCATATATCTAATAAGGGCTTAATAGCCAAACTACATAAAGAGTTCATACAAATTAATATAAAAATAAATAATTAAGAAGTGGGCAAAGGACCCGAATAGACATTTTTTAAGGAAGATATATGAAAGTCCAACAGGTACATGAAAAGATGTTCAATATCACTAGTCATTAGAGAAATGGAAATTTAAGCCACAATGAGATATCACCTTAAAGCTGTTAGAATGGCCATCATCAAAAAGACAGGTAACAAATGCTGGCATGAATATAAATAAATGGGACCGCTTGTGCACTGTTGGTGGGAAGGTAAATAGCCACTATGAAAATCAGTATGTAGAATCCTTAAAAAGTTAAAATTGGAACTACCTTATGTTCTAGTGAGTCTACTTCTGGGAATATCCAAAGGAAATTAAAACACTAACTCAAAAAGATACCTGTAATACCTCCATGTTAATATCAGCATTATTTACAACAGCCAAGATATGGAAACAGACTATGTGTCTATCAATGGATGAATAAAGAAGCTGTGATATATATCACACACATGCACACACATACACACACACATACACACAGACATATACACACTAGAATATTATTCAGCCATAAAAAATGAGGAAATCCTATCATTTTCAAAAACATGAATGTATATTAAAGGCACTAATGCAAAGAGAAATAAATCAAATTGAGAAAGAAAAACACTGTTATGATCTCACTTATATGTGGATTCTTAAAAACACACACACACACATAAAAACTCCCACACAACTCAGAAAAAAAGATCAGACTTGTGGTTACCAGAGGTGGAGAAGGGTGAGCGGGAATTAGAGGAAGGTGGTCAAAGATACATATCTCCAATCACAAGGCAAATAAGTACTAGGGATCTAATGTACAATATAATGACTACAGTTAACGCTGCATGATATACAGGGACATTGTTAAGAGAGATATTTAATCTTAAGAGTTCTCACCAGAGGAGAACTTTTTTTTTCCTCTTTTCTTATTCCTCTGTCTATCTGAGGTTATAGATGTTAGCTGAATCTACTATGGTAATTACTTCACAACATAAGTAAATCAAACCATAATGCTGTATGTATTTAACTTACACAGTGATATATGCCAACTATTTCTCAATAAAAGTTTTAAAAAGTAGCTTTCTATCTTATTATATTGATTTTGCATGTTGCCCATATGAACTTTCTAAAGGTTAAAATTTTGCTTTCCTTTTAATGAAGTTTACAAAGAAGTAAATGTTCCACTTATTTTTGTGTAAATAAGAAAACCAGTGCATATAATAACATTATGAGATTATTTTTCATATTGAAAATGAAACTTCTCTAAATTATTAACTTTATAATGTTATATATTATAGCTAGTATCTATATAAGAGTTGTATATTTGCAAGATATTCTAGGAACCTGTGCAAGTGATATGTAATCTATCTGATCGATATTCAAGTCATCATATATATTTCCATTTATAAATTTAAAATAATGTCTAGATGTTGATCAAGGCTAAAAAAGAGAAAAAAAATAAGTTATTTCCATAAATACTATGGATAAGAAATTCAGTGAAAGCTTTTTTGTAGACCAAAACATGAGGGACAAAATATATATTAAATTATATAGGTGAACAGATAAAATAAATTCCTCAGGACCCTCAAATAATTAGAAAGTGTGATTCTACACAAGTTATAAAGCTCTGTAGCTAAAGCTTTTTCTTAAAATATCTACTTACCAATGCTAAGTAAGTAATGTTTGAATTTAATAGGCTGCATACATGCCTGGGACAGGAGATATAGTACCTTTAGCCCTAGAAAGGTAAAAATCAGGTAAAAGAAAATCCCATAAAATGTTGGAACCACTTTTAGGATGACACATTAGTAGGTAAATAGGAAAAAATAAAAAAACAGAAAAAAAACCAATGGCATTCCACCCTGAAAGGGTATTATCTCTGAGTGAAACTGAAAAGAAACATCTATTCACTTGGGGTTTGGACCTATATTCATAATATCAATTGGCCTAAAGCTCCTTGTGCCAAAAATGTGGTTAAGTAGCCCTGTTTGGCAATGCTTCCACAAGCCGGCGAGGTATACTGGTAAATGTGTATACAAACATCCAAGTAATGGGTAATATTCAGAAAGACTTCATATGTCAGAGTTATAAAAAGGTTGTCTGTGTGTTTAATATGTCTACATATCTAGAAGAGGGTACTTGAGCAAAAGGAGCAGGAGGCAATATAATTTAACTGAATCAAAATACAGAACTTTTATAAGTTAAAGATATAGTAATAAAAGTAAATCAAATCTCAGATTAAATAAATCTGAGAAATTACAGATTCTTGAAAATGAGGGAAATAAGTGAGAGTATTTAAAACACACAGAGAAGAGAATGAGGAAGTTCAATGTATTATAATCAATGTTTGAGAATGACATAACAAATGAAATAAGAAAATACTGGAAATTACAAAAGCTTTTATAATTGATAAAAATGCTAGCTCATAAATTTAGTAAAGCTTAAAAATCTAAAGTAGAATAAATAAAAATAAATCCACACTTAGATATTTCATAGTAAAAACTACATCAAAGAAGAAGAGAAGGTCTTACAAGCAGCCAGAGAGAAACAGATGCCCTACAAGCTGAGATCAGAGTCAAGGCTGACTTCTCAACAATAAGAGAAGCAGGTTGAATATCTTCAACATAATGAGAGAAAATACTTGGCAACATGAAGTTCTTTATCCAGTGATAGTATCTTCCAGTGAAAAGGGCAAAAACAGAAACATTTTAGATAGATTAAAGACAGAACATTAGTATTAACAGACTGACAAATTAACTTCTAAATCATGAATTGTACAAAGGAGAAAATTTATGAAAAGAAGTTTTGAGAGCAAGAAGGCATAAGGGAGTCAGAAAATAGGATAGGGTAAATATGTAGAAAGATGGTATGTAAAACAATAAATTAAACTCTAAATTCAGGATAAACTAAAAAATTACTGCATAATGGGATGTGATTTTAGAGGGATATTGGAATTAATTTATTGTGCACTTGTTATTCTGGAGGAAGTTTACAATATTGATAAGCTGTAGTTTTTGTTAAGTTAAATGTAATGCATGCAGATCCAAACTTATCAGCTCAAGTAATCTTTAGACAAATTATTAGACTTGGTAAGAAGCTTCATAATATTGTTGAAAATATTAATATACAAAATTTAATTAATTTCTATACAATAAAAGTAAACATTTAGAATAATTAGATTAATACGTTAAATAATTATGTGTTAAAGCAACAAAACATATAATAACTAAGCATAAAATATGTGAAAGACATATAGAAATACATGGAACTTTTCGAAGGGAATTAACAAAGACCTAAATAAGTAGAGATATGCCTTGTATAAGGGTAGGGAACTCAATCTCATAAAGATGTTAATTCCTTCCTAAATAATATATCAACTCAATTTATATGAAGGAAACAGGACCAAGAGAATCTAAGATGGTCCTGAGTACAAAGAGAAAACAAGAGGCCTTGAATGATTAAATATCAGGATTTATAAAAATAAATGAAAATTTATTAAAAAAAACTATGGAAATTAAGTTGATGTGAAGTTGGTGATTTAAAAAAATGAAACCTAAATCTCTTTACATACTGTACATAGAATCTGTTCCCAGTCAATTAATGTGGGAGGAAAATTGATACATTTTTAAAAGAAAATTTTTGGAAGATTTTCATTACCTCAGAATAGGAAAGAATTTCTTACATAAAACACAAAACTCTCATTCTGTAGAAGGAAAACTGATCAATTCTACCATATTCAAAGAATAACTTATATTCAGCACCCATCATAAAAAATAGTGATATAATGAAGCACCAACCAGGGAATGATTTAAAAACAAATAAAAATGACAAAAGATTAATATCTAGAATATATAAAGAACCTTTACAAATAAATACCAAAAACAACCCAATAGAAAAACAGGCAAACAATCATGCAAGCATTTCCCCAAAGAAAAAAACAGCAACAGACAAAAAATACATTAAAAAATCTCATTAGTAATCATAAAAAATGCAAATTAAAACCACAATACAATTTTAATTCATATTTGATTAGTTGGCAAGAATATGGAGTAATAAAGACTATAATAATATAGTAGATAATTTAGTGCATCTGCTTAGAAGAACAGTTTAACTCAGAAAGTTGAACATTGTCATTCCCAAGGGCCCAGCACCAGGAAGTGCTGCACAAGAATGTTCATGACAGTATTTTTCATAAAAGGAAAAAATGAAAAGCTATCAAATGTTTCCATACAACAAAATGGATATTTAAAATTCTGGTATAGTCATTAGTGAAAACGAATAAACTACAGCTACAAAATGAATAAACTTTAAAATTAAGAATATGCATAATCTGAGTGAGTCCCTTTTTATAAAGTTTAAAAAGAAACAAAATGAAACAATACATTGTCTTGAGATATATGTATAAATGATAAAAGAAAAAGCAAGGTGATGATTATCATTCAGTTCAGGACATTATATCTGGGGAATGATGAGGGCATATGGTTGGGAAGGGATGCATAGGAGGCTTCAGACTTAATCTGTGTATTTAATGTTTTTACTTTTTGAATAGATTATCCTTTAAAGTACACAATAATGATATAAACTCTTACATGCTTTTAACTTTTCACAACAATATAGAATAATGGAAGCAGCTATTAGGATAATGAAATTACTGAATTTTTTTATTTTTAAAAATAGCCTTTGATTATTCAAAATTGTGCTTATATAAAACTAGAGGCCCAGTGCACAAAATTCGTGCACTGGTAGGGTCCCTAGCAGCTGCTGGCTGCTATCCGGGTACTCAATCCCTTCCCCTGGCTGCCTCCTGACACCACTGGTCAGGGCCTCCCTCCCTTCCCCCGGCTGCCTGCTGCCACTGGCCTCTCCCTTCCCCTGGCCACCTGCTGCCGCTGCTGGCCGGGGCCTCCCTCCCTTACCCCAGCTGGCCCTCCCCCTGGTTGAATTCCCAGAAGAACCCCAGTCAATGGGACAATTTGCATACTACGCTTTTATTATATAGGATACCAGAAGAGCCAATTCATTTGTTAACTAATTTTTCTTATAAGAAATATTGACTAACATTCATTACACATACACACAAAAATAACTTTAATAATAAATCCTCAGAAGTAAATTTTCTAAGAAATCTAATAATTGATACTTTTTTGCAAAGTGCATCATTTAGACCATTTCTCAATATTGTATAAAATTTATACTGATTAAACAGAATAGTTTAAAGTACTATCTAATTTAAAACAAGAATTAGTTGATGTTATTTAGCCAACTCCTAAGTAAATGATAATATTTTTCTTCCTCCTTCTCCACCCAAACCAGTAATATTTTTCCTAGTCAATAACTAGTCAATATTTACTTAGGTGCCTCTTTATTCTTTGTGTCTGCACTGCAACAGTGATCATGGTAGAGAAGGCTGTGTCTTACATAGATGATGAGCTGAGCCCTCATTTGAATGCATCTGAAAGGTCTCAGTGATGACAGTCAAACAGATCTGAGGGAGCTCATGTGAGTAACAGGGGAAACTAGGGGGAGGGTAGCCTAGACAGATCTGGCACAGCCTCTCCCTACCACACTGCAGCCCAGCCTGGGTCTGCGAGTCTAGTTGAAAAGCCTTCTGGGATTTCTTATCTCCTACTACCCCCAGCAGGGGTACAACATCTCTTTTCAACATTCTGGCTAGACTGATGACATTCATTCATTTAACTGATCTGTAATTGACAGATTATTTGCAAAGTAATGTAGGAAATAAAGCAGAATAAGCCCTTACAATTTAGCAGAAGAGAGAGGCAAGTATGTAATTGACTACATTAAAGGCAGGTTGAACCAGAGGTCACTTTTAAAGGTGTTAGTTACAAATTCTGAGTTGGGGAACTGAAAGGTTGAGTAGACCCATTCTATGCATTGTATGTAAATGTGTGTGTGTGTGTGTGTGTGTGTGTGTGTGTGTGTGTTGTGTGTGTGTGTGTAGGTAAAGAGAATATATGTAGAGAGTAAAGGCAGGGGTTTGTGAAACTGCATGCAATGTTTTGGGATAGTAAATATTTCAGGCAGAGCTAGGTTTTATACAATCAGCGTGTGGGAGAAAATGAAGGAGGAAGGCAAGCTTGCCCAAGAAAACCCACTTCTAGAATAAACAAAAACACCACATAGTATATGTGTCACAGGTGCTAATAAGTGAAGCCCTGTTGATCTGTTTCACTCAGACCCCACTCCTGCCTGAAGGTGACACTCTTCAGAAAATTGTACAATCTATACTCTCAGGACGATTCCAGGCTTAACTATGAGAAATCGGTTGCAATTACATCTCTATAACTGCCTGTCCTTCACAGGCTAGAGAGAGCCTTGAACAAGGTATTTTCCACATTTCCATGAAATATTAGATCTGTATTGA
Source organism: Myotis brandtii (assembly GCF_000412655.1). Classification (NCBI taxonomy): domain Eukaryota; kingdom Metazoa; phylum Chordata; class Mammalia; order Chiroptera; family Vespertilionidae; genus Myotis; species Myotis brandtii. The sequence continues at coordinate 4,229,494 of NW_005356519.1, forward strand.
GTTATTTCATGACTCAAACATGCCATTAAAATCAAGCTGCTAACAGGCATCCAATAGGACTTTTGTCACTTTGGTAATTATTTTCATCTCCATGCCCATAATAGTTAATTCTATGTTACCTAATTTCTGAGGTCAAGCTAGCATATTTGGTTATAACTCTATAAATTTAAATTGAATTATAATCACCTCATTCTATTTATTTACTATTAAATGTTTTGTTTGTTTTGTTGTCATTTGTTGCGTAGTTCTGATTTTTCCTGCTTATCTTCTGTAAAATTGAAGTAGTCTTGAAGGCTCATATTTATTTCCCTCAGATTATATTTTTTTTTTTAAAATGACAGCAAGGGAGACATTATTTATTTATTTGTTGGTATATGTGGAGCATCCTAGCACAGGAGTAGTTGACAAATAAATGACCGACTTGAAAGATTAGGTTTTGTAACCTGTTCCACTTTCTCACTTTATGGTCTCAGAGCCATTACCTTGAAATTCAGTTGTTCCCTCTCTGCCTTACTGATTGCTGAAGTCTCTAAGTGGCCTTAATGTCAAATCTCAGGTGCTAAATTTTATAACAAGATCAATTTCCACCACATTTTTACTGCCAAATACATTTTTTAAAGGATGCATTAAATTTGAGTCTGTCGGAAGCACGATGGCTAACAGGTTCTTTCAGAAGAAAACAAGTAGTGCACTTGTGTGAATATTTATCTGACAGTAGCTTACAATACTAGATTATTACAAATGACCGTGACATAGCACTACTAGTGAGGTGACACCGGAGAATTTATCATCAGAAGTAGGTAGAATATTGGTATTACTGTACCTACATTCTGCTAGAAAAAAATGAGGATCCAAGGTCATTTATCATTGAGCAAGACACTCACTTGCACACTGCCTCCGTCACCCAGCCTTCAGAGGTCTGCGGAAAATGAGATTTTTTTTAATGGTATTCAGCTGTTGCTGTGAGCAGTTTAACAGTGTGCTGCATATGTGATGAAAAGGGCAGGGCTGGGGGGCTTGAAATAAAAATAATTCTATGCAAATCACCATCTCTAAGAACTAGTGGAGTAGATTCGATATGATTTTACGGAATGTTTTATCCATTCTTTTCAACATACAGTTCCTCTTAGAAAAGCAGTAGCCTCCGGTAATTCACATAAGCTAAAATTTCAGGGTCTTCTTTTGGTCACTACTGCAGAATATATGTTCCTCCTTATTAATTGGAATCTGTATCTGTCAAATACAAAATATAATGGATGCTTCACATTAGGCCAGAGATCATCAAACTATGGCCCACCTGCCACCTGCTTTTTTCAAGTAAAGTTTGATGGGAACATAGTCGCTCTCATTCACTTTTGTATCGTGTGGCTGCTTCTGTGCTACAATAGCAAAGCTAGATAGTCATGACAGAGACTGTATTTCCCCCAAAGCCAAAAACGTTTACTCTCAGGTCTTTTACAGGAGATGTTCCCTGACCCCTGTATTGGACCAGCCCTGAAGGAATAGGAGGAAAGGTAGGAAGCCAGAGGATGGGAATGCTTTAAAAATATGGATATTGGGATAATCACAATTCCTATAGGTTACGCTTTCAATGTCTTCCCAGAAGTAGAAATAGAAAAATTCCATGGAAGCTACATTTCTAGTATCAGAAAGTCCTGGTTCCTCTCCTTACCTGCATTGCATTTGGGCCTGGGGCCTCCCTCCTTTAACTTAGTCTCTGTTCTTTCCCTGGGGGGGGAGGGTGTGGGTTTACAACCCCCTGGGGCCTACCCTGCTCCCCTCAGGGGCTGCAAAGGTCCTACAAACAGAGAAGCAACTTCTGATGATAAAGATGAAACAACCTTGCTCCTCACTATTATGCAACAGGAGCAAGGGCTAAAATTGCCTTTGACAGATGGGTGTCTCTAAAAAAACAACAACAGTGTAAATCTCACGGTGTTATAGTGATCATATGTTTAAAACATCCATTTAGAAAGTGGTCAAGCATTTGTATGAAAAGAAGCCTATAGGCATTATATGACTACCTTACATTATTTTACTTAGAGCAAAAAAATCATCACTTTTCTTGTCTAAATCTCATTTTTAAGTCTCATTTAAAGGCTGTGGTTTTCATAAACAATTGTCTAAAATGTTTCCTAACTGAAGCTGTTACCACAATGCAGATAAATTGGAAAACAAGATCTACAATATAAAGAAGTGTGGTAAAAAGTAATATTGACGGTGCAGAAAGGGGCGGGGGTGTTGGTCAAAGGATACAAACTCAGACCTAGAAGATGAATAAAATCTGGGGATCTAATGTGCAGCATGGTGACAATAATTAACAAAACTGTATACTTGAAAGTTGTTAATAGATGTAAAATGTTGTCATCATACACACAAAAATGGTAATTATGTTAGGGGATGGAAATGTAAACTAACCTTATTGTTCTAAATCATTTGTGATATTTACCTGTATCTAATCATCACATTGCATACTTTATACTTATGATGTTATATGTCAATCATATCTCAGTAAAGCTGGCAAAAACCTAGCTACGATATATATATATATATAAATTTTAAGAAAGACATCTTCTAAAATTATTTTCAAGTCTAAAAAAGAAGTAATATTGAATAATGTTCAATTTTTAGGTTACCTAAAATGCTTTGCACAACTGAAATTCTGGAATTAGTTCCAGAGTGTCTAATTAAATAACTGTATCTTCCATAATGTTTCCCATGGTCCCATCTTTTCTAATTCACTCCTACTGAGATCATTGCATATGCTTTCAAGGGCATTTCCTGCCTCTGGTGTCTGCCTGCCTCAGTTGCAATGACGTGCACAGCCACATTAATCCTTGGGTAACTCAAAACCTTTAACAGTCCTCACTAACAATCAACTGAATTACTAAATTCTCATCTAGGCATTTTTTTTCCACAGCTCATTTTATTATTTTCTCCCAACTTGTCTTTCAAGCTTCCCCACCCTGCATTTTTAAAATATATTTTTATTGATTTCAGAGAGGAAAGGAGAGGGAGAGAGATAGAAACATCAATGATGAGAGACATTGATTGGCTGCCTCCTGAATGCCCTCCACTGGGGACTGAGCCTGCAATCCAGGTATGTGCCCTTGACTGGAATTGTACCTGGGACCCTTCAGTCTGCAGGCCGATGCTCCATCCACTGAGCCAAACCAGTTAGGGCCCCACCCCACATTTTTATATATTCACTTCAGCCCAGGTAGATTTATTAGATGGTTCCTTGAAGTATTTTATTCATTTTCCCCCTATTGGCATCATTTACACTGCATGCCCAAATGATATTTTTGCCAGCTTCCCCTGAGAGCAGAGCAAGGTGGATGGTAGCCAGACCATTTGGTTTGAAATCCGTTTTGATGCAGGTTACCTGGATGATGTGGGCTCACTACTCAATCTCTCCCTGAATGTAACCTTTTGTAACTAAGAAAGTAATAGTAATTAACTCATAGAGGTGCCAATAGGATAAATTAAGTATAGGCCTGTTAAGGACTTAGGCAAGTGCCTGCCATGTGTTAAATGATACGCTGTTGTAGCTTAGACAGTCTGAGCACCTCTCTCGAAATGGAACTCAAGAATACTAGCTCTGCTGCTTGCTGGCTAGGTGACTTTGGGCATACTACTTAACCTCTTTATACCTCAGTCTCTTCACATGTAAAATGAGACTAATATATATATATATGTATATGTATATATGTATATATGTATATATCCACACTAATAAAAGAGAAACATGGTAATTGGCGTACGACCGGTACCCTTCCCATTGGCTAATCAGCATATCCTTATGCAAATTAACTGTCAGCCAAGATGGCGGCCGGCAGC
>NW_005356519.1:4234372-4264181 GCF_000412655.1 Myotis brandtii
CTCCCCAATCAGCCCTGCTCTGAGCCCGACCAGGGGCTGCACCTAGGGATTGGGCCTGCCCTCTGCCACCCGGGAGCAGGCCTAAGCCAACAGGTCGTTATCTCCTGAGGGGTCCCAGACTGCGAGAGGGCACAGGCCGGGCTGAGGGACCCCCCCTCTCCCCCCCCAGTGCACAAATTTTTGTGCACCGGGCCTCTAGTGTATATATAAAAGCCTACGTGTCCATCCGACCATCCAACTGGTAGCTATGACACACACTAACCACCAAGGGGCAGACGCTCAACACAGGAGCTGCCATGACGTGCACTGGCGGGCACCATGGACCTGGTGCCGACAAACCAACACTTGCCTTCCCCCAAGTGGGACACAGGCCCTGCCACCACCCTGGTAGTGACACCCCACCAAATCGCAGCCAACGCTGCCAAGACTTCATGGTGCAAAATGCAGCCCACAACTCAGCCCAGCCCAGAAATAGTGGCTGTGGGTGCTGGGTAATGACGTCACATAGCAACGCCTTGGCTTCTTCTCCCTAGCAACTAGCCTCCTTGGAGTTTCTTCAGCCCAGGAACACAACTTGCTTTACAGTCAGGTGCAAACATTTTACACTGTAACCAAATGTTTGTGAAGCGTTTTTCCCATGCCTCATCTCATTTGATCCTCACAGAAGTCCTGGAGTGGGTACATAGGAGACTTGGTAGAATCCTATTTTCTTTTCATTAGCCAGAAAATGGAGATTTAGAAAGTTTAGAAACTTGACCAGACTGAAAAGAAGTAAGAAATGGTGGAACTTAAAAATGACTTCAGTTTTCTCACTGTGCAGAATATAGTCAAACACTGCTACAGTTAAATATTTTACCCTTTGTTCTCCCTACATAATCTACAATAATAATCTGCTTCGTTTTGATATTTACTATTGTGTTACTGACAACTGAAAGAGAAGTTGGGGTGCTTCACTGGGCTGGAAAAAGTTTAGCTAAATCAGAAAGCAGGTATAATTAAACAAGTTTATTCTATACATATATATTAAAGGCTAAGTTGACTTGTGCATGCATAATACATATAAAGGTTGCTGGTGTCAATCACACGCGTGTGTTTCGATCTGTCATTGTCGATCGTGAATTTGGTTGACACTTCTATTATAAAGGGCAAATAGTGATATTAAAATATTTCTTCTAATTAATTTCCTTTCAATGTTCACGAATCTGTGCACCGGGACACTAGTATCACCATAATAGTTGTAAAAATTAAACACTAAAGGTAAAGAACTTTGCATAGTGTTCAGCTTATAATAAGTACTGAATTATATCCGTGGCTTCTATTCTCAGTATCATTATTATTATTACCATTGTTGGATTCTTTGGCTACTTTTAATATTCTAGATTTCCAAAGAACTTCAAGGTGCATCTAACTGCTTCAGTCTGACTATTATAAAGATCAAGATTACTGGTTGCTTTCCCCGTAAGTTTCTATATGTGCACAATATCAAATAGATAGCAGTGGAACTAATCAGTTCTTCAAACTTTCTGAGTGGAAGCAAAGCAAATAAAAAGTTTACAGACATGTTTAGTTCAGTAGGATTTCCAGCAGGTGTCATAACTATTTTATATCCAGTCTGTGAGGTAGGTCAGGAAAACATCAGCATTTATCTAAAAATAAAGTTTTCAGCCCACCCTCACAAATTATACTCTGCACTGACCTTGTGAGCTTTTTTTCTTTTTTTTTTAAATCTAGGTGAGCTATCTGTTTCCCCTTTAAAGCCAGGAAATTTTCCTTTTACATGTGTGAATATAACAAGCTGTTAATTTTGAGGACAGACCTGTCTGTCTCTGCTACCAGACAGGTTACCAATACTTTTATCTAATTTTTTGATCCCCAAATTCCTTAATGGGAAACAAGGATTATGTAACTTACCCATTATTATTATTATGAGATTATGTATGTTAAAGCCCTGACATACAATGAATATCTATTAAAGGTGACCACCTTTTTTTAATCTCTTATTGTTTCTTCCTGTGAAATTAGCATAATATAGAATGGGCATTCAAGTAAATGTCAAGTTGAATTGAATCAAATAGCATAATATATTTTAACATACTAAGAATTATAAAGTTGCTGCTAACTTTATTGATATATAAATTTAGGATTTTTTTCTCTTGCTTGATCATTCATTTTATGTTTATTCTTGGTCAACTCTCATTTGAAAATGAAACACAGTTAACTAAGTAAGCTCATAAAACTAAAGAAATTATTTTCATCACCTCATAATATTATGTATTAAAATTAAGAAGTTGGGATTTTATAGTCTGGGCAACAGGGAGAGATTGATAATGTTAGGAAAACTAATCATAATTTAGCTTTTGCATCAAGGCAAAGAAAGAAGCTAAAGATGACTTTTGGATTTTTAAGGTTCAACTAAATAGAAATAGACAAATCAGGAGGAATCCTAACTTGGAAGACTTTGATGACTGGTATAGGTGCATGGGAGTAAGAAAAGATATACTGTTTAAATAAAAGGTCCACAAAAAAATTGGAAACTCGCAAACAATATGTCAATCGGAGAGTCAAGGTTTAAGACAGTTTTGGAGATGAAAGCTGAAAATGGGGTGTTAGGGTAGCCTTGCAAAGAGCTTAGAATAGAAAAAAGGGGAATATAGCTGGATAAATCTTGTTAGTTTGGGAAGAAATTTTCATGGAGATTATTTTCTGGGAGGAAAGGAATTTGGTAGATTTATTTTGGATGACAGTAGGTGCTTAAGTTACATATGAAAACTACTTGTCTAAATTTTAAGAGTATATTTTCTTATGTAAAAGAAAATCTTAAATGAGACAGATATGAAGTAAAAATATTTTTGTTTCACTGTATTTAGACTGTTATATGTATAATTCTGTTCTATATATAATGCATTGCTTAAAATGCTTTAACTTATATTTGGAATGTACAACCAAAAAGATATGTTTGCTGAAAATCTGGCTTCAAAGATAGAAGATGTCAGTTCCTACTTAGTGAGTAAGTATTCTTTTACCTACTAAATCCCCAAAAAAACCTCTTGAAACCTTTTCCTACATCCAGATTGTGCTAGCAACATTAAAGTAAACTATATTCCCATTTATATTTTGCTTTTGGCAATTATTTGTTTCTTTAATAAGAGTGTAACTTAAAAAAAAGTGTGTGTGTGTGTGTGTGTGTGCATGCACACACAAGCGTGCGTGCCCCCAAGGCCTTCAGACTTCTTATGAGAGAAGACACCATAACAAGAGAAATTTGGATCCCATGGACCTCACTGCCAGATCTGCTGAATGTGAAGGCTCAAACATTTTTCTATGTCATCCTCTTTGTCTACTTCCTGTAAATTTTAGAAAAGCTGAAACTCAGTTCAACATGGTGCCAAATGGTTAGTCTAGTTACTTGGAATACACATGAGTGAATACATTTGTACTTTCCCCCCTCTCTTTTAATATCCATTTTAAAAAGCATTGTAGGGAATATCAGGAGACCTGTGAGTGGCATTGCCAGGTGTGTGACTTAGGTTTAGTCATCATTCTCTGAACCTTAATTTCTTTAACATTAAAATAATGTTAAGCTTTTTATAACATCCCAAAGTGCTTTACGGTGTTTTGAATTCAAGATACTCTATATAAATGATGAAGTGTCATAGGTGAGGTACACTAGATTATATTCAACTCTCTCTACAGATGTGGGGCACATTGGGAAACCAGGAAGGAGACCGTGATGAATTTCAGCATGACAGGCAGTACTGGGAATTCTGAAGTCACAAGTGCCATCAGCTGTAAAAGAGGTTTTGGTGCAGGGCAACCATCTGTCATGGACAACTGCCCAATGGCTTGGCTAAGGAATCTTCCTAATCGCTAAGCTTGGTTGATTTGTCTATTTGTGAAAATCTCTTATATTGTATTTCTACTAGAATTCACCAGTATGGAAGTGGCACAACATTTCACGGCCAGAATGGCTCAGGCCCCAACCAATCAGATCTGAGGTCTGGTCAAGCAGAATGGATACCAACTGGTGCCCTGTTCTGGTGCAGACCAGCTGAATAGATCAGTAGTGGGTAGCAGTTACCATTCTGGCTGGTTTACTATTTACTATTCTGCAAAGGCATAAATTCAAGCTGTATTATTTAATAAAAAAAATATTGCAGTATCGTTGATCACCAGAAACTACAACATGGGCTGAAATTATAGCAAAGGGCATTGGCTTTTATTTTCAAGTAGTCACATCTAGTGCTGCAGCAGCAGGGAAGAACAGCAAGAACAGCAAAAGCAAAACCTCACTCACTCTCTATGTTACACAACCCCCATGATTCATATTTTGTGAGTTTCTCGTTTTAAATTGTTTCTTACACCAAGAACAGAAAAAAACAAAACAAAACAGAAAAGATCTCAGGATTTCATAAAGGTAGAGAAGAAGCAAGAAAAGACCACCTGAGAAAAACAAATTGGTCACCTCCAGCATCCTAGCACTTCTACCCCGCATGCACACCAGTTGCATCTGCAGCTGTCCAATTCTGCTAGTATCCATGATGGTGCAACACAGGGAGCAACTCACTTTACAAGAATGTGTATAAGTCAGAGGTTCTGCAGAAGAATGAATGTAAAAACATGAAGGAATGTGAAGAAATCAAAAGCCTGCTTTTGGTATATTCTCTAGTTTGCCTCTAAGAAATAGAAGGCAGAGTTGGTTAAATGAGGGTGATTCCTGTGTCCCTCCACTGCCAAATCCTATGTAATAAAACCCTAATATGCAAATCTACCAAACGGCAGAATGACGGGTCACTATGATGTGCACTGACCACCAGGGGGCAGACACTCAACACAGGAGCTGCCCCCTGATAGTCAATGCGCTCCCACAGGGGAAGCGCCACTCAGCCAGAAGCCAGGCTCAGGGCTGGCAAGCGCAGCGGCGGTGGCGGGAGCCTCTCCCACCTCTGCAGCAGCACTAAGGACCCCTTGAGGGATGTCCACCTGCCGGCTTAGGCCCCAGGGAGCAGGCCTAAGCCAGGAGGCGGACATCCCCACAGGGTCCCAGACTGCGAGAAGGTGCAGGCTGGGTTGAGGGACCCTCCCCACTCCAGTGCATGAATGTCATGCACTGGGCCTCTAGTTGAGTAATAATATGGTTTCATATAAAGGGAAAGTTCAGTTTCCCATCCTCAATTATAGGGAGAAATTGTCTTAATTCAAACATTGAGATGATTAAAAAACTACTGCAAAGAAAATTTGTAACTGTAACTTCCTAGGAAAAAGCTTTAGCTCATATGATATCACAAAAACAAAACAAAACAAAACAAAAAAACACACAAATATCTGTGGCTGATGGAAAGAGTTAGCAGCCATTGTTTTCTACTGAGTGAGGAATCCATAATGGAAGAGGGCCAACATGTAGACAAGAACTCAATCCTACTTCACCATTCCTACTTGGTTGTCTGCAAAAGCCACTGACAATCTAACTAGCCAGGCGAGTTGTATTTAAGTTTTCCTTCCAGAAAATTATATGGGTGGAGTTGATAAAAACATGAAGAATAATGGTTTTCAAACAACAAAATAAAATAAAATAATTTTTAGGATTCCTGGGTATGACTTGTCACCCTGTACAGGGTCTTAATTTTTCAGTTGGGAAACATTCATTAAAATCAGTCAACTCAGATGTAAAGTCTTAATTTGTACCCAGCAAAGCTTTGTAAGAACATTCTTGTAAAAATAAAGGCCCAACTCACTTTCATTACTAATCCTTAGGCCACGTGTATAAACAACAGATAAAAGATAATATAACCTAAAATATACTTATAACGTTAACAACGAAAGAATGGTGGCGTTCCCTAAGGCTGAGGTAGCTATTTTTGGCATTTTTGCCACCACTCTCCTCCCCATGTCTGCAGCAGATGCTACAAAAGCATCACGACATTCTTCTCCCCAGCTGCTCCTGGAGGAACTCTAAAATACTTTATAACATTTTCCATCAGCTAACAGTCATCTCCAAAAGGTACAGAGAGGAAACCAATTTTCATCCTGTAAGTGTTACAAAAGACATTAGTCATCACGTAATTATAAGACACAGGTTTGGCTACAATCCTGAGTGCTGTGGCCAATAAAAGAATCTGCATCTGTTCTAAGATAACTAAAATATCTAAGACATAATGGAAGAAGAAGGATGTTTTATTTAAGCTTCAACTTCAGAAGAAAAGGCACACAATATTAAAAGATAGCATCTTATATTTGGGGGGGCAATCATTTAATATTTTAATAGCATTTAAATACCACTATCAGCCCGAGCCGGTTTTGCTCAGTGGATAGAGCTCCACCAGCGGACTGAAAGGTCCCAGGTTCGATTCCAGGCAAAGGCACATGCCTGAGTGGTGGCCTCAGTCCCCAGTGGAGGGGCGTGCAGGAGGCAGCTAATCGATGAATCTCTCTTATCATTGATGTTTCTATATCTCTCTCCCTCTCCCTTCTTGTCTGAAATCAATAAAAATAGATTTAAAAAAATAAATACTACTGTCATTCTGTGGAGAGTTGGACCACAGTAGTATTATGCCCATTCTATCATTTAAAAAAAAAATTCACTAACCTCACATGTTTTGGTTACAATAAAAATAGATTTAAAAAAAATAAATACTACTGTCATTCTATGGAGAGTTGGACCACAGTAGTATTATGTCCATTCTATCATTTTAAAAAAAAAATTCACTAACCTCACATGTTTTGGTTATTTCAGATATTAGTTACATTTCAAAACACAAAACCTTACGATACATTCTGGTAAATTACTATCTACTGAGAGGAGAGGAGAGCATGAAACTCAAACAAAAATGTATAATGCATTACAAATATCCAATCTTGAAACTCTAATAAAAGTTTCCCTTCGTAGGGGGAAGGCTCTTGGCTATTACACAGAAAACCATGACATGTGGCTCCCCAAATGCATTACAGATCAGGCTCATAATCCTTCCTTCCACAAAAATGGCACAAGAATTGATTTCAATTATCATTAAATACTTATTTCCCTCTCCTGTCCAAAAAAAAATGTTCCATACACATGAAATTGAAGGTTGGCAGCCTGAACTCATTTATGGAATTTTAAGGACTATTGATTTACCAGTGAATTTTTCTAGTTTTCTCATTGCTACTGGAAGGATGCCTCAGAGTCAGAATCAGATGATAAGATGGGCTGGAATGCCAATAGGCTTACTTAAGACTGATGGAGAGAAAAGCTCCTCAAAAGTTTGTCAAAATGAGTGTTATAAATTAGGTTAACATGATTGATTATACTTGGCCAAAATTTCTTATGTAGCATTGAATTCATGTCTCTTCTTGCTTTGTTGTGCCCCATACAACTCTTTAATATCAGAGTATTAATCATTGGAGAAAATATGAGGTAATTTAAAAATAAATTGGATCTATGTCTTTGGAAACTAGAAATTATTTTTGCACCTCAGGGGTTTTTGTTATTGTTTTATTTTTTCATGCTACACCAACATATAAACAATAAGAGAGCATTCAAGCAAATATTTATATTGTCAATATATTGTCAATTTATGTCAGGGTGTGAAATTCTGATGGAACTTGTTATGTGCCTTTATCTGCACATTTAATTTTTCCATTCAACATTTGTTAAAAAGACAGCATCAACTTTTACTTATTAACCGTGCCAACATGGTTACAGCTAAGCACAGCAGTGCAGACAGACTTTCAGTACTAGAAAGAAACTAAGGTTACATAGTCAATATTTTCTTTAAACAATACTCACACCCTCCTCCAGCCTCCATTTATACTTCCCTATAAACATTGACATTGCTTTTTTTTCTAAGGGAGGGGGTGGCAGATCCACAGTTTGTGGATCCTGAAGATTATGCAAGTATGCATTCTATTAGAAAAAGTTTACAAAATTATGAATACAAATTAAGCATGAAAGTGAATATATTGCAAAATTTAAAAAGATGAAATCTTACAAAATCCTGAAAGTAATATAGTTTTTTTATTAACTAACTATTTGATATACCCCTATACTATTTTTCCACATTTTGGAACAATTATTTTTTATCACCTTCTAAAATTACAATATTAATTCAAGTTTTTTTTCCCCCCTCTAGAATGATTGATAGAAAAGTTTGGTATTTTTTATAAATTTTTGAAAAGCTTCAGTTTCACAAGTTATTAATTGGTATGTTATAGACTATTAGGATTATTGTCAAAATCAGGTAAAATTCTATCAAGTTTTTTCATAGTTGAGCTGAATGATATGGAAGAGGTTTACGCAGAACAAATCTGGCCCAATACAGTTCAAAACTTGTTTCTCCATCACTAAACACAACTTCCTGCATCAGTGCTACAGTTAAGCGTCAAATAGTTTGACCTTGGACCATGAAAACTTGTATCCATGAATACTAGCAACTGTATCCCTGTAATCACTTCTATAACAGTGTTAGGAACACCTGATTTATACAAATAAAAATATTCCACTAAATGCAAACTAAGTGAATCTCCAACACAAACTTCACTTACCAAAATCTCACAAATAGTCTTGCCCACTCTAACCCCACCTGACCCAAGGGGAAGTGTGGCTGCTGGAGAAATGATCTCAACTGTTGGCAGGTAAAATACTTTACTTTGCAACTAGAGCATGATCCTCTGATCACACTCATGAGGCCCCTCTGAGTCTTGGAAAGGAGATTTTTTTGCTTCCAAGTCAGTCCTTTATTGCCCACCCCTTCCCACCACAGCTCTGCCTTCTGTCTCCCCACTCTCATATACTAACACATTTGAATTGATTTTTATTTTCCCCCACATCCACTTGTCATTAAACCCTTTTGTTTCCATCTTCAGTATTATCCTTCACCTTGATATTTTCAATCCATTCCAATGCTCAGAGCCAAGGCCACATCTCAGTAATCTCATTCTTGTTCATCCCCTAAATCTTTTATCCCTTCTTTACTCTAGTCTCCAGTTCACCCTAAACAATTGAGAATTACAAATTTCCCTAAAACCTTAGTTTACCCTCCACTCAAGAACCTTCAGGTGACCTTTTATTGCAATAAGAGAAGTTATAATGCCAGCATTTGAGGTCCCCTCTAACTCTAATATTGCTCCTACTGCTATTTTAAATGAACTCTGTCTCCCAAATAGTCCTCCCAGATTCTTTAGATTTGCTTTGAATGGTCCTTTTTCTTGCCTTTACTATTATTATTATTATTATTATTATTATTTTGTGCATGGAACTTCCTGCCTCTTCTCTCTACTTCTCAGAGTTATTATTATTAATCATAGTTTTCTATTATTATTTTCTTTACCCTCTTAGAGGTTTTTTAAAGCAACCATAGCCATAGTGATAATTCCTTTTAGGAGTAGATATACAAGGTATAGCAAAAGTAGCTTTATAGTTGTGAGTATGTAAAAGTTTACTCTTGTATTTTTATTTATTAATGATTGTATTATTTTCTATACCAACAACTGTAAACCTACTTTTACGCAACCCTGTAGTCTCTCTTTGGCACTTAATATATGCTATGTTATGTTTTCATTCATTTACTATTTTTATAAAATATGTACTGGTTCAATTCAATGGCTATTACCAAGCACTTAGAACTATAAGGATGACATACATTTAAGAAATGCTTTCTGCATGTTTAATCTTGTAAGTGGGAGGCGATAACAAAAATTACTTCTAATAGAGGGTAGAGTAAGATAAGAGCCCTGCACAGCAATTACACATTGGAAGTTAGACTAACCTTAGTCTCTCCCACTAGATGGCATGCTTTTGAGAGTAGAGACAGCGTCTCCTTAGGTCTCTTTAGCCACAGTTTTCATGTTTCCAGTGCTTAGTTTCTGCAGGAATTGAGCTGTCCATGGTTGGAGGTGTTCATGTTGGGGCTGGGATATGTCCTACAAATCACTAAGGGGATTCAAACACTGACCTGTGGTCTGGATGCAAGGTATGGAGGACACAGACCTGTAGGTACATGTTGGTTCTCCGTGAGACAAGACTGTAGAATACCTTGATGTGACAGACACAGAAGCTTTGGAAACAGAAAACTAGATGCCATCCTCAATTCCAAGGCTGTTTCCTCATCTACTAGATAGTCCATGATATCATGAAACCTAGTGAATTAATATTCAGTGACCAGAACCTAGTAAGTATTCAAAACATGAAGTTTTAGTTGACTCTCGCTGAACATGTTATCCATTGTAGAGCTAGTCAGCTTCATATTTTGTTGTGTGGGTATGTTTTTTTGAAATGTACTTTTCAATTCCCTAAATCTACTTCAATTGTGGGGACGAACCTGTAAAATGTAAAGGAACTCTTCTTAGCAGAAGGTCAATGAAAAGAAGCTTTAAAATACTTTAAGTCTGGATTAGGATGTGTATCAAACTAAATTCCCCATTTTTTTAAGGACTGAAGCTAACACTAATGATGGTTGTAAACAGCAATCTCACTTACAGTAAGCTGTTTCTTGTCAGGCAAGCTGCAAGGAATGGATCTGATCACCCATATACATTCTATGTGGTCAGAAGCTTAATGTTCAGACTCAGCAGGGGAGAGGGAAAAGTAGGAAGAGTGAATTGGCTTGTGGTGTCATCTATAATAAAGGGAACCCTTTTCTAAGAAATTTTATTTGAAAGTTAAGAACTCCTAGAGATTTTCACCACCAACTCAGCATGGTGCTATTATTTTGTTACCAAGACACTTAAACTTTGTTTCTCCTACCCTTACAGAGAAATCAATAGTTTAAAATTAGAGCAGAGTAGAGGCTCTTGAGTGTTAATCAGGGCTTGGTACTGAGACTTCTGTGGTTGCTGTAAGCAGCTTACCAGCCATGCATTAAACGTTGTATGTACTCATTGAATGGTTTATAGAAAAAAGAATTAAAATATAACATATGACAGGTTTTAAAAATATAGCAAAAAAGAGTTTTTACAAACCAGTTATCTACTTTTTCCTGTTATCAACAGTACATTATCATAGATTTATTTTGGGATATCTGCCAAATTCCTAATATTTTCTCCTCTGGAAAATAATATCCCCCCATGTTAGCCTTGGGGTTAGGTCCCCAATGACCATGCTTATATTTTGTGAACTTCACCCTTCTTCTCCCCTCTTCACTGGTGACTGATGAGTGGTAGATTCCAGGCATAATTTCCAGAAACTCCCGCCCTATTGTCACAGCTGATTCACTAGTGTGAGACACCTGGCATTAGATTCTGCCACCTGGGGATCTAAATTAGACTGAGAGACAGCCAGCCTGTCAGTATCTGTAGGTGACGAGAACTAAATGTAAGCTTTACGAAAGCAGACATTTGGTCTTTGTTCACAACTACATCTCCAGGACCTTCAGAACAGTGCCTGAAATAAGATATGGGCTTAGAAATGATTGAGTGAATGAAGGCAAGGGAATAGATACTTTAAAATCTAAGTTTAAAAAAATCAGATTATATGACTTTACATCATTTCTTTGATTTTCTTTAAGAACCACCCTCCTCCTAGATTTCTCCTTTCAGAATATAACCTTTTCCATCCACGTTTCTACAAACTCTTGATGTTTTTGTAGCTTACTCTTATTTGCTTTGTATTCTAATGATTTCCTCACTGTAAACTGGAATGCATGTGAAGGCTACAATGTTTTTCCAATCTTGTTCTCTTTCATGGTGCCCTGTGTATGCCCTGAAAATTATCTGATTAATAACACTGTTGACCACTAGGAAACAGCTTTTCTCTCTTTTAATTTTTGAAATAAAGACATAACTGTTGAAGCCTCTATTTAGAAGGGGAAAATACCATGGTGGCAATGTGCATAAAGATGGTAGAGTGGAAAAAATTCTTCAGAGATTAAAAACGGTCCCATCACGCCCTTTGTGGATTTTAATTCATTCATTTAGCAAGTACTCATTTCGTACATCTTATGTCTCAGGGAAGAGAGGGCAGAACCAAGAGTCAGCTCTGTTTTTCCTGGCCTGAGGGCTGATTTTAGGTAGAATATGCTTTTTGCTTCTGATTTTGAAATTTCAAGATTGTCTAAAATGTTAAATACTGAGACCTGATGTTATATAAAAGATGCTTTAGATCAGTGGTGGGAAACATCCAGCCATGGGTCTGCATCAGGCCTGAGAAATCATATGGTCTGGCCCTGCCGAGGCATTAGGGGTGAGTTAATTAAATATTGGATCAAATATAGAAGGCTAATTTTTTTATTCTTGTTCGTTAATCCTCGCCCAAGAATATTTTTCCATTGATTTTTAGAGAGAGTGGAAAGGAGGGGAAGAGACAGAGAGAGAGAGAACTATCAATATGAGAGAGACACATCAATTGGTTGCCTTCTACAAATCCTGACCAGGGCTTGGAATTAAGCCTGCAACCAAGGTACCAGTTCTTGACCAGAATCAAACCCAGGACCCTTCAGTCCACAGTCCGACGCTCTATCCACTGAGCCAAACTGGCGAGGGTGTAACACGCTAATTTTTAAGTTGATAATTTTGTATGGCCCGAGAATGATGTTATAAATATCCAAATGGCCCTTGGCAGAAAAAAGGTTCCCCACCCTTGCTTTAGGTGAACACATTTCCCTTTTTCCAGTAGAAATGGATTTATAACAATAATTTTCATCACTCTTGCAGATACTAGTCAGTGTTTCCTATTTAAGCAGTAACATTATTCCTAATAATTAATTTACTCTAAGCATTGATATATTCTTATTGATGCCTATCAACCATGTTCACTTGAGTGTAGGATTAAGTTTTGCTTGGTTATTAACGAATCCATAGAAAATTTGTTTTGAGTACCCAGCATGTGACAGTAAGTGTCCTTGATGAGTTTATATTTAATAAGTAATCATTTACAGAGGACATTTAAGAGGACAGTGTGTCTGTGGGTGGTTGAATGAAACAAACACCTAGATTAGGAAATGAGAACACTGAAGAGGTTAATGGCAAAATGAATCTGTTTCACAGAATTATGATCTGGCTTGCATCAATTCAATTTAACATTTACAATGGACTTACTTTAATCACAGGAGTGAATCGGAAATTGTTTTAAAATTTTCACTATCAGGTAGGGGGAGTGGATACAGGACTAGAATACAATGTGACCCATGGAATACTAGCAGCCTAGTTGAAAAGTCAAAGGGTGTATCAAGCATACAGTGGATGGGAAGGGAGGGAGATGTTTATAGATGCCGCGTTTCTTTTGTTCATTCTACATTTTTTAAAATTCTTCATATCTGCCAATCCCGTATCTTTCATATAGTGAAAGAGAAAGTAAGGATATTTAAATGAAAGAGCAGTCGCATGGTTATACATTATTACCACAGTTTATAATATAATCACATTATACTCATCAAATATTGCTTAGCGTTTTATGCTGACCTTCATCATATCCCAGGAGAAGCATCTGAATATATGACGATTCACATTATGTCCACAATTATTTCCATTTGGAAATTGATGGAGTCTTATAGAGATAAGAAAACCTCAGGATGGTTTGATTCTTAAAATGTAAGCTATTTAACTGGTACTAACAACAGTCACGGCACCTTGTAAAATGAAAGCCTTTCTCAAAATGCTACCGTTTACGTGCACTGTTTAAATTCTGTTGCAAATGACATTCACTTTCTGCAACAAACATCATCTGCTATATTCATAGTATATAAGTCTTTGAGGCTTAGCTTGTTAATTAATTAAAATCTTCCTAACAACCGACTTGCCGAGGGTACTTACATATTCTTCATACGCCTCGTGGGCTGGAGGAGGGGGTGCCCGGTATCCTGGCACTGTTGGTGTCCCCCGAGCTCGTGGGGTAGGGACACCTCTGGCTACAGGGGGCACTGGAAGAGCTCCACGGGTCACAGTGGTCCCTCGAGGAGTGAGAACACCTCGTCCAGGTGGTAAGGGAGGAGGAATGGCACCCCCACGACTCCTAGGGAAAACAGGACATGTTCAGATAGGAAACACGCGATGAGAGAAAGGGACTAACACAGATAAAGTGCTCCTTTCATAGCCTCCACACAAGAGGAAGAAACCACATTTATCACCACAGGCATGTGTGTGTGTGTGTGTGTGTGTGTGTAATTGATTCTTCAGAATGTAACGTACTTTGATCTTCACAGTAAATACTGGTAAATAAATTTTTTAAATACTGGTTATGACTTAGTTATGAAAACCATGTTAAATACTTTGATATTTTCTTTTCTAAAACTAAATAAACAAACAAAAACCAACCCATTCTCATTTTTTATTCCAAACTTACCACGAAGACCCAAATGAGAGCATTGTCTTATCTATGACTCACTGGACCATGTAGGAAACGGAGCTGTTAAATGTCAATGTCCCCTCCATGCTGGAGTTTATTGACAGTGATGTGCAATGTTGTCATTTACCAAAAAAAAAATCTGTCAGCACTTTAATACTTAATAAAAGGCGAAACTCTAACCATGGTGATATCATTCTGTTTATTATAGTAGCTCAAGCTCGAGGTCACTTGAAGTCACAGCTCATTGTCACTGATTTATTGTCATGCATGTAATCCCCTGAACTGGTAGAGTCCCTGATACAATTTATTTTCCTCTGGTAACTATGGCGCTAGTGAAATACATTAGGACTCTGCAATAAAAAATAAATAAATAGACTGAGTACTCTGTACTACAGTGCTTGACACAAAAGTAACTTGTACTAAAAGCCCTAGATCAAATGGATGCAGCCAATTTTTATGGTATTCCGAGGCCTTTGGAAAGGTGGAGTGCTTGTCTGAAGTCTTTGGGCAGAAGCATGGTTATTTCACTTTTTATTGTGTCTGAAAGGCTGGCTTGCAGAAAGCACTGCTTTCAGCAGGAACACTAAAGCTTTGGGAAAAATAATGATCATTGGGATGTCAACAATCACACGGTTTGGCTGCACCTACAGATGGGGAATGTAGGTTATGCTTTCTGCTATGAATAGCAGTCAGCTGGCTCTCTCTTGCTTGCAGAAAATGAGCTCTTACCAGTGAACAGTAAGAATGCTGGTAAAGCTTTTAAAAGTTTTAAATAGATTACAGAGTTGAGGAATAGAGGAATTATCAGAGAACTTATTGTGAGTCTAATGTATAGAAAAAGCACTCCTAGACCGGGGGAAGCTGAAATATAAAAGACCCAGAAGGCCAGGTGCCTGCTTTAAGCACAACAGAGCCCAGGAGGCAATGTTCTGCATTATCATGATAATGTAATACCATATTCTATATTATCATGGTAATATAAAAACACATCTATAAAGAAGCATGTAAAGACCAATATTACCTTCACTGGACCGAGCATCTATCTGTATGTTTCCTCATAAACAGGGTGAGCATATTTCAACGCTTGCTCAGTATCGTTCTGATTTACAGCTGTTGTGTTAGCTTGCTGTTCAGTTTAGCATTTTAACACTCTTAAAAGTGTCCATGTGGGGCTAGTAAATTATATGTCACCTACTTTAAACTACATTCATAAGCCCAGGGTATACCACTGAATAATCACAGGTAAGTATTATAACTCACTGGGCCTGAGGTGGATTTTTTTTTCCTGATGATTCAAATCCGATTCTAAATCTGTAACAATTCATCTTTTATGCTCTTTCCCTAGCTGGTGTGGCTCAGGGGATAAAGCATTGGCCTGTGGACTGAAGGGTCCCAGGTTTGATTCCAGTCAAGAACATGTGCCCTGGTTGCCAGCTTGAACCCAAGGAGGGGGTATGCAAGATGCAGCAGTCCTCTCTCATAATCTCTCTCTCCCCTCTCTTTTTCCTCTCTGAAATCAATAAAATTATCTTTTTAAAAAATTTTATGACCCTTGCATCAAATCTAATGTCTTATCCCATTCCTTCATCAAATGTCTCCAAGACACAGCCCTAGCAAACCTGTCTCCAGAACCTGACTCATTATGTCCTTCCCCTCGGTATTAACCCCACCTCTCTTCTCCAATTCAACTCAAGGTTCAAATCACCTATTTTAGGGTATGGGCCTTGGCTGCACCCACACTATAGTATTCTTTCCCTCATTTTATTGACTTCTTGAAATGTCCCCACTTTAATTCTTCAAATCCCCATTCTTTAATTTAAAAAAAAAAGGGTGAAGGGATTAAGAAGTACAAATTGGCAGTTACAAAGTAATCATGAGGATGTAAGGTACAGCATTGCCAATATAGCCAATAATACTTTATAACTATGTATGGTTCCAGGAGAGCACTGGAAATATCAGAGGAGAGGACATTTTGTAAAGTACATGATTGTCGAACCACTATGCTGTACACCTGAAACTAATACAAAATAACATTAAATGTAAGCTGTAATTGAAAAATTATATTTAAAAATGTCATCTAGGTATTGTTTTTGCCACTCTGTTGGAAATACTCTTGACTGACCTCACCAATAGCCTACTGATTTCAAAATCCACTCAATTTGTGTACAGTCCCCTTTCCACTTCGCCTCCCCTATTGTACTTATCACTGTAGACCTCTATCTGGAAAATGCCTTCTTTGGACTTTAATACTCTGTTTTTCTCCACATTTCCTCCCTCCTCTTTCTTACTTTTTAACCTCCTTCACTGGCTTCTCTATTCCTGGGCCCCCCTTGGAATATGGGTGTCCCCATCTTCTGTCCTCTATCCTTCTTTTTTTCTCATGGTGCACCCTGCAGTCCCTAACTCTAACGATGGCTATTATCTGCTTCCTTCCTAACACTTGCCATTTCCCAGATTATGGGTTTTACATCAGAAGGTTCTTAACTTGTCTACACATTAAAGTTACCTGATATCCTTTGAAAACTTCCTAATTCTGGGCCATACCTCTGGCCAATTAAACCACAATACCTAGAAGCAAGAGCCCTCAGTGATCCCAATGTGCAGGCACTTTGAGAACCCCTGCCTTATACGCACCATCTAAATTTAAATTCCTCACAAGCTTTTTATGTAGCCATTTCTAAGCTATTTTAACAGTTGAGAACCAAGGCATGGAAAGTACAAGTCACCTGCCAAAGGTCATGAAGCACATCCAAAGAGTTAGATTTAATTATAGGAATGATTATTGCCTTCATTTAACTTGGTTGTCACACCTAATCTTAGTTGATGATACAATAGTCTCTAACCGGGATAGACATCACAAAGTTATCTTTGTCTTGGGCCCTCTTTTTTCTCCAATACCTAATTAGGCACTAATTCCCACAAATTCTAATCTCTAATCTAGTCCTATATATCTACCCTCTGAATGGTGTTCATTTCTCTTTTGGGTAATGGACCTGTCTTCTCGCTGGCTTTCCTGCCATGAGTCAGTGTCTCTTCTCCATCACCCAAAGATGACTGAGTAGTCTTTTTTAGAAACAAATATGATTACTCCCCTCTTTAATAAACCCCTTTAGTTCTCTGTATTGATTCTCATTATAGGAAACAAAAGCATTCAAAATCTGCCCCTAAATGTTTCATTTTCTACTCTTTGCCCTCACTCAGCATGTAGTGGAGAAGGGTGTTAGAGATGTCATATATCTTAAGTCTTTAGTTATATGATAGAAATTATTATAATATATATGTGTTTTCTAGTATGTATATATTATCAGAGATTAGTTTTCATAGTTATGTTTAGTGAAACATAAATTTCTTGATGTATTATCAGAGAATTTGTTTTCTAGTATGTATGTATTATCAGAGAATTAGTTTTCATAGATATGTTTATTGAAACAAAATTTTTTAAATTAAATTTTCAACAAATTATTATAGAAGTTTAAAAATATTCCAGGTACCATTCTTTTTTAATATGTGTAACTGAAAACTTAATAAAGACACAATTTCATTAATATGTAAAAATTAACATTAACTTCTGTTTTGAAGGGGTTTCTGATCAATATAATTTCCTGTTTGAGAAGCTGTTTCCTTATTCCTTATTGTAGATACATTTCATCATGTGGTTTAAAATAGAAGACAACAGAGCTCTGCTCCATTTACTTTCATTAATGTTAACACATTAAAGATATCAATACAGCATTGAAAGTGAGGTTTAATTTTCAAAAATAATTGTCTTTTATTTTTATGTATGCAGTATTAGATCTGTAAGTATATGGGATATTAAAAACCTAAAGCTTTCAGTCAAAATTTTCCTTTAAAAAATTAAAAATCTAGATAATACACTATTCTTTATTAAGTCATTAAAGAGATTAAAGTTTTAGTACAACATTTTACTTAAATAAAAATCTCATATAGTTCACTCAAATATGATAACTGTAATATTATATTAAGCAACATTAATAACAAAATAAAATCTATTAATGCAATTATTTTATAATCTCAAAAACAGGTCAATGTATTATTTTTTAAAATGGTCTCAAGGAATATAAAATGGGAACAAAAATCTCTTCTGTAGACATAAATTGTCATTTTTGAATTATAAGAGCAACAAGTTCATGATTTAAAGCATATGATTTAATCATTTGAAGGTACCTGCTATGTCATTTCACAACCCTCCATAATGAGGTTAGCACCATACATTGTTTTAATAAGAGGTTAATTCCATAAAAAGTATGTCCATAAAAATATTATGTCACATTTTTAGCAATAAACAAATGTTTCTGAATAACATTAAGAATTCTGTTTTTATTTCTTAAAGATAACAATGTAAAAATAAGCTCTAGAACATTTTCAGAAGGGTTTCCTTTAGTCAAATGTAATTTCAAGAATTGCCACATTTTACCTTTAGATAGTTATTGCCTTCATGTTTTATTTGGAAATTTATCATTCTTAACTTTTTTTTCTGGTAAGAAACTGTTCGAGGTATTTATGATTTAAATATTAAAATAGTGGTCTTTTGACAGTGCTGGTTGAAAATATTTGGAGCATAATTAACAAATAAATTGAAACAGCAAAGTATCCTAGACTCTCTTAAGATGATTTCTATGCAATATAAGAAATAGTATTCTAGATCTATGTCTTTCAGAGATTTGAAGGCCAACTATAACAGGGTGAGAGAATGACAAAATTACAATGTCTGCGTATGAAGGCTATGAGTATTTTTTACTTCACTTCTTTGCAAACCAATGCTTTCTGTTGAAAGCTTGACAATTTTAGAATCCTACAAAACAAATCCTCTCTGATGGCCAAAGACATTGCACAGTCAAGTGTAACTAAACTTTAAATACTCTTACCATCTGCCAAGCAAGAAGTATGCTTCTGGCTTTCTGTAATGGATATATATATATATATTCTATCATCTATCTATTTATCTAACATCAACTATCTCTATACATAGCTGACAAGACTATTAATTCAAGGGTTACTTAAGGCACAGGCAACATTGGTAACTTTCTCTTTACACAAGGTCATCCTGATTCAAAAGCATTTAGTGTGCCATCTGCATGTCTTAATCCTAGGGACAGAACCAAAACGTAGAAAGACTCAGGTTTGCTCTTATTTTCTTAGGGTAGTTGTTAAGAGCTCAAACTGTGATTCCTGTTTGACCTGGGGAAAAATCTGATATCTTTCTGTATCTCAATTTACACCTGTACATAATATTTCATCTTGGTATGGAGATGTGATGAGTTAATTTTTGAAAGTTCTTATGTACTTTATAAGCATTCGTTGTTGTTGTTGTAGAGGTGGGGGTTATTGCTGCTGAGGTCGGTGTTGCCTGTTCCTTGCTGTGATCATCACACAGAGCGAGCCAGCAAAAGCTTGCCTGCCTCACTGGCTGCTAAGTTACTTAAAGTAAAAGCCAACGTACCTTGAAGGCGTTGTGGGGGCTATTCTGATTCCTCTGCCTCTAATACCTCTGCCACGGCCAGAGTCTTCTGAGCCATTTAAGTAAGACAGTTCACGTAGTTGTTCCTGACGAATCTCATCATTATAGTCCTAGAAAGAGAAGAACACGACCTGATGAGTTAAAAGGGGGTCTGGGGTCCTTGAAGACTAACAAACACAGTAAAAACAGGAAATTTTTCATTTACTTTCTGGACCTTGTATACAAATATCTAAAATGATATAAAAGTGCATATACTTGAAATTCTTATTTTTTGCATAGAGACATTGAAGTTGTTTTATTTATCAAGGAAGTAAGTACTCAGCAGGAACTCAGATGACTTTGGTTGGGATATCACTTGATGTGTTAGCCAGAAAAGGGAAGATAACAATTTAGAGTAAAATCTTGGCATGAACCAAGGTGATGATTGCTAACAATAGAATTAATGAAAAACAACTAATGACTGCATGATACTCCTATAACTCCTGATGCATAAACCAAAAAGGGGCAATCTCATGGCCCACAGTAGATACTGAGTAGATATTTTATTATGATAAAATAATAAAAAAGTGCAAATAATAGGGACAGTGTCAGACAACTGGGAAGCTGTCAAATCCAACCAAATTGATAGGCAATGTTTAAAAATAAGACATTTTCTGTGTTCTAGCATTAGACTGACAGAGAGTGGTAGCGATAGCAGAAGGCAAATTTCACAGTAATAACCAAAGATTTAGTCAAAGTCAAAGGAACTACCCATCCTTCTTCAATGTGGAAATGTATCAGTTACTTCAATATGACCGAAGAGTGTATCTGAGTCACTGAAGATGAATGCTATCTTCAAAAAAAAACAAATGTTAGTCTTACCTGTTTCTTCTTTTACTAATAAACACATGAACCTGATTAAATACTACAAAACTGAGTAATTGGTTCTGTGCAAAACATCCACTGAGATATTCGATTCGTATCAAAATGTTCTTGAAACATCCGCCTAAAACATCCATGAGTTTATTTGGTCCAAACCAGATGGTCCTTGCTATTTGGTGTCAAAAATATCCATGCTTATAAAATGTCCCTGAGTTAAAATAGACCATAATGTTTATTTACATTTTTAGTTTATAGAATTAATACATAAAATATCTTTTTTTTTTTTACTGGTCCAATCATTGTGCTGTGGCTGTATTGCCCAAAATAACCCTTCTTGCCTAGGTGTCCCAGCTGGTAATGGCTCATGGGGTTAGGTACATGGGTTAAGGTTCTAATCTTGCAGAAGAACAAAAATTATATTAACCATGATTTCTGAGAAAGAATCCTGCAGTTAGAGAAACGCTCAAAGGACAAAAAGTTGAGGAGGGGATCTCCTGATGCATGAGCTGTTAAAATGTCAGCACATATCAATAATCTTTTGGGCGTGGACCAAATGTGTCTATGGATATTTTGGACAAGACCAAATTTTCTGCAAGGGTTTTTGCCAAATAGTCAATCTGATTAAGTTCTTTTTTCAGTAAATATATATTTAAGTGAAATTAATCTAGTAGATATTCTAGTGCTGATAAGAGGTTTAGAAGATGAGACTGAAATATTTATAAAGGCCAAGCTAACAAATGTTGTTTGAGACTTAGTTGTGGGACCAAAAATCAAGTCTATTATCTCATCATAGTTTAAAAAGAAAAAAAATAAACAAATGGAATGACATCAAACTAAAAAGTTTTTGCACATTAGCCCTGGCCTGGTAACTTGATTGGTTAGATCATAGAACCAGTATGCTAAGGCTGTGGGTTCAATCCCTGGTCAGGGCATATACAAGAATCAACCAACGAGTTCATGGATGGAACAACAAATTAATATTTCTTTCTCTCTCTCTCTCTCTCTCTCTCCTCTCTCTCTCTCTCTCTCCCCCTCCCCCAATGAAAAAGTTTTTGCACAGCAAAGGGAACTGTCAACATAGCAAAAAGACAACCTACTGAATGGCAGAAGATATTCTCCAGTGATACACCTAATAAGGGGTTAATATCCAAAATTTATAAAGAACTCACACACTCACAGCAAAAACAAACAAAAATTCAATTGAAAAATGGGTAGAGGACCTGAATAGACACTTCTCCAAACAGGACATGCAGATGGCCAATAGACATATGAAAAGATGCTCAATATTATACACCTAATAAGGGGTTAATATCCAAAATTTATAAAGAACTCACACACTAACAGCAAAAACAAACAAAAATTCAATTGAAAAATGAGTAGAGGACCTGAATAGACACTTCTCCAAACAGGACATGCAGATGGCCAATAGACATATGAAAAGATGCTCAATATTACTAATAATCAGAGAAGTATAAATTAAAACCACAATCAGTATCACATTACAATAGTCAGAATAGTTATAATCAATAAATCTACAAAACAACAAATGTTGACAAGGATATGGAGAAAAGGGAACCCTTGTTCACTATTGGTGGGAATGCAGATTGGTAGAGCCACAAAGGAAAACAGCATGAAGGATCCTCAAAAAATTAAAAATGAAATTGCCTTATGACCCACCCAGTGATTCCATTTCTGGGTTGATATCTGAAAAATCCCAAAACACTAATTCAAAACACTATATGCATCCCTATGATCATTGCAGCATTATTTACAATAGCCAAGCTATGGAATCCACACAAGTGCCCATCAATAGACGAGTGGATAAAAATGTGGTGCTGCATGTACACAATGAATAGTACTCAGCCACAACAAAAGAATGAAGTTTTGTCATTTGCGACAGAGGGTATTATGCTAAGTTAAATAAGTCAGACAGGGAAAGACAAATACCAGATGATCTCATTTATATATGGAATCTAAGGAACAAAATAAACAAACAAACAAAAAATTGAAACAGACTCATATACACAGAGAACAGACTGATGGTTGCCAGAAGGGAAGTGTTGAGGGGACTTAGTGAAAAAGTTGAAGGGATTAAGAAGTTCAAATTGGTTGTTGCAAAATAATCACCAGCATGTAAAGCTCAGCATAGGGGATATAGTCAATAATATTGTTTTAACTAAGTATAGTGCCAGGTGGGTACCGGAAATACTGGAGGGACCACTTTGTGAAGCATATCATTGTCTACACACTATGCTGTCCACCTGAAGCTAATGCCAAGTAATATTGACTGTACACTGTAACTCAAATAAAATTGAAAAAAAATTATGCCAGTTTAGCTCTACTTATATATGTTATATTAACATGAAATAAAAACTGTGTGCATTCACCTATACACCTATATCTAGAAAATGGCAGGTTTGCATTCAGCCTATAAGATTTTCTAAAGCACAGGTTTACCTACAAAAACTGTCTTGAATACAAGCAAGAGTACTAGTCCATCCAAAGGCATTTATGTCCTTCTTTTTAACATGTCTCATTTATGTTTATGCTCTTTAGTACCTGGTTATAATAATAATGGGCTCAACAGAGTTGGCTGACAGAAGAGCTATACAGAAAAAAATTATATTTTCTAGTCAGTCATGAATTATTAAATTTCTACCTCTGAATTTTCTCACTCAAGCAACAACCAAACTAAAGAATAAACATGCTTATTATTTTATTAAGATCAGGGAATATGATGAATTGCTATTTCTGAATGAACTGACAAGCTACCATCAAAATGAAAAATTCCATAATTTTCCATGGATATTCCTAATAAGAAAGGGGATCTTTGCAGCTTCTTATCTGAGGAAAACTGATGGACTCTCAGGATCCTTATGAATTGTTAAAAATGAACTTTCATTGTTGGCAACACTGAAGGTTGAGATAAAAATGAACAAATTGCAGATTAATTTAATATATGTAAAAATCTATTTTAGAGCATATATATTTGATGCCAGAATCAAACAATATAATAAGGTTGGTGGAGTCCTAGTCACTATATAATCGTAAGGAATGTCCCTAGAATGCCATTGCACCAGGAAAGTCTAGGAGCTCCCACCTCTCTTTCCTTTGGGTCAGATATCACAGTGTGAGGGCTTTCCAGCCTTCCTTGGCTTCCTTATTTATTTATTTTTGTCACAGAGAATGCTCCTTAATAAAATGCTTATATGTTTAATCCCAAGTTGCCATCTGCCTCTTGGAGAACCCAAACTAACATACAGAGTGTTGACACAATCAAGTTCCTAAGATAACTAAACTGAGAGCTTTGGTAAATCTGTTAACGTTAATGGAGACAATTACATCAACATAATCTGATAAAATTGAAGTACTTGCCATTCGCTTATTTAAAAATCATTATATACAGATTAAATTAAATCTGATTTCTGAATACCAAAAAGAGTATAGTAAATGTTTTCAATAAAATAAATTGCATTTTTTAACTCTTTACTTAAGAAAATATGGAAGATTCAGAGTGACACTTTGGAAAATACAAAGCATATTTTGGGCTGGAGAGTAGAACAACATGGTTGGCACAGATGAATTGTGGCAACAATGGAAAGGCTGGTGTGTACATTTGTGTTTTGGTGTAAGAGAGAGAAAATACTGTCAACTATAAGAAAAAAGTACATAGTGGAAAGTGAAGGTATGACTGGGAAAAGTAGGAAAGAAAACATTTTTAGGATCAGAAATGACTAGGATTACAATGACACCATTAATCGGAGAAAGAAAAAAATGGAAAAAAAAAGTTTGGAGGTGAAGAATCTATATCTGATCATGATCACCTTAAGTTTAAAGTGCCAAAGAGACATTAGGGCTACTTTAGAAATTCAAGTCTGGGTTGGTAAATAAATTTGAATGTCATCTACACGTATTTGTGATCATTAAAGCGTAGAGATTGCCTAAGAGAAGAGTAAAATGATGTAGTGACAGAAAGTTTCTAATCATACTTATAATGCAAATTTGTATAATTTAAGATGACCAGTTAACTTATTAATTTCAGTATTTGGATCATTAAATGTTAAATGATCAGGTATTTTAATAAACTCAGGTTTTTATAATTGCACAACCAAAATATATACCACTGTATTTATAGTAATAAAGCATCTAAATGTTACAAATACAGAAGAAAGTTATTTTAAATGCCCAAGTGTAGAGATAGTTAAAATTCTAAATATTCTCTAGACTACATAGATCATGTACATTATTTTTATAACATATATATAATTTTCTAAACACCAAAGTCTGTAATTTTATATCATAGTGCTTATTTCCAGTCATTCAATAAGCACAATTCTAACTTTTTAAAAAATATACATTTTATTAATTTCAGAGAAATGGGGAGGGAGAGATAGAAACCTCAATGATGAGAATCATTAATTGTCTGCCTCCTGTACACCCCCTAATGGGGATTGTGCCTGAAACCTGGGGCCCATGACCTGACCAGGAATTGAACCGTGACCTCCTGGTTCATAAGTCAGTGCACAACCACTGAGCCACACTGGCCAGGCCTAATTTTTCATTAATGTTTCAGAGCTACTACATGAGTCTAGTTGAGCTAGAACATCCTGTTGAACATTTGTCACATGCATTGCCAATGCGTCAGGTATATAAACTTTTAAAGATACCAGTAAACAAAATATTCCAAGTTTATCTTGTGTTATCTTATTAGAAATAAACAACATATTGGCTTGGCTGTAGTGACTCAATGGTTGTCATCAACCTATGAACCATGAGGTTAGGTTCGATTCCCAGTCAAGGCATATGCCCGGGTTGTAGGCTCATTCCCCAGTGTCGGGTGTGCAGGAGGCAGCCGATCAGTGATTTTCTCTCATCATTATTGTTTCTATCTCTCTCTCTCCCTCTCTCCCCCTCTCTGAAATAAAATATATAGATATATATTTAAAAAAAATAAAATCATAGCAGGTTTGGAAATCACATGCCTGCACTTAAAAAAAGAGAAATATACCACATATTAATTCATTTGAGTAGTTTTGAGTTCTAAGATTCTGGAGTCATAAAAAAATGCATATGAATGGCTGGTTGTAGTTTTATGAAATTTTAACACTTATGTTAAAATTGCTAACATATATTCACTGAAAAGTTAAAAGGTAAGTTCACAAGTAGTAATTATAATAATGATCTGTATTTTTATGATATTATTTTAGTATACTTTTAGTCATTAATTTAATATTGAAAGAGCCCTGAGAGAGAAAGAGATAGACAATCACCTAAGCATGTGAAAAGGTCATAAAGGACAAAGAAAGGTAAAGTTGCAGCAATTCAGGCTGAAAAAATAACCAGAAGAAATAATTTTCAGTCATTTAAAAATAAATAAATATTAAAAGACAATTTAATATAATCCTTTAATTTATATGCAAAGCTGAAATATTCCAAAATTTTTTTTAAAAAAAACTGTTCTGGTCAAAAGACAAAACATACTTATGGATATACCTTAATCTTATTTTAGACAGGATTCCAAATTATTGAGATTCCACACTTCAAATAATAAAGATTGCTTTACTACTTTGGGGCACACCTGCAGTAAATAAAACAAACAGGCTAAAAAGACTCCTTGCCTTGCAAGATGAGTTACAAAGTTGCTTTAAAAGTGCTGATTGGTATGATGGCTTTGGTTTTAGGCAAAAGCAATTTAAATAAGTAATAGTAAACCTTTAAATGAGTCTATCGAGGTCTAAATAACACAATCATATCATATAAAGACATTTTTTAAATTGATCCAAATTTTAATTTTCCTGTAATATGAGAAGTGTTTTTGCCTTTTTTTGCCACCTAAATCAATTCTTAAAATTTTCTATCTTGAAATCATAACAAAGATATTCACAATACTTGTATGGTTCTTTTGCTCCGGGTGAGGCATAGTTGCCCTATGTAACAGTTTTCATGGAATTCATGAGTGCTCCTCTCTCATCTCTGACAAGGCCCGCCCACTGTGATGACATATGGTGCAGACAGTACACACAAGAGCTCAGAGCAGACAGATGTTTGGATGTTCCTAGAAAGGACTCATGCTTCTAGTCTGCCTATTTAATGTATATGTATAATTTCCCAATTACATACACTCATGTCCATCTGCTAGGATGGCATTGTGCCCAAATACAAATTGGGAAGATTATTCCACTTGTGTATAGATGCCAGGTAATGACAGGTGTAGACAGTCTACCTGGAGGCACAGTGAAGGACCATTTTCCTGCCAAATTCTCTCCTCTGAGACGACGATGGGCACTGTTGCTGCACATTTAAAACTGTGATTATAACCACTGGTAACATGTGAGTGCATATTTGGCCCTTCCAATGCCAAGACCATCAGATGACATCAGGGGAGAATGAAATGCAGACTGTAACCCGTCTGGGCCATGACAAAGAGACCTGGAATGTCCTCAGCCCTTACAAACAGCTAGGTCACCGCACTTTCATCAGAGTGATAAACAAGAAACTGTGGGAAGCAATGGGTCCTGAGCCAATATCAAGTCTATAGCTGAGCTGAAATGGGTAGGAAGCTATTTCAGACAACACCTAGAGCTGTGCTGAATATTATTTAGCAAAATATCTTAGCTATTAAATAACCTAGCCAATACAAGGGTGAGTTTTAATCATCCCAGACTAGGGACTAGAAAAACTCATTAACAAAATGTGGTCAAAACAGTCAATTAAGGTTTAATAAGAATCTGCTTGGTGCATGACTCTGCATAAGATCTGTATAAAGGCTTCCCAAAGGTTATTCATCAAAGGAGACTGACTATCACAAAGTAAAATGTTATCGACTTTCTATACAGAACTTCTAGTTAGGGTAATTTCTGTTGCTCAAGAATGTTTTCTTCTTTTTTCACATTATTAAATATATTGCACACTATGTAACAAGCATAAAAAATAAGATAACTAGAACCAAGATTATGGCATAGGCAAATGCCTGTACTCACTGCCTCTCACAACCACATCAAAATTACAATTAAAATACAGAAAAACCATCATCCAGAACCACTGGAAACCTGGCTGAATGGAAGGACTACAACTAGAGAAACAAAGAAGAAAGCACACTGAGACTGGTAGGAGGTGCGGAGGCAAGGAAAGGGCTGATCCAGCACCCACCTGTGCTGCTTTTTAAATCCAGATGGAGGTTGTCTCTGTAAAGGCCGCCTGGAGGAGCAAGGGGTCCCAGCCCCAAACCAAACCCCCAGCCCAGGGACCCAGAGCTGGGAAAAGAAGTCCCTATAACTACGGGCTGGGCTGTAAACCCAGTGGGGATTGGGGCTCAGTGACACAGAGGCTGCTGGAGACCCAGTTGGTCCTCTTAAAAGGCTAGCACAGGAACTGAACTTAAAAGTCCCGTTTCTTCTGAGCTCCAGTGCCGGACGAGACTCTGGGGGACCCAGACAGATATGAGGAGGAACCAGACTGTCTGGCATCAGGCAGGAACTCAGGGGTGGCTTTCTCCCAGAAAGAGGTGTTCACAGAGGTCAATGTTCCAGTGCAGGGACCTTCCTGGTCCCAGGGCTGACTAGCAGCCATTTCTGTTTGCTCCACCCAGGTGATTCCCTAAGACCCCGCCTCATCCAATTTATAACCCCACCCAAGCTGCCTGCAGCATCTTTTGCATATGAATAGCCTATGCTTGACAATCTCAAACAAGCTGCAGCTGGGTCAGGGAGCTCCAAACCTATCAATAAAAGGCCCAGCACCAGCACCAGCCTGCCTTGCTTCACAGCTAGGCATTTTCTGGGCTCTTCCAAGCCCAATACAAAGAGGAGGACTCTGTAGATCTCTCTATAGCTCCTGCTGGGTGGCCCCATGCAGTAGCCTACTTTTCACCTCCCTGGAGACCCAAGAGCCAATGTACCCAGTGGTCAGTGTCAGAACATACCAGACTACAACTCTGCACATCCATAAGCGACACACTCAAGAGGCAGGCAGACTCAGTAAGCACTAAAGCCCCACTGAAGCAAGTCCTGCCCCATAAGGGTATCTCATGCACAGCAGCTCTTCCATTGTAGACACAGCTGGTCCCCACAGCCAATTGGCCTGGAGTTCAATTCCTCCCAGTGACACCAAAGGCAATCAAGTCTCAACTAAAACAAGACTGTGCAAACATACCCCAAAGGGGTGCACCTAGAGTGTTCATCTCAGGTGATTAGGGATCCTTAACCACTGGGCCCTATAGAACACCTACTACACAAGGCCACTTGACCAACTCAAGGAGATGTAGCAGCTCTACCCAATTCATAGAAACAAACACAGGGAAGCAGCCAAAATGTGGAGACAAAGAAAACATATCACAAATGAGAGAAATGGAAGAAAGCAAACTACTGAATATAGAGTTCAAAACCATGGTTACAAGGTTACTCAAGAATCTGCTAGAAACCTCCAAAAAAAAAAATGGAAAGGGACCAGTCAGAAATTAACCCCTAGAGTGCCGGGGAGCGCGATCGTGCTCCTCCTGCAGTGTCCAGTTCTAAGTTTGCTTTTATTAGTGATGATGATATTGCTAAATATGTCAATTCTTGCTGTGAAGATGACAATTTTGTGGAAGATATTGAATGTGTAACTTCATTTACTTGGGATTCATAATTTTTTTCCTAAACTGCTGTAAAATGAGCAAAAATGCCTTGGCAATTTTAGCATAGTTCCTAGGATATTGGTTGGCACTCAAAAGGTTAAGCATACACTGACTGAAATAAAGAATAATATACAGGGATTCAACAGTAGAGTAGAGGTCAAAGGTTTGAAATATGAGGAAGCAAAAAACACCTAACCAGAAAAAAAAGAAAAAAGAATCCAAAAAATGAAGATAGTGTAAGGAGCCTCTGGGACAACTTCAACTATACCAACATCCAAATTATGGGGTGCCAGAAGAAGAGAGAGAGAGCAAGATATTGAAAACCTAGTTAAAGAAATAATAACAGAAAACTTCCCCTATGTGGTGAAAGAAATAGACTTAGAAGTCCAGGAAGCACAGAGAACCCCAAACAAAAGGACCACACCAAGATACATCATAATTAAAATGCCAAGGGCTAAAGACAAAGAAAGAATCTTAAAAGCAGCAAGTAAAAGCAGTTAGTTACCTAAAAGGGAATGCCCAAATGACTGTCAGCTGATTTCTCAACAGAAACTGCAGGCCAGAAGGGAGTGGCAAGAAATATTCAAAGTGATGAATAGCAAGG
>NW_005356519.1:4264195-4285122 GCF_000412655.1 Myotis brandtii
CTCAGCAAAGCTATCATTTAGAATTGAAGGTCAGATAAAGAGCTTCCCAGACAAGAAAAAGCTAAAGGAGTTCATCACCACCAAACCAGTATTATATGAAATGTTGAAGGGTATTCTTTAAGAAAAGGAAGAAGAAAAAGGGAAAGATAAAAAATATAAATAACAAAATGGCAACAAATACATATTTATCAACAATTGATCTAAAAATTAAATGAATAAGAAATCTAATGAGCAGGATAAATGAGAATAAAACAGAATCAGAGGCATGGAAATGGAACAGATTGACAATTCTCCGAGGGAAGTGGAGATCGGCAGGGGGCAGTAAGAGATTAAACAAAGCTCTTATATGCCTATATGCATTACCTATGGACACAGACAATAGGGTGGTGAAGGCCTGGTGTGGGGTGGGAACTGGGTGGAGGGGGACTATAGGTGGAAAAAAAGAGACACATCTGTAATAATCTCAACAATAAAGATTAAAAAAATAAGATAACTATACAGATTTTATGTAGATATTTTGCAGGATTATTGGAAAGGATTATTTTCTACCTTGTTTTATTTTACCTTAGTAACCATTGGCCACTGACATATGCAGTCTAGGAACCAAGACCTTTTGAATGGGCATCAAACATCTCACGTATTTGGTGTTATACCTTCACCCATCCTAGTTTATCAAGTCAGTCACTACACCAGTTTAAATTTAGATTGGTAGATACATATTTAGATAATATTAAATGAGATACTTGGGCTGCTTTCTAAAAATACTAAGTTTTGTTTGTTTTGGTGCAGACAAATGCTATATTTTCTACAGCAAATTTTCTTGGCAAGTCACTGTGAACATGATACAGGATCTCTAGCTGTATTTTCAGTTGAAATAAAAATTAATTTTACACTTTGGCACATTATATCTACCTTAATTTACAAGTACAAAATATGAACTCTTTGTTAACATAGAACAGCTGTGGGCAAACTACGGCCCGCGGGCCGGATCCGGCCCGTTTGAAATGAATAAAACTAAAAAAAAAAAAAGACCGTACCCTTTTATGTAATGATGTTTACTTTGAATTTATATTAGTTCACACAAACACTCCATCCATGCTTTTGTTTAAGAACCCATTGTGGCCCTAGAGTCAAAAAGTTTGCCCACCCCTGACATAGAATTAATGAGGCTTATTGGTACATCGACCCAATGGGCCCAAATTCTTCTTAACAAAGAAACTATCATGATAAGGATGGTTTAGAAGACAGTGCAAATTCTGTGCATGAAAATTCTGAGCATTGATAGGGTATGGGCCATATGAATGATTTTTGTCAATAACCTTAAAATTCTAGGCCTTCTGTTAGATATGGAAATTTTATATATTAAAGATATTAAGGAATCTAATCTGCCAGATTTTTTAAAGTTCCTAAAAGAGTTTTGCTAAAATAAATCATCCTTTTATTTATTCAATGTATTTTTTAGTGCCGATGTAGGTGCTGGAAACAGAGTAGAGGGAACCCCTGAACCAGTGGAGCTTAAGTGAATACAGATGACAAGATTCCTACACTTGTTCATGAAATGTCAGAGTGAGCAACATTCTAATACCTAGACAAGGAAAGAAGGCTTCTTAATATTCTCTGAATCACTGTACACTCAATTCAACTTTGATTTTTTTATCAGTTTAAAAAATAATTTATTCCCAACATTATACTAATGTTTTAGTAGCTGCCAAATTTAAATTTTTATTTTATTGAAAAAATTTTGAAATCTACATTTTTGTTTTAGAAATGAAAATATTAACTGACAAAACTATGTAGATGGCTCTTTAGACAATCTCTCCTAGAAGTTCCACTCTGCTTTCTCCCAAATGAAAATGTTGTAATGATTCTTTCTGACTGCATCTTTTAATCAGGAAAACAACCAGCTACTCAGTCATGGTAACTTTTAAAAACATTGTTTGAAAAGAGTATAAAATCTATTGTGCATGCCTTTTTAAAAACATATAGTTTTATTGATTTCAGAGAGGAAGGGAGAGGGAGAGATAGAAACATCAATGATGAGAGAGAATCGTTGATCAACTGCCTCCTGCATGCCTTCTACTGGGGATCGAGTCCACAATCTGGGCATGTGCCCTGACTGGAAATCTAACAGTGAACCCCTGTTCATGGGTTGATGCTCACCACTGAGCCCCAGTGATCAGGCTTAAGTGAATTTTTTATTTGGCAGCTCCTAGTTACCTCCAAAATTAATCTAAAAAAATTGCATATAATTCTCCCCAAATATTTATTCAGATTAGAGTAGATAGTCCTTTAAAGTAATGAAAGTACCACTTTTTCAGACAACATATTAGAGGAGATCAGAAACATGTACTAGATGTGGAAGGTGAACATAGCACAGAAAATGAGCACAGGCAAGTAGGAATGAAAGTATCTGGCTAGGATGAAGGATGTGAAGTGGAAAATGTCAATTGTTGAATACTCAGGAAGGAAAGGAAAGGATACTTGAAAATTTCAGTTTCATGGTTAGTAACTGAAGAAATGGACTTGTAATGTATGAGTGCAATACAGAGAAAGAAATATTTGAAAAAATCATGTTCATATGTGATATGAAAGTTTCATGTAGTGACATGTCATAATTGTAAAGTTATTCCTTTATTCCTTTTTTTGTTTCCATTGGCTTCGCCTCAATGGGAACCATCTGTTGGATTGCTCAGCTGGGTTTCTCTTCCTCAATTTGCTGAGGTCTTTCAATGAATAATAAATTGTATTTACTTATCTGTGAGGTGGATTTGTTCAGCATCCAGAACGCTCTTATGTTGGAACCTCTTTGTCAGGGGCAAACCTCTAAGCAAGGAAGGCCTGGATTATTTGCTCTAGTTGGCTCACTGGGCTGCTTCTCTGAAGGGTGACTGGGCATCTCTCTGCTATCGGGCTTCCCCCAAAACTCCCTAATCCCACAGCTGTTCTCAGCAGCACTTGAGTCAGTGGATTCAGGCAGCCACTTTCCTTCCTCTACACCAGTGGTTCTCAACCTTGGCTGCACATTAGAATCACCTGGGAATCTTTTTAAAATCCTGATTTCTGGGCCTCATCCTCCAGAAATTCTGTTTCTTTGTTACTAATGTTGTGGCCCCACCCCATAACAAAGAAACAGACTTTCCGGAGGATGAGGCCCAGAAATCAGGATTTTAAAAAGATTCCCAGGTGATTCTAATGTGCAGCCAAGGTTGAGAACCACTGCTCTACACAATGAACCTGCACAGCAGGTAGTCCAAATCAATCCTATCCTGCAGAAGGGGTATACTGTAGGACGCCACCAGATCTTCTCAGCAACCATGGGATCCATGGTCCTTTTCTAGGCTCCTTTCAGGTCTTGGATCTCCTCCCTCTCTCACCCTGCATCTCAAAGAGTAAAGAGTAAAGGTAATGAGCACCCTCTTTTTTGGAATCACTTCCAACATTAGGTAATTTAAGACCATTTAGCCTCCCTATCAAGATGCTTGTGTTTATTGAGTCCTTTCATTAAAGACATGGGAAAAGTGGTATCAAGAATTAGCATTCAAAAAGCATCCATCAGACCTTCAAAGCTTTTAGAGAAGGTAGGAGAGGGTGGGGGTAAGGGGGAGAGACCAACCAAAGGACTTGCATGCATGCATATAAGCCTAACCAATGGACACAGACAACAGGGGGGTGAGGGCATGATTGGGGGGGAGTGAGGGGCAATGGGGGGATAAGGACACATATGTAATACCTTAATCAATAAAGAAATTTAAAAAATTAGCATTCAGATCACGATCTTCCCCAACTCCATTTCACACTAATTTTTAAAATTTATTCTGCAAAATCTGATTGGGAGAAGGTAACCAATTAATTGTTGCGACATTAGTTCTGTGCTGTGTGAGGAAGGTTATATTCTGATTTGTTTTCACCCCAATGAGAGAAATTATAGGTTCTCAAGAGGTGGAGATCAGCCAAAAGAGCTTCAGTTTTCCTTTATTTTCTATGAAATTCAGGATCAAGAAAGATCTGGATACCATCTGCAACGCTCCTGTCCTTTGTTTGAAGGGGGATTCCTATTTTGTTTTAAAGTCTATTGTATCACTATACAAGCTCATACTCTTTAGTGATGGGGACAGAAGGCAGGGTTTCTCCTGAACCTGTACAAACATAACAAGAACAAGAACTGAGAAGAAGGCATTTGGGATTCTTTTATTGCTTCTTTCAGTGAAGAAAAATATTATTAATAAATGTAGTGACATTATGTAGATTTCAAATAACATTATGCTTATTTGTTTATACATTTGTGCCAGGTACTGAGGACACAGTAAACAGGAGAGCCCTCATTGAGCTTATATTCTAATGTGGGGAAACAGATAAAACACAAACAAACAAAGAAGTAAGAAACCTCATTTCAGACAGTAATAAAGTATAAATAAAAAGGAACAGAGCAAGATAGTAACTGACTTTTCCTCATTTTCTCTCTATTCTTAAAAATGAGATCAAATATTGTCTGTTGACAAGGAGCCATTTTAAATTGGGAATTTTTAAGGTGTGGTATGATTTTCTCCTATGTGGGTAGTCTATCTTCTGGGTAGTCATGCAAATCTTTAAGAACCCTGCTTAAAAAATAATAATAAAAAAGAAAAGACATAGACTCTTAATCATAAAAGGAAAAGTAAGTATAGGAGGCATGTAGGGATCAAAAAGAGAGAGGTAAAAAAGTTGTTAAAGGAAAAAAGAAAATCAGGCATATTTCCATACATAAAGTTATGAGGCCATGAGAGAAAAGTGTTGGGGAATAGTGATAACCCAATATTCCTAAAGCATCATGTCTGAGGTGGACACGAAAGGGCCTGTGGATGGAACATAGGTCAGGAGCCTGGAGCCTTGTGTTCTCAAAAAAATTAGTACTCACAGGTAGGCATCACCATGGACAGACTTTGAAGGTTCCCTCAGGAATGTGGATGAGGGGTTGGAGTTAAAGGGATGTCATTCAGTTCTTCTACAAATAGTGAATTATTGCAGAAGACTTTTCTAGAAATCCAGACATGAAACAATGCAGGTGGGAATGAGGACAGAATTCAAGTTTTATTGTTAACTAGTTTTATCTCTTTAAACAACTCATTTCTGGCCTCGTTTTCATATCTGATCCAACTAAATAATCCCCAAGGTATCTCTACCAGAGTTTCTCTGCTTTAGATATCAACAGGAGGGCAGGCTACTGGGTTTTTACTTCCCTACAGTAGAATCAAAATACAGTAAAATAGAAACGTGCTGTGTCCTTGTCTTTTTACACAGCAATTTCTTCATAAAGCACATGGTCAACACTTGGCTTTGCAAGCCATCTCATTTAACATATTTATCTGCTACCAAGTCACTGAGATAAACAGAAAGAAATTAAAAATACAGCTTTAAAAATAGTATCATAACCCTCTTGAGGAGAAAGGGGATGTTTTGAAAAGAGATTTATGCTTTGGTTTTTTTGGGACCAGCTTTAATGCTGGTATAGAATATGAATTGTGATTGGAGTTTTAGGACTATAGTGGCAGTAAAGGGCTTTTGTGGTTATTAAACACCTCAATTTTACTCAGGCATTTAGAAAACCACAAAAGCCATTAATTGGCTGTTTTCTGCACCATTACGGATATTGCTTCCAAAGCATCAGTAAGTACAGAGCAGATCTATGGTTCTCTTTCCTCTATCACCCTCCAGATAATTTATAGATTAAAAATACATACCCAGATATTGCTTTTACAATGAACAAAAAAACATTCTGCCAGGAGGTCTGATTTCTATAGGTTTCTAATCTCACTTAATTCTAAACTTAATTCACTTGATGCTTACTTTGCAAGTAGCCATTTTGAGGCACAGAACTCAGTTTGAGTAATGCCCTTGTTCTGAAAAGCTAAAAAGATATTTGTAGCCCTGCCTGGCTAGGTGGCTCAGCTGGTTGGAGCATCGCCCCATATACCAAAAGGTTGTGGGTTCAATTCCCGGTCAGGGTACATACCTAGGTTGCTGTTTCTAGCAACTGGTGGGAGCATGTATGGGAGGCAACCAATCAATATGTGTCACTCACATTGATGTTTCTCTCTCCCCTCCCTTTCCTCTCTCTCTAAAATCAATAATAATAATAAATATATCCTCAGGTAAGGATTAAAAAAAGATATTTGTAAAATATTGTTGGCTTAAAGACCTATATTGTTCTAAGTTATTGAATGATAGTTATACAGGCGATGGATGATGTGCATGTGAAGGTTGAGAATCCAACTCTTACCAAATTACTCTTGCTATTTCTCTAAATTTTTTGCAACACAACTAGAGCTTTGGGTTTCCATCTAAGTTTTCTAGATGCATAAACTTCTGTTTTTTACTCTATTTAGAATATAATTATAGTATATTTAGAATATAATTATGGAATATAATATAAACCAATATTAGATGAATTGTCAAGTCCTGCTTAACTAAGCATTGCAGATAAATGTTCATATTAATTACTAATAACTATCAATGCAATACTGATCTGAAAACTAAAAATTATTCTTAAAAATAATGGAGGATAAATATAAAAAATCAATCATGATTTCAAGAGAATATGAACATAAGCCACAGACTGGCATATCTGATAAAGGACTGTTATCTGAAATATCCAATGAAAATTTTAAACTCAACAATAAGGAAATGAACAACTCAATTTAAAAAAATAGACAAAAGATCTGAACAGATACTTCACCAAAAAGTATATAGAGATTGCAAATAAGCATATTGGAAGGTGCTCAACATCATATGCCATTAGTCAACTGTAAATTAAAACAAGAGTTACACCTACACACCTAATGGAATGACAAAAATTGAAAACAATGACAACACTAGATGATGGTAAGGATGTAAAGCAACAGGAACGCTCATCCTTTGCTGGTGGGAATGCAAAATGGCACAGCCACTCTGGAAGGTAGTCTGGTGGTTTCCTTCAAAACAAAATATACTCTTACCATACAAGCCAGACATTGTGCTCCTTGGTAATTACGCAACGGAGCTGAAAGTTTATGTCCACACAAAAACCTTTACATGAATGTTTATAGCAGCTTTACTTCTAGTTACCAAAACTTGAAGGCAATCAAGAGGTCCTTCAGTGTGTGAATATATATTAAAAAAAAAACAAAAAAAAAAAACCTGTGTTACATCCAGGCACTAAAAGTAAATGAGCTTTCAAGCCATGAAAAGACATGGAGGAACCTTTAGTACATTTGAAAGTAGCCAAACTGAAAAGGCTACCTATTATTTGATTCCAACTGTATGACAGTCTGCAAAAGTCAACACTATGAACAAAGTAAAAGGATCAATGGTTGCTGAGGGTTAAGGTAGAAGGATGTATGGAACACAGACAATTTCAGGGCAGTGAAATTAATCTGTATAATACAATAATGGTGGATACATGTATTAGTCCATTCAGGATGCAATGACAGAATATCATAGATTGAGTGGCTTATGAACAACAGACATTTATTTCTCCCAATTCTGGATGTTAGGAAGTCCAAGATCAAGGAGGTGGCAGATTTAGTGTTTGGCAAGAACATACTTCCTAGTTCATGAATGGACTTCTTTTCCTCTGTGTCTTCACATGGCAAAAGGGTTAAAGGATCTCCCTGAGGTCTCTTTCCTAAGGACACTAACCCATGTAAGATGGCTCCAACTTCATGAAATAATCACCCCCAAAGCCCCACCTGCTAGTACCATCGCCTTGAGGATTAGGATTTCAACATATGAATTTTAGGGGGACATCAACATTCAGTCTAGAGAAACACATATCATAATACATGTGTCAAAACCCATAGAAGATACAATACCAAAAGTGAACCCTAATGTAAGCGATGGACTTTGGGTGATAATGATGTGTCTGTGTAGGTTCATCAATTGTAAAAATGTACCACTCTGATGGAGAATGTTGATAATGGGAGAAGCTATGCATATGTGAGGGCAGGGATATATGGGAAATCTCTTTACCTTCCTT
Source organism: Myotis brandtii (assembly GCF_000412655.1). Classification (NCBI taxonomy): domain Eukaryota; kingdom Metazoa; phylum Chordata; class Mammalia; order Chiroptera; family Vespertilionidae; genus Myotis; species Myotis brandtii. The sequence goes on from NW_005356519.1 coordinate 4,272,186, forward strand.
TAAATTTGGTTTTGAACCTAAAACTTCCCTAAACAATAAAGTGTATTTAAAAGCTCAGTTAGGATACGATTTTGATGTGTGATGCCATGAAATAAAGAGCATTTTTACCAAGTTTAAACGATCTCTGCAAGCTTAAAAAAATCATGGTGGTAGAAAAGCACTTTGCCTCTAATCAGAGGAAGAAGGCTGGCTGCTCAACTCCCCTGCATACACACTTCAGATCTGCACAGAGCCCTATGTGCATCATGAATTCATCTTTATGGCAACTCAGTGAATGATGAAGGGTTGGAGGATTATTACCCTCATTTACAGACTCAGAGGTTAAATGATGAATGTGAGGCAAATCACAAGCAGGGATTTAGTGGTAGAAAACATTTTAAATGCCTTACATTTCTCATCTTGTCTCAGTTAAATTATTCCTATTTTATTTTCCTCTTGTTCTAAGACCTTGTCAGCCTAATGCTACTCTGAAAGTAAGCATGCTGGAATCAAAAGAGCATAGGTCCTGAATCAGAGCTCCAAGTCCCTTGCTCTACACACATTATAATGGGCTGTATGGGGGCTATGCTTCCCAATCATTGTGTTCTTTTGGGAAACAGAAAAGGAAATGAAAGAATACCACATTGTTGCTGAACTGGTATTACTGCTGTTGTTGTTATTGATGGTGTTGTTGATGGTGTAAGTGCATGTTTGACATGTGTGTAAAATGTGTGCATGTTAGTTTTCTGAGTCATGAATTAGCCCAGGGAAAGAAGCAAGTGATACAAATAAGTGTAGAAACTGGATAGGCTGCTTTTTAGGCCTGGGGACAGGAATTCTGACCTCTAGTTTAGATTCTGTCTGTCTGACGTTACAAGTCACCTTTCTTCCCTTTACTATTTCCTTATCCCTAAAAAAATAAAGAAGTAAATAAAGTAAATTAATAAAACCCGACTCCATGTCCAAAGATTTGAAGACAACTCAAACTATACTGTGAGACTCTAGGTACTATTAGTTTAACATATGTACATTGACATGCATGTGTGTTTGCATAAGATTAGAAAAAAAATGAAAACCGAGGGCAAGGACAAGGTAGGTGGAAAAGCAAAACACACAACAGCCTGAGGTTTATACGAAATATGTGACTGTGAAAAAATTTCAACAAATACAAAAGACATGTAAAGGAGTCAGGAAAGAATTACCAAGAGCAACAGAGATTCATGGCACAGAGGAAGGTTGAGTAGCTCACATTATAAGAAAAGGGGAATAAATGACAGCATAGTCATTTGTTGACATGTTGGAAATCAACTGTCCAAAGTTTGAGGAGATCTAAACTCACACTGTGATTAGATGAAATTGTTACATCAAAATAATTCATGTAAACCAGCTAGCTCATAAGACTATTTTTAAGCTCTTACATATTGGCTCTTTTTTTGGCATAACTTTTATTTGTAGAAACATGGCTACAACATGGTCTTTCAGTTAGTATCTCCCTTCCAGAATGTACAATATTGACCACTTTCTTCATTTTGAATTATTTCTGGCCATGTTCACTGTGACTTCAAACTGAAAATGAATAACCACCGAACCATCACACCTTTCCACATTTTGAAAACCATTGACCTACTTAAGAAGTAAGAAGACCTGCCCTCTCTCTGTGGGAACTAAAAGCCTGGCATTCTCCATGTGGGGGCCTATCACTCGGTCCTTCAGAGGGACATGGGCATGAAATATCACAGTGCCTTTCATTCCCTTTTATAATTCAAAGAGCGGTATGAGAAAATCTATTTTTATGTGTTTTGAGTTGAAACAAAAATCAATTTCTACTTAAAAAGATAATATAGGACCCCAAGAGCTTTAAAAGGATAAAAACATGGTTGCAGCATTACTGTACAATGGTAGCATGATAAAAAAAAAATTGGTGCTACAACAATTTTCAGAAGAGTTAAGCTTAAAACTGTGAGCAAAATATTCAGTGTATTAATGTGTGATATTAATGTATAACTGTAATAGACTCTGGAGAGAGGATATCATGTAGCAATTATGAATGTGAAAGTGTGGTCCAATTGCCTGAGTCAGATTCAGACACTGGCATTTATTTGTGTGGCTTAAAATAGAACACTAGGCCTTTGGGATCTAAATTTTCTTACCTATAAAATGGGATTAATAATAGTAATAAACAAAATAGTAGAATTTGGGGGAGGATTAATAAACAAACATATGTGAGTTGCTAAGATAGTGTCTAGCACATACTGAGCACAAGAGAAATGTTAGCCATTATTTTCCCCATGCAGATTTCAGGATTCCCTCCTCTGATACACCACCTATTTGAAATTATAAGGCAGGTCTGTTGTATCCACTTTACTTTAGTACTTTGAAGAATTTTAGCTAAAACGGTAATCCTGAAGTGTTACCTGTACGTGAATACACTTTACCCCATACTTTTCTAAAGTGGCAAATGATAAAATATGAGAAATTTGTTTTTGGCTATTCATCCTTGAAAGGTTAAGGCCTTGGGTGAGAATGTGTTACAGGCAAATCCTGATTGATGAATTCAGGAAGATTCATAGCCATGAATCAGATAAGGGCTGCTTCTTTGTACAGTACATTTACCCAACAGTCAGGTCTGAAGCTATTCTTGACTGAGTATATAGAAAGGATACCATCCTAAAAGAGTCTGAAGCCAGCGCATATTTAGACTTAGTGATCATAATATCATTGGTACAAAGTGAAGGTCTATGGAAAATCAATGAAACAAAAGTACTCAGTTTTAAAAGAAGGTTTTATAGAAATGCAGTGGAGTATACAATGAAATACCTATGATGAAATAGAAGCTTTGTGTAAATCACTTCATAAAAGCAAACAAACATTAATAAAATGTCACCAAAAGCCAGAATACTTATGGGGAGGAGGCATTACCCATTTCAAAATCAGAATTTTTTTAAATAAAAATGAAAACCAAAAAGGCAAAGAGAAGTTGAAAAGAAAAGAAACACTCAAGACAAATGTTTTAAATTCAATTCATTTAGGAGAGATGTATAAACAAGAAAAATGTAAAGTATCAGTTCATTAGGTCAAATCAGTAGTCTTATTTTTAGTTGTATGGTAATATCCTTCGGTAATGAGCAACACAGGTTAAAGCTACAGGATATGTTAAAATATTTTTAAATACTCCTATTATTTTAATAAAAAGTGTTAAATAGTTCCTATCAGCAATTGTTTTTTATTTTATTCAAATGCTAACTTCACTTGCAATTCCAGATAAACAATAAAGTCTATTAAATTTTCAAGTTTCATATTGGAGTGGCCTTCTTTACTGATTTTCTGTCAATATGTATGTGGATACACATGTATTAGCAAATTTCATTGCAAACTGGTTGCCAACATTCCTGAGATTTTTAAATCATTATTAAGTTTTATTTTTAATTTTGAGGTGATACTTGCTTAGTGTAACAAGTAATGTGATGCAAAGATAAATGATAGAAAAAATTAAGAATCTTGCCATGACACCTCTCCAAAATACTTTTTGTAGGTTAACACTATCAGATGATGTTTATCCTCTCACTTTTTCATTATATTTTATTTTTTTAAAAATGATCATATTATTCATGTTGCTTGGCAAGTTTCTCTTGTAACTCAACAATATACCATGGCCATTCCTTGTGAAGGTCAATGAGACAGAACTCACTCTCTTTAGTAGCTAATTAGTTTCCACCGCATATGTGTAATTTACCAATACAAGTGACCATTCTTCCATTCATGGGTGTTGTGATATGATTATCATTCTATTATATGGTTTCTTTTAATCCTGAGGTTAGATTACCTGAAAAGGAATTATTGTATCAAATGATGTGTGTGTTTTTTTTAAAATGTAATATACTTTGTCAGACTTTCCAAAATGGTTTGAATTATTCACACTATTATCAACAGTATATTAAAGTGCTTATTTCCCACTAACTTGCTAACAAAGAAAGTCATAATTTTTTGTATTTTCCATTTACATTGTACCTTGTGATGAATACCTTTTCTATTAGCCATTTGGATCTCTGTATTTCTGAAAAGCCTTTTCATTTTCCTACAGGATTATTTGTAATTTTTAAGAAACTATTTGTAGGGACTTCTGTTTCAAACCAAGATGGAACTAATGGGAATAGATGTGTTCCTCCTATCTGGAAAAAAATGTTGAAAATATAATAATAATAATTTAAAAAACTCCAATAGTTTCAAAATGCTGGACTTCAGGCAACTAAGGAGCATGTTATCCCTGACTGGTAGAAACAAATGAGGTAAAGTCTATGAAGCCAAGACACAGAGAGGAATAATCCAGACAGAGCCCAGAAAACTTCCTGTGGTGTAGAGAGATTGGTGAGAGTCCAGGGGCACTAAGGTTGCTAGAGCTCCCAGGAAAGAGTAATGAAGAACTGTGAATACAGAAAACTCTAAGGATCTAAAGATGATCCATTTTGAGAATTCAATAGAGTCCTATTCAGCACCTGTGTGAATGGAAACTACCTGGGTCCAAGAATAAATCAACAGAAGAGGCTACAGGGATCAGTACACATTATTCATACGGAATCAGGAGTGGAGGCCAACCAACTGCATTAGAAAACTTAATTCATGCATTATTGGGAAGGGTATTCAAAGGATCTGGTGTCAGTGATGAGAAATAACTAGCCCTAGATTAAAAAACTCTCTGATCTTGCCTAATAAAATTTAAAAAACAAGATATGACAGAATCAAATGGTATTCAAGTAAGTTAACAGCATTCTAGAATAAGGTTAATGAATATTTACAGTAATAAAAATATCAGCACTTTATAAGGTAAAATTTACAATGTTTAGTAATCAATCTGAAATTACGAGGTAAGCAAAGAAAAGTAAAATATGATAAAATATTAGAAAGAAAAAATAAATGAATTGAAACTGATCCAGAATGGATACAGATGTTAGAATTAACTGCCAAAGATATTAAAATAGTGTTTACATACTGTATTCCATTTAATGAGATACTTAAGTAAACATGGGGGAAAGACCTAAATTGAATTTCTAAAAATGAAAATTGCAATGTATGAGATATAAAAATACACCAAATATGATCATGATAAATTAAAGACTACAGGAAAAAAAAAGATGGATAAACTTGAAGACAAAGCAATAAAAACTATCCAAAATGCACACCAAATGTAAATAAGAATTAAAAATTAATGAAAAAGGAGAAGACATGAATTACTAATATCTGTAACAAGAGAGGTAATTTCATTAGAGATTTTATAGGTGTTAAAAGTAAAATAAGGAACTATTATGAACTACTTTACACCAAAAAGTTAAACAACTTAAATAAAGTAAGCAAAGTCTTTGAAAGACAAAAGTTGCCAAAGTTCACTTAAGATGATATAGATAATAGATAGCACACATAGCATTTTTTTCTATTAAAAATATTGTATTTATAGTTAAAAATCTTCTCAAAAAGGAAAATCCAAACTTGAATGTCTTCATTTATGAAATTTACAAACCTTTTACAAAAGAAATACTAATTATCCACAAACTCAGAAATTTAAAGGTTATAGGATAGTCGTCTAACAAATAAAATAACATCTCAGCAACACAGAAATAGGAGCAAATTTGCTTAACTGACAAAAAGTCCTATGAAAAACCTACAACTAATATCATATTAGTGATGAAAGTCTGAATTATAGTTTCCCTACAATCAGGAAAAAAGCAAGTCAGCTCACACCACCTCTATTCAATGCTATACTGGAGGTTCTGGCTAATGGAATAGGGCAAATAAAAGATAAAAGGCATGCAGAATGGAATGAAAGAAATTAAACTGCCTCTGTTCACAGATGACAATTCATCTACATAAGGAAGCTAATAGAATTTACTAAAAAGTTACTAGAAGCCATAAGTGAATGAATTCAGCAACACTGTAAGATATAAAATATACACAGAAAAATAAATTTTGTTTTTATGTACTAGCAACAAATAATTTGAAATTGAAAATACAAAAACATATATTTTCCAATAGCATGGATAATATGAAATAGCTATAATCTTGCAAAAGATGTGAAAAAACTGTACATCTCATTTATAGAATTTTGCTGAGGTAAATTAAAGAAAACCTAAACAGGAAATATGTCCTGTCATGTGTTGGGAAGTAGTCAATTCTCCTCAAATTATTTTATTTATTTAATGCAATCTAATCTATAGCATCATCTTGGGGACAGTAAGTGGTTCATTGTGATATCTGAGAGGAAGGGACTTTTACAAAGGGCCATAACAAAATTTTTTGGGGTGGAGACATTCATCATTTTGTTTAGTGATTGTTTAGCAGATGCATACATATGCCAAAACATCAAATTGTCCACTTTAGACAGGTGCAATTTTCAAAGTTAATTATGCTACAATAAATCTGATTTTAAAATTTTAGACACTCCTTATCCTTAAACTGTAATGAGCATTATACTTTTTAAAAAATATATTTTATTGATTTTTTTTTACAGAGAGAAAGATAGAGGGTTAGAGAGTTAGAAACATCGATGAAAGAGAAACATCAATCAGCTGCCTCCTGCACACCCCCTACTGGTGATGTGCCCGCAACCAAGGTACATGCCCTTGACTGGAATCGAACCTGGGACCCTTGAGTCCGAAGGCTGAAGCTCTATCCACTGAGCCAAACTGTTTAGGGCACATTATAACTTTTGAAGTCTAACATTGCCTAACATTGGTCTTCAGATTTTATTTATATCTTTAATATATTTATTTTTATCATTATAATGATAAATGCCTAGTCATATAAAACCTTTTATTTATATAACCTGGGGTTCTTTAATTGCATTGGCAAAAAAATAAGATTATGTGACTATTCTCTCATATTTTATTTAATATTGTTTAGATTTTATTCAATTTAGAGTTTATTAGTTTATTAATTTATTAATTCTATGGAGCTAGAGATATGTTAATTACTATACATTTGATTATTATTGCTAGTGATTATACAGAAATACATGATAACTTAAAACTTGGAACATACTTAAGCTTAATTATCCTTGCATTTGCTTTTTTATTTATCGATTAAGTCATTTGCTTAATATTTATTGAGAACCTATAATGTATCAGCACAGGAGATGCAGGAGTGAACTGATTTAACAAAAATCCTTGCCTGAAGTGAGCTGAAAAGTTAGTAGTAGGAGAGTAATAGACAACAAATAAAGAAGTAAATATGTTTTGATGTGTTATATTGAATATTAAAAGTGCTATATAAATAATACATGAGATATGGCCTGTAATAGATAATACAACATAGAAAATAAAAAAATGCCAATGTGGAATCAATTTCAATTTTTAAATAGGGTCAAATCAGGAAGTCCTGATGAGGTGAGTGTGCTGGAGTAGCCTTTGGCTTTTACTCCATCTCAACTAGGGAGCACAGGAAAGTTTTAAATAGAGCAGTACACTGATATGAGTATATTTTTAAAAGGATCACTTGGTCTGCTGTGCTGACAATAGGCTGTGGGCAGAATGAGGGCTTATGGCGGAAGTGGGCAGAGCACTACTGATGCAATAACCTTTCTATTGCAGCCTAGCACCCAGACAAACCAGGCCCATGGAAATAAAGCCAGACCAGGTGGGAGGGACTCTTTCTAGGTATCCAATGACCACTCATAGTGTTTCCATCTAATTGCAATTAGACCACTCTCCTAGCGCCATACTGGTAATTATGCAGGGTGGTCAGATATTAATGGGATGGATTAATTGAACCAAGGGCATAATATGGGCTTGAGTTTAAAACTATAAATGAACATCTTTTTTTTTTATAATGTGGTGCCTCTATACAACATGTAAACTTGTAATTGAATTGGTTGACATTAGTACTTGAAAAAGTAGCTTGCTAGAAGAATGATCACTAAGATTTCTAACAAAAGTGGATATTCTATTTCACAAGTATGTGTTATGTGTAGTGGTGTGCAAAGTATTTTAAATCACTACTTAATAGTGGTATTATCCAGTTGACATTGATTATTTGTGCAATGCACACTTTCTGAAAAGGCAAGATTCAAAATGCATACCATAGAAGTGTTAAGGAATAATAATTCCCTATTTTATAAAAATATATTGACTGCAAATTATGTGCCAGTAATGAAGAGATCTCTTATAGTTACAAAGATAAATGTTATCTTTTCTTTAAGAAAGTATTAGTTATTTTGAGTAATAAAATTTCTAACAAAGAAAAGCACATTAGTATCACTTGGGACCTTTATTGAGCACATACTCTGTGCCAGGCATCTTGTTTTGCATGTATTATATCTCCAAACTTCATATACCTATAAAGTAGGTGATAATATTATTGCCATTTTAAAAATGAGAAACATGCAACTTAAATGGTGTGTCTATAATTACACATGGGTTACAAGTAATTGTAAAAACAATGATTTCTATGAAAATAACTGTAAATAATATTTTGGTGTTATAGTAAAGTACTGTTTGGTTTATAGAGTGAGGTTCCATGTATATAGCAAAGGAAGGAAGGAACCCATGGGTTGGGTTCTGAGTGATAGAAAAGAAGCAAGAAGCATGACAGGAGGAACCATGTGCAAAGGAACGGTTTGTTAATATTTTTAAAGAACTTTGGGAAAAGTACTAATTATTGCTGGATGGTGGTGTGGAAGTGGGCGAGTGTAGGCGGAGGAGGGGATGGGCTTGGTAGTTTGTAAGCAGAGTGGGGAAGCACCATTCTTAGGAGCATGAAAGTGATATTGTGGGTGAGGGAGTTTTAAGTAGAGTTAAGTGCTTTAGAAAGACAATGGATTGAAAAAGTGTAGAGATCTCTCCTGAAGAGGTGGCAACTGTATGACATGCTGGGAGATGGACAGCAAGCAAGCGTGTACAAATTTGAAAATACTGAACCAGGGAAGAGGGGTGCTACCAGAGGAGTGCTCAAGTGCAATCACTACACTCAAAAGGCTGCCACAAACTCAAGTGTCCTTGAGGCGTCTTATGAGGCAGCAGGGACTTGGGATTATTGGCCATGGAAATTCTCGATATCAGGTAGGATGGGCACTGAGTCTATGGGTTTAAAACTCAGGAGTGAATCTGAAGCAAGATTTTTTGGTGTTTTCAGCAAGCAGCTGGGAGTCAGAGCTAAGAAAGTAAAGGATGTTGTCCTGAAGAAAAAAAATAAAAACTTGGAGAGAAATACAAATGAGGCACAAACTAACCACAATTTTCCTGGATTATTAACTTTTTTTAAGAAAAGTGACCTCTTTTGTGTGTATAAATGAAAACAGTGGGGGAGAGGAAACTAAGATGGTGGTATAGGCAAATGCCTGTATTCGCCGCCTCCCACAACCACATCAAAATTACAACTAAAATAAAGAACAACCATCATCCAGAACCACCAGAAAGCTGGCTGAATGGAAGTCCTACAACTAGATAACTAAAGAAGAAAGCATACTGAGACTGGTAGGGGGTGCAGAGGTGCTGAACAAGCTGGTCTGGCTCCCACTTGTGCCATTTTTTTAATTGGGAGGGAGATCATCTCTGTGGAGGCTGCCCAGAGGAGCAAAGGGTCCCAATCCCACACCAGATGCCCAGCCCAGGGTCCCAGAGCTGGGAAAAGAATCCCTACAGGCAGTAAGAACTACAGGCTGTAAAACCAGTGCGGATTGGGGCTGAGTGACACACAGGCTGCTGGAGACCCAACTGCTCCTCTTATAAGGCCGATTGAACTTACAAGCTCCTGCTTCCTTTGAGCTCGAGTGCCTGGTGAGGCTCTGGAGAACCCAGACACATACAAGGAGAAACTGGACTGTCTGGCATCAGGGCAGGAACTCAGCGGTGGCTTTCTTCCAGACAGAGGTGCTTACAGTGGTCATTGTTACTATGCTGGGACCTGTCCGGTCGCAGGGCTGACTGGCAGCCATTTCTGTTTGCTCCACCCTGGTGATTCCCTGAGATCCCGCCCCACCCAATTTACAACCCCACCCAAGCTGCGGGCAGCAGCTTTTTCATATGAATGGCCTGTCCTTTCTCAGGCTAAAAACCTATCAAGGGTGGCTTTCTCCCAGACCGAGGTGCTCACAGCAGTTAATGTTCCCGTACAGGCACCTTCCGGGTCCCAGAACTGACTAGCAGCCAATCCTCCCAGGTGATTCCCTAAGACCCCTTCTCATCCAATTTATAACCCCACCCAAGCTGCCTGCAGCATCTTTTGCATATGAATAACCTGTGCTTGAAAATCTCAAACAAGCTGCAGCTGGGGCAGAGTGCTCCAAACCTATCAATAAAAGGCCCAAGATCCTGCATCTGCACCAGCCTGCCTTGCTTCAGAGCTGGGCCTCTTCAGGGCACTTCCAAACCCAACACTAAGAGGAGGAATCTGCAAATCTCTTTGTAGCTCCTGCTGGGTGGCCCCAAGCAGTGGCCAACTTTGCACCTCCTGGAGACCCAAGAGCGAGTGGTCAGTGTCAGAACATACCAGACTACAACTCTACACATCCATAAGCGACTCTTAAGGGGCAGACTCAGCACCAAAGCCCTACTGAAGCAAGTCCTGCTCCAATAAGGGTGTCTCATGCACAGCAGCTCTACTACATTAGTTGCAGCTGGTCCCCACAGCCAATTGGCCTGGAGTTCAATTCCTCCCAGTGACACCAACAGCAGTCAAGGCTCAACTATAACAAGACTGTGCTCACAGCTCACAAAGGGGTACACCTAGAGCTCCCAGCTCAAGTGACTGGGGAGACTGAGCCAGTGGGCCTTAGAGAATTCCTATTGCACAAGGCCACTCTACCAACTCAAGGAGACATAGCAGCTATCCAATACATAGAAACAAACACAGGGAAGCAGCCAAAATGTGGAGACTAAGAAACATATCACAAATGAAAGAAATGGAAGAAAACAAACTACTGAATATAGAGTTCAAAACCATGGTTATAAGGTTACTCAAGAATCTGCTAGAAACCTCCAAAAAAATGGAAAGGGACCAGTCAAAAATTAAGCATACACTGACTGAAATAAAGAATAATATACAGGGATTCAACAGTAGAGTAGAGGATTCTGAGAATCAAATCAATGATTTGAAATACGAGGAAGCAAAAAAAACACACCACCTAACCAGAAGAGAAAAAAATAATGCAAAAATATGAAGATAGTGTAAGGAGCCTTTGGGATAACTTCAACTATACCAACATCCAAATTATGGGGTGCCAGAAGAAGAGAGAGAGAGCAAGATATTGAAAACCTAGTTAAAGAAATAATAACAGAAAACTTCCCCTATGTGGTGAAAGAAATAGACTTAGAAGTCCAGGAAGCACAGAGAACCCCAAACAAAAGGACCACACCAAGATACATCATAATTAAAATGCCAAGGGCTAAAGACAAAGAAAGAATCTTAAAAGCAGCAAGTAAAAGCAGTTAGTTACCTAAAAGGGAATGCCCAAATGACTGTCAGCTGATTTCTCAACAGAAACTGCAGGCCAGAAGGGAGTGGCAAGAAATATTCAAAGTGATGAATAGCAAGGACCCACAACCAAGATTACTCTATTCAGCAAAGCTATAATTTAGAATTGAAGGTCAGATAAAGAGCTTCACAGACAAGAAAACGCTAAAGGAGTTCATCACCACCAAACCAGTATTATATGAAATGTTGAAGGGTATTCTTTAAGAAGAGGAGGAAGAAAAAGAAAAAAGTTTAAAAAAAAATGAACAACAAAATGGCAACAAATACATATCTATCACCAATTGAATCAAAAATTAAATGAATACGAAATCTAATGAACAAAATAAACTGGTGAATTAAAATAGAATCCGAGGCATGGAAATGGAACAGACTGAAGATTCTCAGAGGGAAGAGGGGACATGGGGGGGAGGGGGGGCAGTAAGAGATTAAACAAAGCTCTTATATGCCTGTATGCATTACCCATGGACACAGACAATAGGGTGGCAAAGGCCTTGGGTGGGCAGGAACCGGGTGGAGGGAGGCAATGGGGGCCAAAAAAAGAAGGACATCTGTAATAATCTCAACAATAAAGATTAAAAAATTAAAAAATTAAGAAAAAAAACAGTGGGAAAAGTTTTCAAACAAGAAAACAGTGGGGAAAGTTTTCAAACAAGTCTCTGGCTTTCTGGTTGTTTTTCCTAATTTTATTGTATTTTATTATACATTTTTCCCATTACCATTTATCCCCTCTATGCTCTCCTCCACTTCCATCCCCCCTCCACTCTATCCCCTTTCCCCCACAATCACCACATATTTCTTGTTGACACATATAGCTGAGGAGAAACTGCCACAAATTTGGAATAGGACATACTTTAGATCACTGGCTTTGTCTATGAAGAGCTGGGTGAACAGGAAAATGTGCTAACATTTTCACAAATAGCAACAAAAACAACAATAACAAAAATAATAAAAACATAGTTTAACTTATAGAGTTGTTCAGGTGAGTAATAAAAAATATAAAGCACCTAAATAGGTTTGTAGACTTATTTTACAATAAAATAACTACTTTAGGTAACTGAGGGGGTGATTGTTATCAGCAAGTCACCCTTTTGCCCTTAAAATCATAAATATCTCAATTATAAGCTACCCTACAAAACACAAAAAATGTCATGTCAATGTTACACCATAAAATTTGATAAGAACTCTTCACGTGGTATTAAGACATCAAGAGAGTGGTGTTTATTACTCGGAAAATAGGAAATATCTCCTTCTAATAAGTCTCTATATCAGTGATGGTGAACCTTTTGAGCTCGGCGTGTCAGCATTTTGAAAAACCCTAACTTAACTCTGGTGTCGTGTCACATATAGAAATTTTTTGATATTTGCAACCATAGTAAAACAAAGACTTATATTTTTGATATTTATTTTATATATTTAAATGCCATTTAACAAAGAAAAATCAACCAAAAAAATGAGTTCACGTGTCACCTCTGACACGCGTGTCATAGGTTCACCATCACTG
>NW_005356519.1:4288705-4300578 GCF_000412655.1 Myotis brandtii
AAAAAAAAATGAACAACAAAATGGCAACAAATACATATCTATCACCAATTGAATCAAAAATTAAATGAATACGAAATCTAATGAACAAAATAAACTGGTGAATTAAAATAGAATCCGAGGCATGGAAATGGAACAGACTGAAGATTCTCAGAGGGAAGAGGGGACATGGGGGGGAGGGGGGGCAGTAAGAGATTAAACAAAGCTCTTATATGCCTGTATGCATTACCCATGGACACAGACAATAGGGTGGCAAAGGCCTTGGGTGGGCAGGAACCGGGTGGAGGGAGGCAATGGGGGCCAAAAAAAGAAGGACATCTGTAATAATCTCAACAATAAAGATTAAAAAATTAAAAAATTAAAAAAAAAACAGTGGGAAAAGTTTTCAAACAAGAAAACAGTGGGGAAAGTTTTCAAACAAGTCTCTGGCTTTCTGGTTGTTTTTCCTAATTTTATTGTATTTTATTATACATTTTTCCCATTACCATTTATCCCCTCTATGCTCTCCTCCACTTCCATCCCCCCTCCACTCTATCCCCTTTCCCCCACAATCACCACATATTTCTTGTTGACACATATAGCTGAGGAGAAACTGCCACAAATTTGGAATAGGACATACTTTAGATCACTGGCTTTGTCTATGAAGAGCTGGGTGAACAGGAAAATGTGCTAACATTTTCACAAATAGCAACAAAAACAACAATAACAAAAATAATAAAAACATAGTTTAACTTATAGAGTTGTTCAGGTGAGTAATAAAAAATATAAAGCACCTAAATAGGTTTGTAGACTTATTTTACAATAAAATAACTACTTTAGGTAACTGAGGGGGTGATTGTTATCAGCAAGTCACCCTTTTGCCCTTAAAATCATAAATATCTCAATTATAAGCTACCCTACAAAACACAAAAAATGTCATGTCAATGTTACACCATAAAATTTGATAAGAACTCTTCACGTGGTATTAAGACATCAAGAGAGTGGTGTTTATTACTCGGAAAATAGGAAATATCTCCTTCTAATAAGTCTCTATATCAGTGATGGTGAACCTTTTGAGCTCGGCGTTGTTTAGGGCACATTATAACTTTTGAAGTCTAACATTGCCTAACATTGGTCTTCAGATTTTATTTATATCTTTAATATATTTATTTTTATCATTATAATGATAAATGCCTAGTCATATAAAACCTTTTATTTATATAACCTGGGGTTCTTTAATTGCATTGGCAAAAAAATAAGATTATGTGACTATTCTCTCATATTTTATTTAATATTGTTTAGATTTTATTCAATTTAGAGTTTATTAGTTTATTAATTTATTAATTCTATGGAGCTAGAGATATGTTAATTACTATACATTTGATTATTATTGCTAGTGATTATACAGAAATACATGATAACTTAAAACTTGGAACATACTTAAGCTTAATTATCCTTGCATTTGCTTTTTTATTTATCGATTAAGTCATTTGCTTAATATTTATTGAGAACCTATAATGTATCAGCACAGGAGATGCAGGAGTGAACTGATTTAACAAAAATCCTTGCCTGAAGTGAGCTGAAAAGTTAGTAGTAGGAGAGTAATAGACAACAAATAAAGAAGTAAATATGTTTTGATGTGTTATATTGAATATTAAAAGTGCTATATAAATAATACATGAGATATGGCCTGTAATAGATAATACAACATAGAAAATAAAAAAATGCCAATGTGGAATCAATTTCAATTTTTAAATAGGGTCAAATCAGGAAGTCCTGATGAGGTGAGTGTGCTGGAGTAGCCTTTGGCTTTTACTCCATCTCAACTAGGGAGCACAGGAAAGTTTTAAATAGAGCAGTACACTGATATGAGTATATTTTTAAAAGGATCACTTGGTCTGCTGTGCTGACAATAGGCTGTGGGCAGAATGAGGGCTTATGGCGGAAGTGGGCAGAGCACTACTGATGCAATAACCTTTCTATTGCAGCCTAGCACCCAGACAAACCAGGCCCATGGAAATAAAGCCAGACCAGGTGGGAGGGACTCTTTCTAGGTATCCAATGACCACTCATAGTGTTTCCATCTAATTGCAATTAGACCACTCTCCTAGCGCCATACTGGTAATTATGCAGGGTGGTCAGATATTAATGGGATGGATTAATTGAACCAAGGGCATAATATGGGCTTGAGTTTAAAACTATAAATGAACATCTTTTTTTTTTATAATGTGGTGCCTCTATACAACATGTAAACTTGTAATTGAATTGGTTGACATTAGTACTTGAAAAAGTAGCTTGCTAGAAGAATGATCACTAAGATTTCTAACAAAAGTGGATATTCTATTTCACAAGTATGTGTTATGTGTAGTGGTGTGCAAAGTATTTTAAATCACTACTTAATAGTGGTATTATCCAGTTGACATTGATTATTTGTGCAATGCACACTTTCTGAAAAGGCAAGATTCAAAATGCATACCATAGAAGTGTTAAGGAATAATAATTCCCTATTTTATAAAAATATATTGACTGCAAATTATGTGCCAGTAATGAAGAGATCTCTTATAGTTACAAAGATAAATGTTATCTTTTCTTTAAGAAAGTATTAGTTATTTTGAGTAATAAAATTTCTAACAAAGAAAAGCACATTAGTATCACTTGGGACCTTTATTGAGCACATACTCTGTGCCAGGCATCTTGTTTTGCATGTATTATATCTCCAAACTTCATATACCTATAAAGTAGGTGATAATATTATTGCCATTTTAAAAATGAGAAACATGCAACTTAAATGGTGTGTCTATAATTACACATGGGTTACAAGTAATTGTAAAAACAATGATTTCTATGAAAATAACTGTAAATAATATTTTGGTGTTATAGTAAAGTACTGTTTGGTTTATAGAGTGAGGTTCCATGTATATAGCAAAGGAAGGAAGGAACCCATGGGTTGGGTTCTGAGTGATAGAAAAGAAGCAAGAAGCATGACAGGAGGAACCATGTGCAAAGGAACGGTTTGTTAATATTTTTAAAGAACTTTGGGAAAAGTACTAATTATTGCTGGATGGTGGTGTGGAAGTGGGCGAGTGTAGGCGGAGGAGGGGATGGGCTTGGTAGTTTGTAAGCAGAGTGGGGAAGCACCATTCTTAGGAGCATGAAAGTGATATTGTGGGTGAGGGAGTTTTAAGTAGAGTTAAGTGCTTTAGAAAGACAATGGATTGAAAAAGTGTAGAGATCTCTCCTGAAGAGGTGGCAACTGTATGACATGCTGGGAGATGGACAGCAAGCAAGCGTGTACAAATTTGAAAATACTGAACCAGGGAAGAGGGGTGCTACCAGAGGAGTGCTCAAGTGCAATCACTACACTCAAAAGGCTGCCACAAACTCAAGTGTCCTTGAGGCGTCTTATGAGGCAGCAGGGACTTGGGATTATTGGCCATGGAAATTCTCGATATCAGGTAGGATGGGCACTGAGTCTATGGGTTTAAAACTCAGGAGTGAATCTGAAGCAAGATTTTTTGGTGTTTTCAGCAAGCAGCTGGGAGTCAGAGCTAAGAAAGTAAAGGATGTTGTCCTGAAGAAAAAAAATAAAAACTTGGAGAGAAATACAAATGAGGCACAAACTAACCACAATTTTCCTGGATTATTAACTTTTTTTAAGAAAAGTGACCTCTTTTGTGTGTATAAATGAAAACAGTGGGGGAGAGGAAACTAAGATGGTGGTATAGGCAAATGCCTGTATTCGCCGCCTCCCACAACCACATCAAAATTACAACTAAAATACACAACAACCGCGCCCGGCTAGCTCAGTCAGTAGAGCATGAGACTCTTAAAATACAGAACAACCTTCATCCAGAACCGCTAGAAAGCTGGCTGAATGGAAGGACTACAACTAGAGAAGTAAAGAAGAAAGCACACTGAGACTGGTAGGAGGTGCGGAGGCACGAAACGGGCTGGTCCGGCACCCATGTGTGCTGCTTTTTTAATCAGGAGGGAGATCATTTCTGCTGAGGCCACTGGAGGAGCAAGGGGTCCCGGCCCCACAACAGATGCCCAGCCCAGGGCCCCAGAGCTGGGAAAAGAAGTCCCCACAACTATGGGCTGTAAAAACCAGTACAGATTGGGGCTCAGTGACACAGAGGTTGCTGGAGACCCAGCTGCTTCTCTTAACACATAGGAGTTTTCTCATGTTTCGAGCGCCATCTGTTAAGGACCGCTCACGAGTGTTCTTGTTTTTCACGCCCATGGAAAAAGGAGCAAATCTAGATACTTATGTAAATTTTGTTTGGTCCCTCTTCATAGAGGAAAATGTTTTACGCAGTACCATACGTTAAAAAAGTACTAGGAACTTTAATTGTTTAATTGTTTTTGTAAATAAAAATGTTATAATTATTGAAAAACAACACCTAAAGTGCATTATGATGATTTAAATAACGTGCAGTTTGCCCAAAAACGTGCGGTCCCTGGCGTATGTCTTAGAGATTTCTATGCGGTACGCAATGTGTTAAAAGGCCAGTACACGAACTGAACTTACCAGGTTCTGCTTCTGTTGAGCTCCAGCAGCAGGGTGAGGCTCTGGGGGACACATTTGTCTGGCATCAGGGAAGGAACTTGGGGGTGGCTTTCTCCCAGACCGAGGTGCTCACAGCAGTTAATGTTCCCGTACAGGCACCTTCCGGGTCCCAGAACTGACTAGCAGCCAATCCTCCCAGGTGATTCCCTAAGACCCCTTCTCATCCAATTTATAACCCCACCCAAGCTGCCTGCAGCATCTTTTGCATATGAATAACCTGTGCTTGAAAATCTCAAACAAGCTGCAGCTGGGGCAGAGTGCTCCAAACCTATCAATAAAAGGCCCAAGATCCTGCATCTGCACCAGCCTGCCTTGCTTCAGAGCTGGGCCTCTTCAGGGCACTTCCAAACCCAACACTAAGAGGAGGAATCTGCAAATCTCTTTGTAGCTCCTGCTGGGTGGCCCCAAGCAGTGGCCAACTTTGCACCTCCTGGAGACCCAAGAGCGAGTGGTCAGTGTCAGAACATACCAGACTACAACTCTACACATCCATAAGCGACTCTTAAGGGGCAGACTCAGCACTACTTTTCATGATAAAATTATAAAATTTATTATAAAACTACTTTTCATGATAAAATTGATAAAATTATTGTGGAAACAGGGTGGTGAAGAGGAAATATGAGTCTACTATTTGTATAATTCCCATTCTGTTGAGGTGTGAGTATTTCAAGTTCTAAATTATTCATATTGTTATTCACAATGATCAAATATCTCATACAGTGACTTTATTTATTTTAATTACTACTAGATGCCCGGTGCACCGATTCGTGCACTGGTGGGGTCCTTTAGCCTGGCCTGCACCCTCTCGAAATCTGGGATCCTTTGGGGGATGTTGGAGAGCCAGTTTCAGCCCGATCCCCACAGGCCAGTCCAAGGGACCCCACCAGTACACGAATCCGTGCACCAGGCCTCTTGTATGCATGTAAGATCTTTGGTTAATCTCTTCCTGCCCTCTCCCAACCCCTCTTCCCTCTAATATTCATCAGTCTGTTCCATGTTTCCAGACCTGTGCATTGAGTGCCTGCCCCCTGGTGGTCAGTGTGTGTTATAGCTACATTTCAGATGGTCAAACAGTCCAACGGTCAGGTGGTTGTTTAGGCTCAGTGCACAGATTCATGCACATTAAAAGGAAATTAATTAGTAGGTGACCGGTGGGGTGGGACTGGGCGAGACGGGCTGGATGCGCCCTGGAGCCAACCTCCCGCAGTCCCTCCTTAGCCGGCCGTACCTGGGATGGCACCGGGGCTCGAAGGGCGTCTGTGGAGTGAGCAGGGTCCCTCAGGCAGGTGGGGTACCTCACCTGCAAGGATTGGGCCGAAACCAGCAGTCCGACATCCCCCGAGGGATCCTGGTCTCGCTCGGCAGCTCCTGCATTGAATGTCTGACCCCTGGTGGTCATTGTGTGTCATAGCTACTGGCCAGTTGGCTGGTCGGCCAGTCACTTAGGCTTTTACATATATAGATTACTCTACTGACAATATATTTCCCAGCAAATTTTAAGATCATATAAACATAACAAATATGCACTTTAGTGGGGTGCCAGCTACAATATGATATGGATTTGAAACAAATACATGCAAGTCATTATGTTTTTGCACTATAGAAAGAACAATTAATTACTCATTCAGGGCATATATGTTTTCTTAGATTTTATCATGCATTGTATTTCTACCTAAATGTTTAAGGCAAAAGAAAAATCAACCCAAAAAATGAGTTCGCGTGTCACCTCCGACACATGTGTCATAGGTTCGCCATCACTGCTCTATATTAACCACACCTTTTTAAATAAATAGAATCACATTCTCCTAACCTTGAAAATAAATTTTTTTCTTAAATGACTAGGTTAAGTAATTGATTGCCCAAATTCCAAATCTGTGTCCCTGAACACCCTAACAATTTGGTGGGCCACAGGAGTCCTGTGCCCACACTCATAATCCATCACTTTAAAAACACTGGTTGTTTCAATTCATAATAAATAGATGAAAATATGTTGCAATACATAACACTGTATAGCGTACATCTGTTGCACAGAAATGGGAAACAAGGATGAGATATTTATTTTAAATCTTATTGCTAAAGTTTTCAATCAGGCACAAAAGTGTAGTTATCTGATAGTTCTGTGTCTACAAATAACTACAAATAAAGTGGTATCTGAGAAGCAGCTAATTAGTATTGGGATTTGTTTCACAGACATTGAGAGCGACACTGTTGACCTCTTCTGAGCTCTGCCTAGTCTTGGATACTCCTACACCTGAGGTACTTTCTGGTGTCAGAAGAAATCCCAGCTAGTTTTTTACTCATTGCTTGATTGGTGGGCAAACCATGTTCTTGTGTTTACCTCATTATATACAGTACTGAAACTTCCACAGGAAAATGGAAGTTTCCCATAGAAAACAATGTGATTATTATCAATTCATGTTTTGATTGCCTATTCAAATTCAGTATATAATACAGCAATTCTTTTTGTCTTCTAAATTCAAATGTATACTTTTTTAGTAATTATAGTCCCTAAAACTTATTAGTGTAAAATGCTAAGCAAAGCTGAATAAATTCAAGAGGAAATCACTCTTTTTTCCTTCTCCGTATTTACAACTCTCCAATCCTCAGAGGAGAAAAACACTACTTTTCATGATAAAATTATAAAATTTATTATAAAACTACTTTTCATGATAAAATTGATAAAATTATTGTGGAAACAGGGTGGTGAAGAGGAAATATGAGTCTACTATTTGTATAATTCCCATTCTGTTGAGGTGTGAGTATTTCAAGTTCTAAATTATTCATATTGTTATTCACAATGATCAAATATCTCATACAGTGACTTTATTTATTTTAATTACTACTAGATGCCCGGTGCACCGATTCGTGCACTGGTGGGGTCCTTTAGCCTGGCCTGCACCCTCTCGAAATCTGGGATCCTTTGGGGGATGTTGGAGAGCCAGTTTCAGCCCGATCCCCACAGGCCAGTCCAAGGGACCCCACCAGTACACGAATCCGTGCACCAGGCCTCTTGTATGCATGTAAGATCTTTGGTTAATCTCTTCCTGCCCTCTCCCAACCCCTCTTCCCTCTAATATTCATCAGTCTGTTCCATGTTTCCAGACCTGTGCATTGAGTGCCTGCCCCCTGGTGGTCAGTGTGTGTTATAGCTACATTTCAGATGGTCAAACAGTCCAACGGTCAGGTGGTTGTTTAGGCTCAGTGCACAGATTCATGCACATTAAAAGGAAATTAATTAGTAGGTGACCGGTGGGGTGGGACTGGGCGAGACGGGCTGGATGCGCCCTGGAGCCAACCTCCCGCAGTCCCTCCTTAGCCGGCCGTACCTGGGATGGCACCGGGGCTCGAAGGGCGTCTGTGGAGTGAGCAGGGTCCCTCAGGCAGGTGGGGTACCTCACCTGCAAGGATTGGGCCGAAACCAGCAGTCCGACATCCCCCGAGGGATCCTGGTCTCGCTCGGCAGCTCCTGCATTGAATGTCTGACCCCTGGTGGTCATTGTGTGTCATAGCTACTGGCCAGTTGGCTGGTCGGCCAGTCACTTAGGCTTTTACATATATAGATTACTCTACTGACAATATATTTCCCAGCAAATTTTAAGATCATATAAACATAACAAATATGCACTTTAGTGGGGTGCCAGCTACAATATGATATGGATTTGAAACAAATACATGCAAGTCATTATGTTTTTGCACTATAGAAAGAACAATTAATTACTCATTCAGGGCATATATGTTTTCTTAGATTTTATCATGCATTGTATTTCTACCTAAATGTTTAAGGCAAAAATAATTTATGATCTATGCCATATTTATTACTGAAAATAGATTTCATGATGCTTTGGAAATATTATTAAACTAGGAGTGGTTGTTGGGCCATAAGATTTATTTTCTATCTTATTCTTGTTTCCATTGTTACCACTATTTTTAAAGACTGCTGGCAGTTCTTTGGTAGTAAAATGTAAAAGTAAATAGTACTATTTATTATACATACCACATTTTTACAATTGTATAAAAATGACAAATCTGTTATAAGAAAATGTCTTTCCTCTAGAGACGGCTGACCAAGGATCCAAAATACAGTGTAGTTTTGCTCCTGTGTGGTTGTCAAAGTCACCAGAAAATAGAGAGGGGAAAAGCGCTAATGCGAGAAACCATAAAGAAAATAATCATGGGGGATTGGAAATTAGAACTCAGAAGTGTATCATTTCATCAGAGTAATCTGTGCCATCTCTGTGCTTGAGTGTGTAACAACTTTCTCATCTGTCACCAAAGTATATCTGAGTGAAGGGCAGTGTTTTATGGTGCACAGTTGTAATAGCTCTACTTACTTAAGTACTCAATGTAATTGTACTGACCAATATTATCCTTTTTGTTTAAGTCATAGGAGTTATGTATTTTCAAAATACTTTAAAGAAAGAGTATTTTAGCCATCCTGATGAAACCAAACTTTTACAAAGTGATGCAAATTCTAAGCACCAGTGGCATTTATTTTCCTTTGTTGTTTGTATGTCTTATATATCATTTTGCAATGTTCAGTTGAGTTTGTTATTTTTAAAAGTGTTAAACTACGTGTTAAAAGCAATCTTAAATGGTAAAAAGAATGTAACTAATTGATGTCATATTCTATCTGAATCACATATGTGTAAAGTCTTTTTCTTTCAAGCATTTATCAGAAGAAAAACAACTTTGGAATATGATTCTAAATTTAATGATAGTTAAACCTTAAAAGCAAAATTGATTGATTTTTCCATGGCAGTGTTTAACATGTGTGGGTGTAGGCCAAAATCAAAAGCTAACAAATTTGGCTTAGAGAACATTTTATTACAGTACTTAATTTCCATCACTTAGTCATTTTAATAGCAGTATAATAAGAGTTTGCCCAAAGGCCATTTTCTACCATCTGGATACCTATGGGTTATTAAGACCTTTTCAATCATTCATATTCAACTTACTAAGAAGTAGGCAGCCGGGGGAAGGGGGTTCCAGAGATAGAATGTAGCACAGGAGAGATAACATTGCCTATTCAAATGGATTAATTTAGCAGGACTCTTTGATGTTAGGTTCTTAAACATTATCACAAAATATAACATAAAACCAAACTGTGAATTCAAATTCAATGACAAGCAGAAAATTGTAAACTAAAAATGATATGGCTGCCCTTTAACCAATGTTTAAACAGAGGAAAGTTAATCTCCATGTACTAAAAATAGGTATGTAATATTTTCAAAATTGTTGGATAAAGCCATTGTTTGTATTAACTTCTGCATAAACATATCTTTCTGGGTTTCATGGCCTTCTCATCCATTAAATAAAAGATCAAGATTATTTGATTTCTTAACCTTCTCCTCCCCAAAGCCAACATCCTTATTGCTTGTCACTTCTATTTGTAAAGGCACTGAAAACAGAAGTGTTGAGAAATGCCCAAGTTCTTGTAATTAGCAATTCTTATGGGAAATGCTCAAGGAGAGTAATTTCCACCATTGTGTGCCAAGGGTGAACTTCCTGAACGAACTGGCAAGTGATAATAGACTTCATAGATCCCCTAAAGAAATTTTACTAATGACTAGAAGTTTGAGAATATACACAGAAAAAAAAAAGAGAATCATAATGAAAACAAATAAAGGAGTTAACTCAAACAAATTAGTTCATGAGTTGCCTGAAGAAAGCTAAGTACCAAGCTTCAGGAGAGTTTTGAGTCATTTCAATGTCAAATTTAGTAATGTATTCTGTACTCAAAGAAAGAAAATTAAAAGTTAACACATGCAATTTTTCTACTTAGGTGGATAGAAATAATCTGCTGACAATTTTTGTTTCAAAGAGCAACTCTTTTGCATTTTTGAAATAAACACCATCCCAACTTGACATAATAATGTGAACAAAGAATTAAATCATATTAAACATCAATAATAAAATATTTTTCTATGTCTTTTTAATGGAAAAAGATCCTATATAATAAAAGCCTAATATGCAAATTGATCAAACAGTGAAATGACCAGTGGAATGACCAGTCACTATGATGCACACTGACAACCATGAGGCAGATGCTCAATGCAAGAGCTGCCCCAGCCCGCAGGCCCCAGGCCAGCCACGACAGATGCCAGTGGTGGCCCCCTGATCACCCCACTGTTTACCCCACAGATCAGCCCTGATCACCAGCCAGGCCTAGGGACCCTACCCGTGCACAAATTTCATGCACCGGGCCTCTAGTATTTTAATAAATATATAAAGAGCCATGTCTAAAATACCACCCCTATGCATTTTCACAGAACATCACTATAAGAAAGTATGATTTGATTCTTTTATATATCATCATATAATAATATTGATTTAGAGTTGATGTTTACTTATCCATAAACCTCTAATAATTATTTGGTAAACCTTTCTATTAACTGAACTTTTAATACAGGTTTGGAAGTTTTATAAAGTCTGAAAAGAATAATACTACCAAAAAGAAACAAAAAAAATAAATAAATGTTGGACTTAAAAAAGTATGCGGAATTTCAAGTATATATAATGTATATATTATATAATGTATATATTATATAATGTATAAGTATTATATATGATATTAAATGTTATTTTAACTAGATTTATATACCCATATTTTTAGTAATAAAGAGTTTTAAATATCATAATTTCATGCTTTTGAGAGAGAATTGCTGAATAGTGAATTCTTGAATGTCAGAAAAGTGGGATATCACATTGATAGAAGAGTAAATGTTTGTCATAATCTCTTCTCTAGGACATATGGAAATACATTCAACAAATTCTGTCTAATTAAAGAGGCAGGTTCTTTTCTTCTCCATAAATTGTGCAATCCTGTGTAGCATGAATTTACTTATTAAAATTTAGTCTTGACTTTAAAATGTCAGTTTTCTTGATTAACAGAAGACTGGTTAAGAATGTCAGAATTTATTGTATAAGAAACTAAAAGAAATCTAACTTCAAGTTACCAAAGACTGCATTATTATTATTTTTTATTAATGGGAAAAGTCACTCAGAATTCCAAATTGGGTAACAGAGACTTGGAATTCAGGAATTCTCTTGGATGTATTGGGGCCAAGATTCAGGAGACTGAAAGAAGCACAGAAGCATAGAAGATCTAGGAAACTCATGGCCATATCATACCTTTCCTAATGTTTTTTAAGACTCAATTTTTCATTAGCAAATTTAAGTAGACTTTTGGAAGACTGAGGATGATGAACAGACCTCTAAAGAGAGGCCATGAGACAGTGTTTCCTGCGAGTTATCATCCTTGGAAGTTAGCAGAAGTCAGTGGATTTTGAGACATAGAAGCATGGAACAGACTGTGGAATCTCAGAGG
>NW_005356519.1:4301137-4315816 GCF_000412655.1 Myotis brandtii
ACCAAATAACTTATATGCAAAACCCATGGACACAGACAATAATAGGGTAGTGAAGGCCTGGGGCAAGGGACAGGGGCTGGCTAGATGGGATCAATGGGGGGAAAAAGGGGACATCACATCTGCAAAACTTTCAACAATAAAGATTTAATTAAAAAATAATCCAAGGGAAGGCGAAAAAAAAAAGTCAGTGTATTTTGAATGAATGCGAGATATTCTTAATGAGTCTTTATCCTCCCCCACCCCCTTTGCCATTGCTAGTCTCATCTCTGTAACTTCTGTCCTCCACTAGCAATAGGACAAGGTGGGAAGGCAGATAAGGACTGAGAATTATCCAGGTAGCAAAAAGATTCAGTGGGGATCAGCGAAGAGAAGAGGTGAGAACAAGCACAGGAGCACCTGGAACAATGGAGATGCTATGTCCAACCAGGGAGTTCTACCGAGGTCATTCCTGCACACACATTGTGTTGGAGACTGTCAGAATAGGCATGATGCTTAATATTTTATTACTTAGAATATTACAGTCACAGATTATATTATCTGAGGTTTTACAATACTATAATAGAAATTATGCATATTATCCTGCAAATGGGAAACAAATTCCCCTGAGTGAAATTGTATCAATGCCGCTAAATCCTCGAAACTATTCATATTCTGCCCAATGTGCTGCGGTTGAATGAGCCTTGTGAGACAATTTAGTGCAACTTACTCATTTTAAAATTAATAAAATTTGAGGACCAGTAAGCAAAAAGCCACTTGCTTGAGGACAAAGATGGAACTAGAATGCATGGCTCCTCATCCCCATCTTTATTTTTAGAAACAAAATTTACAGAGAATTTCAGAGAGTAATTTTCTGAATATTTAACTATAGAAAACTCAGAAAATAACTATCTTGTCATATTAATTTTAGTACATTTTATACAATAATTATGTTAAAGTGAAAGTTTCCAATTTTTCAATTCCATTTTACATCTTCCTTCTCTTGGGTGTGCATCTCTCCAATTCATGTTTTAAAATCTTTAATCTATATTCTATCATGTGTCTATGCACAGCTAATCAAGCAACAGTGTATTTTCTGCAAATGTTTTAGCAACTTTCTGTTTTCGGTCAACATTGTCTTTGAAGATCTATCTGTATTACACATATAATTATAGTATATACATAGATTGTTATGTTTCCTTCTTTGCTCCTCCTTTTTTTTTTACCTTCTAATAGATTTATCATGTTTTCTTCCCCTCTCTCCGATAATGATTTGTAAGTACTAGTACATATTCTATTACATATTTTAAACTCACAAACTGACTTCAAATTTTTCCAACAAAGCATATCATCCATTAATATCTTTAGCCTGCCATATATGGTCTCTTCCATAGTTCTTCCTCCTAATTATGCTTGTACTTTACCTTAAACTGCCACTCAATTTTTATTTTCCATTTTAGTATTTTCCTATATTTTAATTTATGTTATTTTAAGCATCTCCCTTATATATTTATTATATTTATTAATTTTTCAGGTCAATAATTATTTTGATTTGACCATCATGCTTTCTCAACTTTGGACTTATTGTTGTGTCTTGCATTATATTATTTTCTTTTATGTTAATTTTACTTTTGGGCTGAAGTACAACTTTTGTACTTCTTTCAAGGAGGGTCTATAGCTTTCACCAGTCTAAATTATATCACTGTTCTCTAATTCTTGAAATGTCAAATTAGCCTGGAGTTGAAGTTGATAATAATTGTTTTATGTCATTGCTTTAAAAATATTATTTCTTTATGTCCTTTTTCTATATCTGCTGATGATAAGTTTTTCAGTCTAATGTATATTTCTTTGTGAATCTTGATTTCCCTAAAAAACTTTAATTTTTTAAAAAATTTTATTTGATAATCTATATTATCACAAACATATGTCTCGCTTATGCTTTCCAGGACTTTTAATTATATTTTTCAATCTTAATTTTGTTTTCAGTTTTGAAAAATTATCAGACAATATGTTTTAAAGTAGTGCATCTGTTCCATTTTCTTAACACTCTCTTTGAACTCCTAGTAGACATGTAGAAACTTCTCATTCCTTCCTCCAGGATTTTTCCTTCATCTCATGGTTCTGCATTCTGTGTAATCACCTTAGACCAATCTTTATGTATATTAACATTCTCCTCAGTTTCTAACTATCCTATTGAATTTTTTAAATTTTAGTTCATTTTACTGCTTAGAATTTATATTTGGGTCTCTTGTAAAGGATTCTCTTTTATCAGGTCTTTTCTTGCCTTATGAATTATATTTCTTTAGCCTGCCATATTTCTTTTATTTAAATGACCACTTTAAAATTCTTATTTTAGAGTATCATTCAGATTTTTCTACTAAAAATGGTTCCTTAGCTATTATTACTTCTGACTGCTGCATAATGTCATTGGGCATATTTCATACATCTTGTAATATTTTGTTAACTTGCTTTGGGGTCTGTTGTACCTTCTGTTCCCTTAACTTACTGTGTTCTTTTACTAATTTCTACTTTAGGGATTTTGGCTATATGTATATAGGGCAAGAATTGAGATCATACACTTGTTTGTGTTAAATGGCTAGAATTACTGGTTTTCCATTTGAATCTGTACTCATAGCCTTGGGCCAACAGGCTAAAGTTTCCCAGTGGGACTTAGTTTGTCCTGTAACTATATTTATAAAAGAAGCTCAGATTTAGTAGCTTTTATATGAACTCTATGGAGTTTAGTCTGACCTCTAAACAGAATTAAAATCCATCATTTATGGCTTATATGAGGACAGCTTTATACCCAGAAGCTACATAGGTTCATTCCTAGGTAATGCAATAAATTTCCTCTTAACTTTCTTTTTTCTTTTTTTTTTTACTTTCAATTTGTATTGCTTCCAATTTTTCAATTAGCATATGTACATGATTGAGATGTGAGAGGTTGTTTCCCATGTCAACTAATTTCACCATTTTGAACAAAAGCTCCCAATACGCAATCTACAACTCCAAGCAATCAATCAAATCACTAATGATTTACTGCATCGCTTTCATGTTTACCACACTGGGGGCTGAGCAAAAAGTAAGTATAAGTCTCACTATCTCTCTTCAAAGAGTTTCTAATCTAGTGGTGACTTAAATGAGATTAAACATTTAAATACTAACAAAATTTAAATATAAAAATGCACTAAGATCAGTGACTATTCAAGAAGGGCTGCATCACCTTGAGTGAATGACATGTAAAGGTTTCATAGGAGAGTCAAACCTCAACTTGCTACAAAAACAGATAGATACAGCAACTATAAATGAAATAAAAACACAAATTATCCAGATTTGAAAGATGCAACAAAGGCAGTGTTTCAAGGGAAATTGATAGCATATAATGCAATTAGAAAAGAAGGAAGCTCTAAATTTAATAACCTAAGTTTCTACATTAGGAAACTAGAAAAAGAGTAAACTAAATCTAAAGTAAGCAGTAACAAAGAAAAAAATGAAAACCAAAACAGAAATCAAGAAATTTAAAATAAGAAATCAATGAATAACATCATGAAATCAAAATATGTTTATTTGGAAACAGTAATTAAACTGACAAGCCTCTAGCAAGGCTAAGAATAAAAGAGACAGGAAATAAATTGCTAATACCAAAAATTAAAGACATCCTATGGACACTAAAAAAGGATTATAGAGAAACATTATGAACAAACTCTATTCCCACATATTTTATGATCCTATATAATAAAAAGCTAATATGCAAATTGTCCCCTTGGGAGTTTGATTGGGAGACCAGGAGATTGCTCGCTCTTTATGATGTGCGCTGACCAACAGGGGGCTGTGCGGAACATGGAGGGCGACTAGCTGCAGTGGTGGGGTGCTGAGGGAGTGAGGAAAGGCAGAAGCAGGGAGACAGGGAGGCAGGGAACCTTGGTAGTGGCGGCCCAAGGGCGGCAAGGGAAGGAGGAGGCAGGGAGGCTTGGACACTGATCGCAGGCCAGACCTATGGACCCTACCCGTGCATGAATTTTGTGCACTGGGCCTCTAGTCTAGATATAATAGACTAATCTCTTGAAAGATACAATCTGTCTAAACTCACACAAAAAAATAGACAATCTGAATAGGCCTAATCTCTAAAGAAATTGAATCAATAACAAATAACCTTTAACAACAACAACAAAGAAGAAACCACAAAGCCTAGGTGGATTCACTGATAAACTCTCCCAAATATTTAAGAAAGAAGTTATGCCAATTCTGTATAATCTCTTTCAGAAAATAGAAACAGAAGGAATAATTCCTAACTCATTCTATGAAGCTAAGTGACCCTAATATAAAAACCAGAGAAAGGTACTACAGAAAAAGAAAACTGCAGACAAAAATTCCTCATAAACATGAATGCAAAAAAATCTCTATAAAATAGTAATAAATCAAATCCAACAATATGTAAAAAGAAATATACACATGAGCAAATGGGATTTATCTCAGGTATGTTAAGCTGGCTTATCATCTGAAAAACTAATTAATGTAACCCATCAAATAAACAAACTATAAAATAAAAATTGCATGATCATATCAATAGAAGCAGAAAGAACATCTGACAAAATTTATCACTCATTCATGATAAAGACAAAAAAAAATCTCAGGAAACTTAGAGAGGAATTTCCTGAATTTGATAAAGAATGTCTACAAAAACCTCAACTACCATCATATTTAATGGTGAGAAACTCAATACTTTCTAACTAAGATCAGAAGTAAGGCAAGGATATTCCTTCTTATCACTCTTTCAACATCTTACTGGAAGTTCTAGCTAATAAGTCAATAATAGGAAACAAAAGTTATACAAGTTGGGAAGGAAGAAATAAAATTGTCTTTTTACACGGATGATATGATCATCTATGTAAAAAATCTAAAAGAACTAAGAAAAAATCTATTTGAGAAGACAAGCAATTATAGCAAAGTTATAAAAAGCAAGGCTAATATATAAAAGTTAAACACTTTTCTCTATACTAGCAATGAACAAGTATAGTTTGAAATTAAAAACAGTAGCATTTATATTAGCACCTCCACAAATACAATACTTAGGAGAAAATCTAACAAAAAATGTACAATAGTTATATGAGAAAACTACAAAACTGATTAAAGAAATCAATGAAATTAAATGTGTAGAGATATTACATGTAATGGATAAAAAGACTCATTATTGTCAAGGAATCAGTTTTTTCCAACTTGGTCTACAGATTTCATGCAATACCAATCAAAGTCCTAGTAAGTTACTTTGTGAACATTGACAAAGTAATTCTAAAGTTTATATGTGGAGGCAAAAGAACCAGAAAAGTCAACTCAGTATTAAAGGTGAAGAACAAAGTTGGAGAACTAACTCTACCTGACTTTAAGGCTTATAATAAGGTGCCAGTAATCACCATTATGTGGTATTGGTACAAGAACAGACCTACAGGGTGGGGCAAAAGTAAGTTTACAGTTGTGAGTACGTGAAACAGAGTTCATTCTTGTATTATTATTTTTTATTAATTATTGTATTATTTTCCATACTAACAACTGTTTAATTTTGCCCACCCTATAAATCAAAAAAGTAGGATAAAGACTCTATAAGTAGACTCACAAATATATTATCAACTGATTTTTTACAAAGGACCAAAGACAATAAAATAGAGCAAAGAAACTTTCTTCACCAAATGATGCTGGAACAACTGAACTACTATGTGCAACAAAAATGAATCTGGACACAGATCTTATACCTTTCACAAAAATTAACTCAAATTGAATCAGAGACATAAATGTAAAATGCAAAACAATAAAATTAGAAGATAGTTTTGGAGAAAAATTACATGACCATGAATATGTTTATGTCATTTTAGATACAATACCAGATATGACCCATGAAAGGAATAATTGATAAGCCAGACCTCATTAAAATTAAACAATTCTGCTTTGTGAAAGGCAATATAAAGTGAGTAGAAGACAAGCCACAAACTGTAAGAAAATATTTGCAAAAGACAAAGCTGATAAATGACTCCTTCAAAATATACAAATAAATTGGGGGTGATCACTTTGTAGTGCATACAGATGTTGGATTATAATGTTGTACACCTAAAACATAATTTTTAAAAAGACTTGATAAAGAAGTGAAAATCTTTGAGCTGAGCAAATATTAAAAAAAACTCTATAAAATTAAAAATGGGCTAAACATCTTAACAGACATCTCACCAAATATACAGATGGCAAATAAGCTATAAAAAGGTGCTCCACAAAATAGTTAATCAGGAAAATGCAAATTAAAACAACAAGAAATACCATTACACATCTATTAGGATGGCCAAAATCTGGAACACTGACAATACCAAATGCTGGCAACAATGTAGAGCAACAGAACTCTCATGCATTGCTCGTGTTAATGCAAAATAGTATATCTACTTTGGAAAACAGTTGGCAGGGTCATACAAAACTATACATACACTTACTATATAATCCAGAAATCACACTACTTTGTATTTACCCCCAAATAGTGGAAAACTTACATCGACACAAAACTGCACATGGATGTTTATAGCAGCTGTATTCATAATTACCAAAACTTGGAAGCACCCAAGATGTCCATCACTAGCTGAACAGATAACTAAACTGTGCTTCATCCACACGACAGATTATCTCAGCACTAAAAATAAATGAGATATCAAGCCATTAAAATACATGGGGGAAATGCATATTATTAAGTGAAGATACCAATATGAAAAGGCTACATACTGCTCGATTCCAACTATAAGGCATTCTGGAAAAGACAAAACTGTGGAGATAATAAAGAGATCGGTGGTTGCCAGGGGGAGTGGGGTTGGAATAAATAGGCAGAGGACAGAATATTTTATGGCAGTGAAAGTACTCTGTATATTATAATGATGAACATATGTTGTTATATATTTATTCAAATCCATACAATATGCAACACCAAGAATGGCCTCTAAGGTAAACTATGGACTTTGGGTGATTATGCTACATCAATATAGGTTCATTCTTGGTAACAAATGTATCATTCCAGTGAGTCATGTTAATAATGGGGGAGGCTATGTATATGAGGGGCAAGGAGGTGTATGGGAAATCTCTGTAGCTTCCTCTCAATTTTGTTGTTAACCTAAAACTGCTCTAAATAAAAAAAAAAACATTTTTAGAAAAGATTTAAAAAAATATCAAGTTAGAAAAAGCGTTTCCAGTTTAAAGAAACAGGATATGCTCTGGAGATGAGGAAGAGCAAAGAATATTGTGGGATAATAATTATTATTGCCTCAGCTGGAGCAGAACTGAGAGCAAAGACCTGGAACGATTCTGAAGTATTTTATTTTTTAAGAGCCTGAGCTTCCTTTATTGAGGATATTTTAAGTTAGAATGCCTCATTGTGAAATTGTTGCTCTGAGAAGGTTAATCTGTCAGCGTTCTACATCATGACATAAGAGAACAGAGGCAGGAAGGCATTGCAATAATTCAATTGTAAAAGGACAGAGACTCAGACTAGCAGACTGGTAATGGAAGTGGAAAAGAAAGAGAAAACTGATGGAGGCAGCTTAATATATTTATACCCACTACAGTACTTTTATCTTTTATATCTCTTTTACTCACCCCCCTGCAATTGTTTGAACATAAGCTCCATCAGCTTAGGGATCTTGGTAAGTTTTGTGGACTAATGTTTCCCTTCGGCAGTGCTTGCACAGAGCAGATTCTTAAATACTTTTTGCATGACTGACTGAATGAATGAATGTAGTAAAAATGCACAAATTTTTATTGGTCTAACTAATGGCACTGAAGTTAAAACTTAAGGTACTTAGAGGAAGGAAGAGTAAGTATGACTATAAATTATCTTTCTCACACCTTGTTTTGTTCTTTTACACTTTTAAATAAAGCTGGATTTTAGACAGCAAGAATATCCTTTCTTTAAGGAACCAATGTGATGTAGAGGACTCCTTAATGCTGATTATAAAACTTAAGGAAGAAACAAAAGGACATACTGGTTCATTAGACATTGGAAGAAAGATAACAGTTATTGAAAACCATGTAGGTGAAAAATTATAGATTTTCTAACAACGCAGAAGTATTCTAGTATTTTCTTAAGAAAAATAGTAGCAGCATGCAACCCACAATAAAGTCCTCCCCTTTTTTCTCATGGTTCTTCCTCTGAACCCCTATTCTTCATCCTGTGACAATTCCTGATGATATTAAATCAAAAAATAAAGACAAAATTCATAGTCACATTATTGGCAAAGTGTCTATTCATATATTCAAATTTATTAGGCTTTATGTAAATAATATTAACTCTATAATTTATCAAAGATAAAGATAAGCCCTGAGGGTATGGCTCAGTGGGTGAGCATTGACCTATGAACCAGGAGGGCAGGGTTCAATTCCCAGTCAGAGCACATGCCTGAGTTGTGGGCTGGATCCCAGGTCTGGGGCATGCAGGAGGCAGCTTATCAATGATTCTCTCTTATCACTGATGTTTCTATCTCTCTCTTCCTCTCCCTTCCTCTCTGAAATCAACAAAAATATCTTTTTCAATAAAGGTAAATATAATAATTATCAAATAAATATGTTCAATGGAGCAATAAAAAGTTTGATATTAGAATATGAGAATATAAATTTTAATAATAGTACATAACTAAATCAATGTTCAAAAATGAATGTATTACCTATATTAAATAACCTATATGGAACTATATCATAAAAGTATACACAAGAAGTCTTACCTTGCTAAACTTTATTTTTAAATAGTAATGTTTTATTAATTAAAATAAGTCAGTACACAATTTAATATTTTAAAACCATATTTTTATGGTGAATGAACTTCATATAAATAAGACAGGATTGCCTTATTTGGAAGATCATTTGTTGAAATTTTTATAAACAATATTTTCACAAGGAAATAATTATGTTCAAATATTTATTATACTTAAAAATGTGCTAAGCGTAGCCAGAAGGCAAAATGTATTATCACTACTTCCCTTAGCTTCTCCATTTCTGCAAGCTTTATTTATATTTTCCATTAAGATACAATTGAACCTCATCTTTATTCTTTACTGAATTTAATACCCAAGTGCATACAGAAATGTTTGCATGTAAAATTTTATTTATTTAGAAGCATTTTTTAAAATTTTATTTTTATGTTTAAAGTATTACAAATAGTGGTACATATGTCTACTTTTTTTCCCCATTGACTTTCTCCTGGCCTCCCCTAACCCCCAGCACATGCCCTCACCCCCCGGCCCCCCTCCAGTGTCTTGCGTCCATTGGTTATGCTTATATGAATGCATACAAGTCCTTAGGTTGATCTCTTACTTCCCCCCACCAACCCTCCCCAGCCTTCCCACTGTAGTTTGACAGTCTGTTTGATGCTTCTCTGCCTCTGTATCTATTTTTGTTCATCCGTTTATAATGGTCTTTATTATCCATAAATGAGTGAGATCATGTGGTATTTTTCTTTCACTGACTGGCTTATTTCACTTAGCATAATGCTCTCCAGTTCCATCCATGCTGTTGCAAATGGTAAGAATTCCTTCTTTTTTATAGCAGCATAGTATTCCACTGTGTAGATGTACCACAGTTTTCTAATCCACTCATCTGCTGATGGGCATTTAGGCTGTTTCCAAATCTTAGCTATTGTATATTGTGCTGCTATGAACATAGGGTTGCACATATCCTTTCTGATTGGTGTTTCTGTTTTCTAGGATAGAAGAAGCGTTTTCTTTGCAATGTGTTTCTCTTTGTTCCCTAGAAGCTGAATTTCCATGGATTTAATTAAACTGTCTCTTATTGATTTTAATTTTCTTTATATTATTTCCATATGAAATTAAGCCAAATAACACCTTTCAAAATAAATAGATATGTGTTTGGTATACCTAAAACAATACTACTAAGCAAAATGCACGCACACACAAAAACCCATAAGATAGGATTCCTAGAATAGTTATATCAACAGTTGGAATCTATTAATAATAATACTCAGTTAATTCATACAAAAATGACTTTTTACTTAGAAAAAGCACTAAAGTTGCACACAGAATGTCACAATCCAGGTCAATAAAGAACTGGTAAGTCTGCCTTTATACATCACATTAATGGTTTCTGTCTCTGTGTGTGTGCTTAAGTACATATGCACACAAAGGAGAGAGGGGGTGGGGAGGA
Organism: Myotis brandtii; assembly: GCF_000412655.1. Classification (NCBI taxonomy): domain Eukaryota; kingdom Metazoa; phylum Chordata; class Mammalia; order Chiroptera; family Vespertilionidae; genus Myotis; species Myotis brandtii. Next base: position 4,311,287 of record NW_005356519.1, read on the forward strand.
AAAGAGGAGAGAAGATGCAGGCTAATGCTTTTACAGAGGTACTAGGAAATAAACTGTGTAGATAAAAGTACCTGGCATAGATACCAGTTGTGATTCAGAAATCTACTTAGAGGTCACAAAATCAATACTCTCCACCACATTTAAAACAACCAAACACTATAAACATGTTTGGGAACCACTTCGGTACTTCTTATAACTGAGTTCCACATTGTTGTCCACTAAATTAAAAACCTAGGCCAGATTCCTTCAGTAATACCGCCATGGAAAAATATCACATATATAAATGCACCAAATCCACCTTTTCAGAATCATCTCTTTCCCCCTCTCCTTTCAAATTTTTAAGATAGAATGGTAAAGAAAAAACAAAAACAAAAAAAAGGTTAAAACCAAAGTGAGCTAAAGCCTCAGATCATCTGAGCTGCCACTGTGCTTGACACTGGAACTGTGTGTAGGACAGCTTCTTTGCTAGTCGCTTACAAGTAGTGCAGAAGACTATCCTAAAGTCAAGCCTATCCTAAAATGTTTTAAATCTACTTTTTTTTTAAATGAAGAAGAAGAATCCTATGTCCATCAAATCCTAGCGAGAATAAAAAAAATCACCTTGATGGTTCATATGAACAGACTTGAATGAAAGGGCTATTTGGAGGGGCAGGGGCTGGAGAACACAAGCTCCCCTGAATCTATCAACAGGACAAGACATGACCATCACTGACACTGAAGGGACAAGGGGAGGAAATAGCGACAGGGGCGCTGGAACCAGGGTGGAGGGATTCCCCAGTGGAGGTTTAGTCCTGAGGGATGGAGCTACTGCTAGACCTGTAGCTCCAAAGCAAGGAGGAATATCCAGACCTCTCACTCCCTCTTCTCACCTTCTGCATCCCTGCTGTTGCCTCTCATTGTCCAAATCAGGCACCCCACCTAAGCCAGAGGGCTAGGAATTATGGAAGGCACCAGATTCAGGGATCAGCCTTCCTGGTATTAGCACAGAGAAGAAAAGAGAGGAGAATGGACTGGGGGTGGGCAAATGGATAAAAATCCAACAGAGATACTCAGTTTCAAAAATCTGTATTTTTGTTTCCGCTCTAGAATAATATACTAAAGGAGGAAAATATGACCAAAGCTTCTGGCTAAACTATGTCAATCTTGTCTATCACAACTTATCCACTGACATTAGCTGACAATTGTCCATTTCCTATCACTATATATTATAAGCCATCTGCAAAATTGAGGTAGATGCTCATCTGTCAGTTAATATGGATTGGCAAACAAAATATCCACAGAATATAACAGCCCCCAAATAATAATTTCAAAAAGACTGTACAGGCAATCCAATTTCACTAGTAATGACACTGCCCATTTCATTACTCAATACCAGGGCACAGATATTGACATTCTGATAGATTCAGTTCTTGGCATAATCCCAACAAAAGTAAAAAGCTCATTAAATATGTTTTCATTGTTTTTTTAATCCTCACCTGAGGATATATATATATATTTGCCATTGATTTTTAGAGAGAGTGGAAGGGAGGGGGAGAGACAGAGAGAGAGAAACATCAAAGTGAGAGACATACATCAGTTAGTTGCCTCCCGCAGGTGCCCCACGGGGGCCAGGGATTGAGCCTGAAACCAGGGTTCATGCCCCATACATCGGTTAGTTGCCTCCCGCAGGTGCCCCACCGGGGCCAGGGATTGAGCCTGAAACCAGGGTTCATGCCCTTGACCAGAATCAAACCTGAGACCATTCAGTCCACAGGCTGACTCTGTAACTACTGAACAAAATTTGCTAGGGCTAAATATTTTTTTAAAATTGAGTTCTATAGCATAAGGTACAGGTATTATTAATGAACTAATGAGTTAGTCAGGGAAGGGAAATAAAACAAGTGTGGGAGGGCTTAGAGAAAATGTAGCATCTTGCCTTTTAGCTGAGTCCCTAACAGAGAATTTAAAATTGTGGTCTTAAACAGTATGGGTCACATCTGAATAGTGGATCAAAAACTCAAATTTACTGGGTTTTGACAACAATTTCAACACATAATGAAAAGGGAAAGTGTGAATTTTCAGTGTATAGCACAAACACTAAGGATATGTATTATGAAACTTTTATCTCATGTTTATATACATGACTATGCAAAGTCGTGATATGAAATGCATTGTAGCTCTCAAAAATTTAACCACTTGGCACATGGCAGCTAGACAGGTCCAATCTGATTTCAGTTAAGCATGGTAAACCATGAGAAATGAGATCTATGGTAGCTGTAGAAAGATAAGCATGAATTTCTGAATAGTACATAAAGGAAAATATTTTCTAATAATTCACATAAGAACAATATTTAAGAATCCAAAGCCTATGAAAGCTGGCATTTTAGTTATATTTTATACTGAAAAATAATTGGGAAGAAACTATTGTGGGAAAGCAAATAAATATAAGAAATGAAAATTATATAAAATTCAAGCAAATAGAATATTTGTACAGATAAATGATATATGTAGCTAACTAAATTGTCTTTGAATCTAAACTTTGTCTTAATACTTATTCTTTCATCTGTGTAATTTATATCATTGCGTTTTGTAACCAATGATAATTGCATTAGGCATGATATAAAATATAGAGTTCTCCTTTTTCGCTGAAGAAAATCCTAGTCAAAGTCTCTCTCTATATAAATATTTATATATAAGTACTTTTGCCATTTGATGGCAATTTATTTAGGTTACAAAAGTGTAATTCCTGGTTGAAGAACGAAAGGCATAAAGCTGGCATACCCAACAATCTATGTATCTCTGAGCAAGTTTACTAAATTCTGTCATCCTTTTTTTTGTAAAATAGAGATTCTAATTCTTTCCATAAAGTGTCATTTGTGGTTAGTAGTCCATAATCACTAATTATAGTTTTACTTATAGATTTATGTTTACATGCAAGATAGATAGTTTTGTGTACTTATATAAAATTATTTAGACTAAATTTTAAATGAATAGCCCATGCCCCCAACAATTTATTTATATTCTCAGTTGTAAATAATTTCCAGGTTGAAATATCTTCCATGTAAAACACCTATAAATTGTTTTATCTACCAATCTCTTACCTCATGTTTTATTTATTTATTTATTTATTTATTTAAATCTTTATTGTGGAAAGTATTACATATGTTCCCCTTTTCCTCCCATTGACCTTTTCTAGCCCACCCCCACCCCCCATCCCATGCATACAAGTTCGATTACCTCATGTTTTAAACTTGAAATAGGAATAGGCAATATTACCTATAGCTAGATTAATTGTTAAAAAATATTTTGCTGAGTTAGCAGAAAGTTTAACCCAATATTCAAAAATAAAATGTGGTATTCTCTTACAGCTGAAAGTTCTGAAAGGCATCAAATGCACTAATGGTTGTTAATTTTTTTAAAGCCTGATACCAGACTCAACAGGAAAGTGGGTGGCTGTGTGACTAAAAATTCCTGTATCTTGGAGAGAGTTGTCTTTGGCAAGCTTATTGTATGACAGCTGATATACTGTTGGAAAAGACTCTTTGTGTGAAAATTCTATATTTTTTTTTGCATCTTAATTCTCTTCACTTGGATACAGTACAGTTCCAAGAGTTGAATGGCTTGCTATTTAACAGTAAGTGCTGATGTTGAGAATTCAATATATTACTCTGGTGTAAATGATCGTATAGTAATCACTACTGATATCACCGACTTCCTTCTGAAACAGATGCTAGGAAATGAATTTCCTGAATTAAGATAGTAGAGTGTTGAAATGTTCACTAAAAGTTAACATTCCAGATGTTCTAAAGCTCTTAATTCTAGACTTTTTTTCATACAGATAAGAGTTACCGTCTGTTCCCCTGATCAATTGATGCTGATGTGATTCTGGATTCTGTATTTGTTAATAAACAACATTGAGTATTATGAAAGTGTATATTTTCTTTAAAATTCTCCTATCTGTATTTTTTTAAACTACATTAGCTTTTGGTTTGGTGCCCTCCCTAGAAAAGAATGGTTTGTCTTTACAAGACTTAGAATGTGTAAGACAAGATATCCCTTGAGGATTTTAAGTGATAGTTATTTTAAGTTGATTTTCCTTGAGGTGAGGTTGGATGTCGAACTTCCCTTCAGAGAAGGGAAGGAATCTGAGTTCCATTGCCATTTGTTTGGGTGGTGATTCTTTGTTTTTGTTTCTGCATAAGCTTAAGTATGCTATGTTCTCAATTTAATTTTAGTGATGTTTGTAGGGACAAAATCTCACAAACATTATCATGATTAGGGAATACTAACCAGGAACGAATTTGGGGTGACTGAAATAACAATTCCATATATATATATATATACTAGGGGCCCGGTGCACAAAAATTTGTGCACTCAGGGGGGAAGGGGGGTCCCTCAGCCCGGCCTGTGCCCTCTCGCAGTCTGGGACCCCTCAGGAGATAACGACCTGCTGGCTTAGGCCTGCTCCCGGGTGGCAGAGGGCAGGCCCAATCCCTAGGTGCAGCCCCTGGTCAGGCTCAGAGCAGGGCCAATTGGGGAGTTGGAGCGCCA
>NW_005356519.1:4316590-4343011 GCF_000412655.1 Myotis brandtii
ATACACTAATGCTTATAGGTAAGCCTTTCATTTATTTGGAAAATTCCCCCCATATAAGCAGGAGATTGGGTGCAACTCATGCTATTTCTGCTCTGTTCCATGGTTCTTTCCTCTGAACTACAAGACAGTAACCATCATTCAAAGATGGGAAGAATGAGTAAGAGAGAAACTTTGTTCTATATCAATGAAATTGTATTAGGGGCAAATTTTTTATACTTAAACAATTAGTGTAGACAGTGTCTTTGCTGCCCTAGAAAGGTAGTTTTGACACTGACAAATGACTCCTTGTGCAAACAGGAGTAAATCTCTTGGAGAAGAGATTTTTGCAATGACTTTAAAGAGGCTCTCAAAAATATTGAGGGAGGAATTGGATAATTTATAGTTCATAATCTACCAATCAATTTGATTGGCATGCAAACAGCACATTTTAGTTTATAAAAATTAGTTTTCATCTGTACTAGCATTGTACTATAAATGGTCTAATATTATTGCTACTTTATTTTTATCACAAGCATTTTTTTAAGAAGACACTTGAAAACTTGCCTTCTAGCATAATGGTCAAGAATATAGGGGATTTGTACAACATCCTGCCATACTAATAATCTTGATGGCTGCCTAATCCAGTCCCTTTATATGTATTAGTTTCACAGAAAGGCACTTTAAGAAATTCAAAGACAAGATTAGAAAATCAGCAAACAGTGTAAATTACTGAACACTTTTATAGGATGCACAGATCTTGGGATAGTGGCCAGAAAGTGACCTTGACAGAGCTATCTATAGCCATGTTTAAAATGCACAATTTAACCTGAAGTGAATAAAAGGTGTTTATCACATCAGTGTCCACAAAAGTAACCCCTCACTCTCTTGTTCAGGAATTTGTATTTGGCTGACTATCACAGGAGTTCAAAAACCACGTTAGAGAGGTTCTATAATTATAGTTTTTGAAGTTTAAATAGTCTTGCTAAAGTGAACTAAACATTATCTTTACAATCAAAGAAAACTATTCCTTAAGCCAAGAACCAAATGGTTTATCAGAATTCTGTAATTATACCCCACACCTTGCATTGGAAATTAAAGATGTAATGGCTATCAGTAATACTGATATATTGGAAGATCATGACTAAGAGAAAGTCCATAAGCATTTCTCCAGTTCATTTTTACTTACAACTAATCAGAAGCATACATTGCTGAGCATTTGGTTCCATTTTTCAATTTTGAGTGATAATTTAAGTAAGTATTTTAAAAGGTTGGTTAGGAGAGCTTTTCAGTTAAAAGCTATATTGAAATGGCTAACGGCAGATATACTAGTCAGAAGCACAATGAGCCTTGGCCAGTGGGCTAAGTGGTTAGAGCTTTGGCCTGAGCACCAAAGGGTCATGTGTTCGATTCCTGGTCAAGGGCACGTGCCTGGGTTGCGGGTTTGCTCCCCAAACCCCCATCATGGTGCATGTGGGAGGCAACTAGTAGATGTGTCTCTCTCATCTCTCTCTCTCTTTCTGCCCAACCCCCCCCCTTTCCTCACTTCCACTCGCTCTGAAAAACAATGGGAAAAATATCCTCTGGTAAGGGTTAACAAAAAAATAGAAGCACAATAAAGATAATTTGACTAGGGACAATGGCTTGCTGTCAATATACTGAAGACTGGACTCACAAAATATTTCTGGATCTTCTATCTAATCTTTTTTCTATCATCCTGCCATGATAATATTTTTTTAATTTTCTCAGTTTGGACTTTTAAGAGTAATCACTGAATATAAATTTAAAATGAACAAATACTACTTAATTTTTTTTAAAACTTCATTATCCCATGACTCACATCTATCTCCTTTACACACTATATCCTCAAACCAAGTACAATTTTCTATCTGGATATCGATAAATATTTGAAACAGAACTATGAAGATTATATAGTGATTACCACAACCTAAAATGCCAAATGCATTACACATGTTGCCAAAGTGTTACTATAACAATAGCCATTAAATAACTAAACAAATCAAAATACATCAACCAGTTTAGTCTTCCTAGTAATTATTTTGTCTCATTTCATCTCATAGCACTTGTGTTGAAATCCTATCTTCTCCATTCACAGTGTCTAGGGCAGCGGTGTACAACAATATTGTTATCACCTCTACTCTGAAACACATACTTTAGAAGTTACTTCTTTTTATTGTATTTGCCAAAAAAAGTAACTATAATAACATTGACTCAAAGGTTAAAAGGAAAATCTGTTCATATCTGATTTCACTTAGAAAATTCTAAAATTGTCTTATATATTTACCTAAATATGGAATATTATATTTATCTAGAATTTTCAAATCACTTTCATATATATTAGGTAAATAGAGATTCACTATGGCCCAGAGAAAGGCAGGGAACTCTTATCTTTTCTGTTTTAAAGATGAGAAAATCATGGCATACATAGGTGATATCACTCAGACTGCATATGGTCTGATTGTGCCTTTATACACAGTTTGTGGGCTTTAAATATTACTAGAAGCTCTTGATATACATATTATAAGCATTAGAAAAATAAAGATTGGAATGCCAAGAATTTTTGGACTTGCCCCCACCCCTCCTCCATACATGCACGAATATGCATCTCCACTTAGGACCGACCATCTAAACTTAAAGAGAAACATTGAAATTTGAAAACATCACTGCAATTCTTCAAATTGTCTAAGGAATACCCCTGTTGTGCTGGCTCAGCGCTGATAGAGATGCAGGAGTCCAGTTAATATCGCCAGCATCTTGACATAGCTGCTCTCAGGCCTGATGACAATGGTGCCCTTCAGCCCCCAACTGGAAAAGCAGGCTGCGGGCACGATTAAAATTGCTCTCAGCCATAAAACTGTGAAAAAGTGAAGCTCTCTCTTTGTGTTGGTAAAATGTATTCTTCCATAGGAAAACAGAAAGCATATGACCCACCCGTGCTCTAGAAATAAAAAGAATTTGCTGATTCTGTTGGAGAATATAGGGCCACGATCCCTCTGCCTTCTTAGAATAGACAAGTGCAGCTTAAGAAAGATTGAATTTAGAGGCCATCTCAGCAAGAGCAAGGGGAAGGTCCTGGGCCACCAGCAAATAAAACCCCAGGCACGGTTACCTTTTTTTCTGCTGGCAGAGAGGAGGGAAAACTGTGAGCAATTCATTTAAAGAAGACCTACAAGTTTCTAGACTGGGGAAATAAATGCGGCGGGGAAAGGAGACAGATGGCGATGCAAACCTCACAGTGACTAAACAAGACATCAGGACCAAGTTGCCACAAAATCAGGATCTGTCAAACAGTAACAGAAAAATATCCTGGCAGAGGGAGGCTCCACAGGCGTCTCAGCGCCATCAGGCATAGCTCTGAGGAACACGCTTCAGTGGCATGTCACTGTTTCCGGAAGCACCTGCCAAGTTTGGCACTGTCTGCAGTGCTTCCTTTTTATTTTAGTATAAAAAGTCTGCCCATAGGTGTGTGTGTCTGTGTGTGTGTGTGTGAGTGTATTTGTGTGTGTGTGCACACGCTTGCATATATGTGTAGATAGATCGATGATGTAAATAATAATTTACTGAGTACTTTTACGTAGCTAGTGCCAATCACCTGTCTAAATGCACAGAGTGAACCTATGGGATCAGAACTATAATTATCCTCAATTTACAGATGCTGAAGTTTCTGCACAAAACAGGTGACTTTGCCCATAGAGCAAGGATTTGAATGCACACAGTGTGGCACTAGAGATCATGTTCTCAACTTGCTCTTATTATATGTTCAAGGTATAGTAGTAACATGCCAGTGTTGTTGTTTTTTCCAGTCTACAGATGCTCCTTGACTCATGCTGGAGTTATATCCTGATAAATCCATCATAACTTGAAAATAATCCTAAGTCAAAAGTGCATTTAATACACCTAACTTACCAAACATCATAGCTTAGCGTAGTGTGCCTGAAATAGTTCTCAGAATACTCACTTTAGCCTGTAGTCGAACATAATCATCTCACACAATAACTACATTGTAGAGCACTATTTACCCTGGAGATTGCATGGCTGACTGGCAGCTGCGGCTCATGGATGCTGTCCAGCATCACGACAGGGTATCATACTACATACCACTAGCCTGTCAAAATGTCAAAATTCAAAGCACAGTTTCTCCTGTATGGCATCACTTTTGTACAATGGTAAATTCAAACAATTGTAAGTCAAATCATCCTTAGGTCAGAGACCATCTTATGTAATTCTGAGTCTCATGAATCAATGTTAATGACTTCTACTTTGTAGCATCAACTAATACATTCAGAGAACATCATAAGATGTAAACTGATAAACTTCATATGATTCACTGAAGACATTGAAATCAAAACAGCCAGCCTGCCTCTTCTATCTCCTGATTGCATGGGTCACATTTGTGGCATTGTTATCTCCAGTCACTTCCCCCAGTCCATCTACTGCTGCTGCTCTAGGCTACTGACCACACCAGCCACCATCAGAGCCACAGCGAGCACTCAGGAATGAAATCCAGACCACCACTCCTCTTCCCACCCTTGCCTCACATACACCAAGAAAAGTACACCAGATTAGTAAGACTAGTATTTTAAAAGCAAACAAAACACAACACGGGACCAGGTAAATTCACTATTCTCCACACATCCTTATATCCTTGATTGCAAACAGGTACACTCCACCAATCTTCCTGGCTTCTTCACATATTAGCTGTGTGCCTGAGGTCTCCAAAAACACGCTAAGCATCAGTTCAACCACATTTTAAAATTTAAAACAATGTCACCTGATTGTTTGGAGGTCTGAGTTAAGTCAATTAGAACAGCACCTTATTCATAGCAAGCATTCAACAGTTGTTAGCTTTCTTCATCAGCATCATTATTTTTACAATCTACCTTTATACTCCAATCTCAATCAAAAAGTTCTAACCGTTTTAGTCCCTAATTCAGCCTGACTTCTCCATTCAAACCTAAACTATTTCACTGTGTTACTCCATAGTATAACAAAAGAGAAAACAGAACAATATCCCCCATAGTCTCAATCTCTTAGTGGATATAATTTTCATTTTCTTAACTAAAGCCTGGCTCTCCCTTCCCTGCAATCCAGTTAGTGGAGGCTGTTTCTGTAAAGGTCACAAAGAGAAGTGTTTTCTCCATCTTCATCAGTGTTGCTCCCACGGATTAAATTCCTGTTTGGTGGGTTACAAAACGCCTGCAGTCTTGAAGAGAAGACTACCTGGCCACCCTTATTCTCACACTGTTTTCTGTAAACTGTCCAGTGTAACCTCATTCATTTGTGACTTTAACGTTTAGTTTATTCTTTAAAAAAAACACACATATTCATTAACATAATATATTTCAAACAGTCATATGGTGATCTCATCCATTTTCCTAGCTTTCACCACAGTGATATTTACTTCTATTCAACTTCAATGCCACATTCTAATGGCCAAACTCTTGATTTTGCATGACTTGGTATTAGTTTACCTCAAATACTCCATTTAAGCAGCACTATGCTTGTTTATCCATTTGTTCCTATTCAATCTAGAGCACTTGTTCTTTTTTAACACACTATTGCATTCTATCTCATTTCTTCTCTTTATTGTATCTCTCCTGTCTTCTGGCTTTACTCCCTCCTCTGCTGAGCTCTGACCCCATGAACTGTAATAAAAACCATGCCCTTGACAAGGCTTTCAATTTTCTTGGCTCTTGTTCCTACAGCGCACCGCCTGACACAAACCCAACTCTGGGTTGAGCCAAATCTCTGCCTCTTAGCATGAATAGCTGGAGGAACAGACGATGCTGCTGGAAGATGTGCTCCAGCATCAGTGGCATTACATGACCTCAACTGATGCCACCAAACAGCATCTGGTTCTTCAAATGTTCTAGGGTTTGCCTAGTCTCTCCTATTGTCCACACGTATCTGAGAGATTTTTACATGTCCCCAGTCTTCTGACCCAGTATCTCTGTCTGTCCTTGCACTTACTTCCTACTTCACCGGGAGTTATTGGATGGGACCTTTAAGAATTGAAATATTGATTTGGGTTAAAAATATCAGGGTGTAGTCTTGCCACATCACTTGATGATGTTTTCAACTACCGGCATTAAGAAGAGCCTATGGAAAAGAATACTTAAAGCTATATTTAAAGCTATCGGTTGTTTCTTTAAAGATTTAATCTTAGATGTGATGAAATCTCAGTTAATGCAGATGGAAAAAAATTGACTTGTGAAATTTCTTGAATTTAAATTTTATGGATACATCAGATACAAGTAAACCAAGTCTGGTAGCTCTTAATAACGTCAGAATAAATTAAATGGAAAAACACACATATAAAGCCAGATTTCTTTTGGCATTAACAGGCAGTAAAACGATCCACTGCACACTGCCAAGCTGCAGAGTTTTGTAGACCAATTCTGAAATGCAGTATGTAGTTTGTGGCAACCATCTGCTGAAATCTCTTTACTTCCTGTCATTCGACTCACATGAAATTAAAATATCGATAAAAACGATTTCTGCAGGGAAATTGGAAAAGCTAATAGGAAAGTCAATAAGAGTTTCATGAGATTATACAGTCTGGTTTCTTGATACTTTTACTACTCTTGCTTATATAATAGGAATAAGAATAAAAGATAAACCTAATAAAAAGTAACTCTGCCAAGTGCAAGTGAAAATATGAAGATGATTTCAAGGTAGGTGAAATGCAATACAATGTTAGATTTGCCACAAAACTCAAATCTGCATTCAATGGAAGCCATATTAATAGGAAATTCTAATAAAAAAGTAAATTTTAGCTCTATAATAAAACAATAAATGTGTTTAAATGCCACTGTCAGGAACTTCTGGGTCCCCTGCCTCTAAGCTCCTATATTCCAGCCAGGTATATGTTTTTCTGCATTCTTCATACACCTGGTGAGGCTTCATGGCTCTCTGTGACGATCCCCAGGGCTCAGAAGACATCCTCCTTTAGACCCTCCATTAAGGCATTTCTTGTTGGAATTGATCTCCTGTACTCCGATAGCTTCTTCCCCACTTGAATTTAGAGCACCTGTTCTTTTCTCATAGTCTAGTTGTCTTCCCTGGCCATATGTGGCTTTTCACACTATCAGGCCTGGCTATCTCCCAGTCCCTCTGCCCCTGCTCTCTTCAGACATGTATCCTATTGATATGAGACAGCTAACAGGAACTAACTGACTCCAGAAAGGATATATGTGGCCTCACCCCCAAACTTTTGCAATAGTCTAGAATAATCAGCAGATACCAACTGAATTCTATATCAGGGTATGAAAACAAATGTGAAACTTAGAATCATGCTTTTATGCTTTTAGTTCATTTACAAGGCTGATTTCAACCATTTCTTTGTATTCAGTCATTAAATTTGCAGAATAATAAAAATATTTTATTTCCCCTTTGAATCACACAAATGGAGTCTAGTCGCAATCAACATTTTCATATATTTAAAATTGCAATCCATACAAAGTTTTAGGCAAGTTGTGCATGTTTTCACATTAATATTACTAATAGAAAGTGACCTCATTAATTTTCTAATTGTTATGCCATTCTGCAAATGTTAATTTATATAAATTATGTTAATATGTACATTGGACATATAATATTGACAGCATTCTTGGCTACAGTCTTTATAATTTTGAAAGTAGTTTAACTCTGTCTTGGAGGTCAAAATCAGAACCAAAATAACAGATAAATTTCCACTGAATATGTGGTTTTAAAAAATAAACACTTCATTTTAATATATATTTGTAAAAAAATCTTGACATCTTTATAAGCTGCTTTTTCTAAAAGAATCTAACTAAAACACCATAATAATTTTCATGTCCAAAAGTAATACTAAATGAAAAGTAGAATTTTTGAAAATTGGTTCTAGTTCATCATAAACATGTTACAGCAATGTTTAAAGGATATTCAAAAGATCATAGGCACTAATCCCATTCTACTGGGTTTCGGAACAATTATAAATAAGAATGTTAAGATGCTTTTCTGATTTATATTTGTGAAGTTACACAGTGAAAAATGGCATTCATGTGGGAAGAAGTTTTTATACTCAACTACCTGATTGTTAATAATTACAATTATGTGTGGTTTGATGTTTTCCACAAAACTGTGGTCAAATGAAGTGGAATAACTCATAAGCAATAGACACATTGGACCTCAGATCAATAAAAACATGAGCAGCTTACACTGATGGATTTTATAAAATAAATATGAAGGTCAGATCTGGAACATTTCAACAAGAAGCAGTATGTCTCCATAAAAATGCCCAAATTCAGCGACAAATAAACTACTCTAACATTTTAACAAATTTTCTCCATGAAAAGAACTAATTTTCTTCCCTTAACATAAATTTATTTTTGATAAGATTATGTACATTCGAGAGCAAATTTTGAGCCAAAAGTCTTCATCTTAATGAGGTAAAGAGTTTAAAAAAAAAAAGCACCTTGAGAAATTCTGCTTCAGGGTAAGATGGAATTAGCACATTCTATATTATTCCTCCCAATGAATGCATGAGGTAGTTATTTTAGGACTCCTAAAAATATCATGCAGGTTGAAGAAGAAGACCAGAATTTGAAACAACACTAAACTGGTGATGAATTTACTACCTTTCCCCCTTCATGTATCCCCTGGCCTGGACTCAAGTCAGTGCACGACTTGGAAGTGAGCATTGTCCAGATAAAGACAAACCTGAGAGGAATTTCCTCTATGATTTCTCAAGAAGGTGAGCATCATATTATGCTGAGACAATAGCACTACAATAAACTTTCCTTCATTGACTCATGCAACAATTATTTACTGAATTCTTACTATGAGCCAGGCTCTTTTCTTAGTTTTTCTCAGGTGAGAATCAATACATATAACAGACAGAGATCACTGGATCTTACATTCTAGTAGAAGGAGACAGACAATAAACAATAGACCTAATAAGTAAGCAAATTATATTGTGGTTTAGAAAGTGATTAGTGCTTTCTAATCTGATAAGACAATACAAGCAGGGTAAGGGGAATCGGGAGTGCTGGCAGGGTGAGCAAGATGAATTTAAGTAGGGTTTTGGGAAGGACTCATTGGATAACAATGACATCTGAACAAAGACTTGCAAAAGGGGAGGAAGTCTACAATGCTGAATCAAGGGGAGTTCATAAACAGGCACCACCTGCTCAAAGGTCCTAAAGTGGTCACAAGCCGGACCTGCTCAAGGCAGGGTGAAGTTACAGTGGCTGGAGCAGAGGGAGCAAAGGAAAGTCACAGAACATGAGGTCAAAATGAAACTGTGGGGTGACCAAGTCATGTAGGGTCTTGAAAGCCATCATACATTATTTAACTGTCACTGGGCATGAAGCAGAGAGTCACTGCAGGGTTTTGAGCACAGGATCAATGTGGTCTGGCTCACACTTTAAGATGGATCATTCTGGAAAACAGACTGTGTGGAAGCCATAGAATAAATACAATAGCAGATTTTATAGGACTAGCTTATAAAATATTACTGAGTAGGATCATGTAATCATTCACAAATATGTGTATATGTATATATCTACATATATGCATCTACATATGCGTGTTTTTTGCAGAGACACTACTAGGACCTCTGATCCATGGAAAATATTCTAAGACTGTACTTGTGACCCAAGGCAAGCATATCTTAGAGGCGATCTTCAATAAACATCATTTCTCACAACTAAACTTTGATAGGAATTGTGCAGCTAAGCTTTTGAGTTTGTAATCTCTGGCAAGATCTGAAGAGCAGATCCATTGTGCTGTCAATCAAAGGTATAACCATGTGCTTCGAAAGTTTACAGTTAATTTGGAAAAGAGCTGGTCTTTGGACTAGCTGACAAAGGCTAGTTTTGGTTATCACTACTTTACAGATGAAGCGGCAGTAACAATAAATAAGGGGTCTCCCTAGGATGCCTGTCTAGGTAGAAAGAAACATGACCTCACGTCTTGAGCAACTTGTAATGAAGCAGTAACTATGGGCACATTCAAGATTATTCTCAGGAAACTGTTTGAGGTCATTCATTACTGTAATGAAGCAGAACTATGGGCACATTCAAGATTATTCTCAGGAAACTGTTGTTCTAATATAGAGAAAAATAACATGAAGCCCCCAATTCTGTGTTCTACTGCAGTGGTTCCTATCCATGGACTGCAGATCCTAGGAGGTCAGATTCTTAGTGGGTGGTGTCAAGGTTTTACAAAGGTGTCTGTTTATCCACATTTGCATGTGAATTTTACTTTTCAATTATTTTAAATAAGTACAACTACTATGTGTGGAAGATCCATTAAATGTCCCAACATTCAACATATTTACAATTTGGGGGGCTCTTTTTAGAGTTAGAGGATGGTCAATAATGATATAAATACATTTGGGAGCTACATGCAAAAAATCATTGTTTTCATCATTACTTTGTGACAAAAAAATTAAGTAGTAATGCCAATTATTTAGGCCAGGTGTCTCTTAGGTTGTGACAGTAGAATAATATGTAAATTTTATACAAATCAGATGTAAATCCATATCCCACCTGCTCTATGCAGAATATTGACTCTGGAAGCCCAGATTTTCAGTTTATCAAAAGGAAAATTAATTTACATTTTATGTATTTAATTTTTCTAATCTTTACTGCTTAAAGTATTGCATATGTCCCCCTTTATCCACATTGACCCCTACTAGCAAACCTCCACCCCGGCCTCAGACCTTTACTACACCATTGTTCATGTCCATGGGTTATGCACATATGTGTACAAGTTCTTTGGTTGATCTCTTCCCACTCACCCCTGCCTTCCCTCTGAGATTCAACATCATTTACATTTTAAAGGCGATATCAAATGTATGAAAAAGTCTGTTCTTATGGAGGCAAGTATGATTCAAGAAAAATGACTTTATAAGCACGTTTGTTAATTATTCTGTTCTTACTCCTCACAAAAGTAACAGTAGGCTTGTTAATTATCGAACACCACTTGAGTTGGTTACTATGCAGCAGTGAAATAAAACATGGCAGTAAACAGTCTTGACAGGGGTATTGGTGCAGTCACATACATGCAAAAGCAGAGGATATCTCCTGTGGATCTGGTTTCCCTTGACCCCATTCAGAACGTGAGATGTAGCCACAATTAAAGGTCATTATAAATGATGGCATTTAGTGTTCTGTAATATGTTATGAAAAAATAAACAATAGCATTTTAGTAATCTAAGAGAATACCTGAGAATACAGAAATTTCAGGGTGAGGTAAATACAACTGTTATAAGAATTAAATTTCCATAAATGCAGATCTTGATATTACATATTGTGACTGAGTGAGATAATATCCTGAACAAAGAGATACTTGGCCAAATAAATATTGCAAATCCTGGGTTAAAAGTTAGTTCAGCTTCTCTACTTCAGGACCTCTCAGAGCCTTTAAAATGGTAATTCAGGCTGTGAATAGAGAAGAAGGAAATACTGAAGGCAGCATTTTCTAAACTTAATTGACCACAGGGGCCCTCTAACTTTTTCTTTTCCCATGGATCTCTGTCTACAATGAATGTTCCACAGAATATTTTGGGAAATGATGTTCTCCCATCATCTACATGAAGACAGTTCCCTAATGTGGTCTGCTTGGAACACATAGCCTGCAGGTTTTATAGGTCCTCCATGATCCTCCGCATATGATGTGAAAGCTTGTATATGGGTCCCGATAAATCCAAAAATAAAGATTTCTTCTTGATAACCACACCTGTGACCTATAACTTAGAATGATTTCTTAGCAATATGTCAAAAAGTAAGCCTGGGGAAATTTTGTTTCTTCCTTTATGTCTAACTACAGAAGCTTTTCCATACATAAAGACAGCTTTTAAGAATCTCATGCTGTATGCCCTATGAAATGGCCAATTTTAATTTAATGTTTTCAGGTTGATTTTTGAAATGAATGATACCTAAAAATAGACTATAGATCCATAAATGTACTCCTTTCTCTGTGAATTGACTGCAATACAAAATATCGAACCTCCTATACTGCAGCTCATTTACCACATAGATTCACTTACAGAAACCATCAAGAATGAAGCTCAAAGGTCAATAACACATTGTCCCTTGTTTCAAAATCGGTGCTATAGAGCAGCAGTTCTCAACCTGTGGGTCGCAACCCCTTTGGGGGTCGAACGACCCTTTCACAGGGGTCACCTAAGACCATCGGGAAACACATATATAATTACATATTGTTTTTGTGATTAATCACTATGCTTTAATTATGTTCAATTTGTAACAATGAAAAAACATCCTGCATATCAGATATTTACATTACGATTCATAACAGTAGCAAAATTACAGTTATGAAGTAGCAACGAAAATAATTTTATGGTTGGGGGTCACCACAACATGAGGAACTGTATTAAAGGGTCGCGGCATTAGGAAGGTTGAGAACCACTGCTATAGAGGGATAACGCTGCTTTTTAGTGACCCATGCCTATCATAAATACATATACATATATTGTTGTAGAAGAATTTGTGGCAAGTGTAAAAATTCGTTAAATATTTTTAACTTGCTCACATTGTGAGATTCCCACTTCCATCGATCAATATTTATTGAAGTTGACAGTGTATGTAGTAGTATCAGGCAGCATGTGGCTTGTAACGTGTAATCTAGCTCTGAGGTCTGACTTCAGGGAGCTGGGTTTCAAGGGAAACACAGGGTAGATACATGTGCAGATAGCAATCCACTGTCAGTTCATACTTCTCTGCAGCACACTGGATCTGCCCTCACATCGATCTATCACATTTTAAATCCTGAAAGTAGATTGACTATTTCTGAAAGATAAACTGCAGTTTCCTCCTTGAAATTAACAGCTTGTTATTACATGTTTTGATTGGAATTTTCAATTTTTTAAAAAAGCAACTTCTGAGGAATTTAATGAGCTAATGTGATTTACAGACATTGAATTATTTTTTAAAATAAATTAAGCAAGCATTGTCTTGGTCTAGCTTTCCAGTGATTGTGACATTTGAATCGTAACCAAATTACAGATGAATGAGCCAAACAGCGTGGCAGAAATGTGCTTCAAAAGAAAACCACTTAAGCAGATTTCCACACAGGTGTTTAGGCAAAAATAGAATCTGTCAATAGGATAAAAAAATCTTTAGTCAAATATATATTGTTGTTTTTCTACATATGGGTAAACACCTGGATCCCTAGAAATATTTAGAAAGTTTAATGTTTTACTTTATATTGCATTATACATGTAACTCATGAATATCATTGTATATTATGGTGAATTTGCTAATCCAAGCACTTGGATGAGGAGGGGAAGCTAAGGTTTGTGGCTGTTTGGAAAAGGGGAGCTTTTTGTTAACTTCCTAGAGTTGAGATGGAAACAGTAAAAGGAAAATGCTGAAATTAAAGTGACAGGAGTTCAGAGGGTTTGCACATAACCGTCTGCAAGGGCTTAGGGTTTGCCAAGTGCCAGGGGCCTGTTTCAGGACATTTGAAACATCCTCCACCCGACCCCCTCCACCCCCCCCAATGAATCAAAACCTTTACAGGTGTGAAAGCTTGAAGGCCTTGAAAAGAGGCAAAAAGGCCCAGATTCCAGACTGCTGCAGGCATGGCCCAGAACCAGGCCTGGGAGGAGGACAGACATTAGGCTTCCTGCTTTTTCCTTACCTCTGAGTATTTTCACTCAGATAATAAAAGTCAAATGGGATTTGGAGAGATGTTTAGTGCTCAGGTCAACATTCTTTCCCACAGTTGCTTTTTTCCCTTATAACCCAAGTTCAATGCATGCAAATGGAGACTACAAAGCAAAGGAGGAGTCGTATTTTCCAGATTGGTTGGATATGGGGCAGTGAAAAATCTGACAACCGAAAAACAGTCACTCTGGTCACCAATATATGGAAGCATTTCTTCCACTATAATATACAATTATTTGTAATCCCAAAGAATCAAAAATAAATAATAGGTACAATTTTTGCATATGGATATTCTGGACTATGGCAACGCTTTCCTATTTCAGAGGACCTTCAGGCATTTTACTGCCGGGGAGAGTAGAGAGCAATGGAACTGCTGATATTGTGATGGATAATGTTTAGAGAATCACTTCGATTAGAGGTGGAAGTTTGAGTGACTGCAATGAATTAATCTTAAATGTAATAAAGAACCCATAGTCAGGTTTCTTCACCCTTGTGAATTTTTTTATCAAGAGCCACATTTCCTGATTTTATTACTGTGATAAGAAGTTTAGGGTCAGTTGGCAATAGACAGGAAATCTTCACATTTATTCAGCATATATGGAATCTTATTCCTGTTCAATCAGACAAAGTCTCATGATTGATATTGGGAGGAAAATGTCTGAGGGAAATACATTCTAAATGTGGTATAATTGATATAGCATTTGTAACTAAAGTTTGGAAGTGAGAATGGGAAAATGTCTGCGGGAAATACATTCTAAAATGTGATATAGCATTTGTAACTAAAGTTTGGAAGTGAGAATTATGCTGAAAGGTAATGAAGTATAGTTGGTAGTAAAATTACCTCATCATGAGATAAAATATTCATTCATTTAAAAAGATGACTGTAAGAAAAACTACTTTTCTATTATAATTATCTTCAGCTAGTTTAAGGCAAAATGACCTGTGCTTTTCAATATAGATCATTTAGTTTTCTAATATAGAATGAATTTAGCATTTTAATGAATTTTAGACATGCATTTTTCTATTTCCTGCTCCCATACAAAGAGTTTGATGTTTCTAGTGTAAAGCCCTTAATTTGGATCCATGAATGCAAATCCCCTGGACTTCTGTGTAAAATACTAATGTCCATCCCATTTTTGTGGGAAGACTATCTGGAGGTTTCATCTGATTCTAAAGTGATCAGTGATCTATGTGGCAGTAGAAAATAAAAATGAAAGTATCTTAAGAAGCCAAGGTCCTTATAAGGTGATATGATATGACAGTCCAATTCTTTTTTTGTCTTATAAACAATACAAAGGGTTTTTTTTTTAGCTTTATTAAGATATATTTGATAAATAAAGTTGTAGAATATTTAAAGTGTACAACATGATGATTTGATACATGTATACATTGTGAAAAGATTCCCACCATGGAGCTAATTAACATATCCATCACCTTACATATTTACCTTTCCCCCCTGAAATTGTTAATATTGTCCCTAGCTGCATGAGGACTCCATGGGCATTCTAACCCCAAATTCATCTTTTTGGAAGGTGGATTTTGAAAGATCCAAAAGTTTGTGGAACCACTGGAATAAGTATTCCTAGTTCAGATATTTCATTTTTTTCTTACCTCAACCTATTTAAAGAAAACATCTCCCTAAAGAGTGTCATAATCAGATTTTTTTCATTTGTTTATTTATAATTTCTAAAATTCAAGCAACATTAAGAGCAGGAAAAATGGTTATTTGGGGCCTAATTTAAGCAACTTTAGGAATATATTTGGGCAATTTATCAAATAACTTCTAATATGTATTTATTAAATTTATAGAATAGTGTTATAAATTAATATCTATAAATCTATTTTAATTGGAACACATTTTAAAATAAAATAGGATTTGTGCTATTTTCTTTAAAAATTTAAAAATTATCCTTTTCAAAGTCATTCAAATATAACAACATATGTGAAGTTATAATTATAATATTGTGTTATGGTTGAATTATTAGACTGGAGTAGGATTTCTTTCCCTTAAGTTTACAATCAATCAATCAATCAATAAATAAATAAATTACTCCATTCAAATTTTAAAAGGGAAGAAGGAAAAAAGTAAAGAAATAACTTACTTAAAAATAATGTATGTATTTATTTGCTTGTTTATTTATTTGTTTATTTTAGAGAGAGAGAGGGGGAGAGAGAGAGAGAGAGAGGAAGAGAGAGACATCAATTTATGCTTTTATTGGTTTACTCTTCTATGTGGCCTGAAAAGGGGTCAAACCACAACCTTGGTAAATTGGGGCAAAGCTCTAACCAAATGAGCTACCAGGCCAGACCGAGAGAGAAATAACTTCTGACAGCAGTACAAAGATCAATGAACTTTGAGGCAGAAAAATTATCAGATTTACTTGAAAATGCTTTGATTTTTATAAGAGTTTTCCAAGCTGTACACCTGGAATCAGTGCCCGTAGATATATCTATCTGTAAATACATACGAGTGACAACAAGGCCAGCAGTGGGAGTGTAGCTGGAAGGAGAGCTTTAAAAGGCTGGGGAGAGGGAGCCAGAGTTCCTATGCAAACCAAAGTTTGTAGGAATCACAAAGCATGATTTAGGAGAAGCTGTGAATTAGAGGAAGACTAAGAGAGTGGTAAGTAAGGACGGTGGTTGGGGAGAAGATGAGAAGTAAATAGACACACAGAGAGAGGTGCATCATTTTAATGTTGAAGACACTTCTCAGGCAGCCAGAATGCAGTTCTTTGTGAGGCCCCAGATTACTGTTTTTCCTGCTCTTAACTTTTCCATGAGAATCTGCCTCCAGTCTCAGTCTCTCTCTCTCTCTCCCTCCCCTCTCTCTTCATTTATTAAATTATGTAATGCCCCTTTCCTCCACACATGCTTTTGTGATTTAATCTTAATAAATCCCTTTTCATTGCAACCCAAAGGGTCTAACCAAAACAGAATAACCTTGTCCAGAGCTTGTGGAATATTGGCTATTTCTGTAACTTTGTTACCCAGATAAGAGGACCCTGAAGTTCAGAATGGTGATTTCAAATAGCACTTGGTTTTTATTCCTAAGATTAACCAATGATATATTCGTTATTGTGTCAGTCCCCTTTTTGCCTTCTGGAGTTAACTTTCTAAATATATTTTAATGTGCTACATTGTTAACCACTACTATTAACTGTGAGAATGACCACATTATAATGTAAGGAGGTATCAGCTTGTTAGAGATAACAGAGTATTCCTTAGAGAGTCTGGCAAAGTATAATTTCAACATATGTTATTTTAATGCTTCTACTCCTACCATAAAAGTTCCATTACAAATTCCTCACCTATGTGTAAAACAATTGCAAAATGATTTGACCAAGGTTATAACGCATTTGTGCCATGAAAATAAGAAAGTGAAAGCAAGGAAGAAGTCCCTAGGTAGAGCAGACGCATGGGGATCTTACTGAATTAATGAATATCTAAGAATGAGCAGGAAACTATACTTGCTTTACCACTAAAAATAATATTGGCTAATGCTGACTGAATGATAATAAGTCCAGAGGTGTCTATGTGAGAAGAAATAGGCACATAGGATGCTCTAAGTATGGAGGAGCCTAATGCAGTTTACACCAACATTGCCACCTGTAAGCAACTTGCATAGTCCTCCCCAGTAGCATTTGAGAGATCTTATAGCAGTTGGGCCTTCATATTTTGAAAGTTTCCCTGATGAGGAGGCATCTGACCCATCCCTCGGTCCCTCCCTGGCTGGCCAACCTCCCGCATCCCTCCCTGGCTCTGGTCTGTGCACTGTGGATTAAACACTCGCTATCTCTATGCACTCTGGAATACCAAATGGAAATATGCAAAGGTGGTATTTTCTGTTTTATTCAAATCTAGTTTGTGTCACTTATCAATGGTATTGTAATTAAATATAGATGTCTAGCTGGATCAAATCTTAGACATTCAATTCTTTTATTATCTAATGTGGAAAGCAATATGTTATTGTGAAAAAAAACAAAAAAACTATGGGCTTTAAAGTCAGGTAGGCTTTGCTATGCTGGGCAACTTATGCTACTTACGCAGCTACACAATCTTCCTCAGCCTCAGCCTCCTCATGGATATAATAAGCATCACACATCCTTCCCAGTCTTGTTGTGAGGATAACAAAAGGTAATGTCTATAAGCCACCCACTGGAATGCCAAGCAGGTGTTAGATTCCAAACAAATGTCACAGTTCTTTCCCTAAAGAACAATCTACAGGTAAAAGGTATACAAAGAGAGTAGAAGTAAGCTGTTAGCATTTTAATTTTTCTATTAAAAGCATAGTAAAATGAACATTACCCACAGAATTGGCTATTAATGGCAAATGGGAATTGTTATTGTCATATATATATCACTTATGTGAATGGTCTGAATCCCCAAATAGGTTTATCATAGCATTTCTACCATCATGGAGGGGCTTTCATTAGTATTTGTGCATATAAACTTGACAACATCTGTATAAAACACATGGGAACAACTGTGTATCAGGTACTCATAGAGGTAGATGTTCATGGCATACTATGCTTTTTCTCTTGTGGACTATTTCATTATTTCATTTTTAATATGTAATTTCTGATTTACTATAAAACAATATAGTCCTCTTAGAAGCTTCACGTCATACAGAGTTCAAATTTAAAACCTCTGGTGCCTATAAAGCTACTTTGGATGTTTTCTTTCATGTTCTAAATATAAAGGGACCTCATCAAACTAACTGTAGAAGACCTTGGTAATTATGGGAAGATAGTGAGCTAAATTAAGTTCCTTTCCCTTGTTTACCAACTCTAACACACCAGCAGATTTTAAGCAAAATACAGGCTGGGATCATCAGAAACTTAATTAGGCTTTGAGTTCACTGAAACTCAGGTAGGAAAACTGACTGGTACAGGCCTTTATTGCCTATGGGCTGAGTGAGTACCTGAAAAGCAGCAATGGTAGTGGTAATGGTAGAGTGGATATTTGGGAAAGAGTTTGACTTGCAAGGATCTATACTTCATCCAAGTGGAAAGTTATCGTAGACCCACTTGAGTATGCCTATTTTCTCAGGCCAGCAAGAGGCTAAGAAGGACCAGAATGGGTGAGCCCTTAATTCTGGAAAGATAAAAGGAGACTGAAGAACAGGAAGGCATTTTTCAGGTTCTCAACAAGTTTTTGGTGCTCTGCTTAGCTCTGCATTCTTGATCTATGTGGGGAAGACTGCTTTACTTTTTAACTTTAGAGGACTGGTGTCACCAAAGGTACATAAAAATACAGAACTAGCCTGGCCAGCGTGGCTCAGTGGTTGAGTGTCGACCTATGAACCAGGAGGAGGTCACAGTTTGATTCCTGGTCAGGGCTCATGCCCAAATTGTGGTCTCAATCCCCAGTGTGGGGCAGGCAGGAGGGAGCCAATCAATTATTCTCTCTCATTATTGATGTTTCTATCTCTCTCTCCCTCTCCTTCCTCTCTGAAATCAATAAAATATTTTTTTAAAAAGAACTAAATTGAGATAAAAACAAAATGGGGAGGGGGAGGGAGAAGAAAGAAAAAAGAGAGCAAGAGCATCTGCCCAGGGAAATAAAACTGCTGGAGAAGAGAGAAATAAACCTGAATAGAAAAACATAAGAGATAACTAAGATACAGTTTTAGTACTTTCTGAAGAAACACACAAACAAAAAGTAAGCACAATATCTACATAATTTGATCTAAGTAATTTAAGAGAATGGAATAGAACATCATCACCCTAAATACTGAATTTGTGGTTGTGACTTAGACGACCTTGCAGAAGATATCTATCTCTAGAAAACATAAGCAAAATGATAAGAAGATGAAAATATTAGAAAAATACAACTGGAAAAAATCTAAGAGACTTGCTATAAGTAATAGGAATTACAAAAACAGAAAAAGGGAAAATATGGAGAAAAGAAAATATACAAATCATAAGGAGAGAATTCCCTTGAAATGAAGATCTAACGCCACCGATTGAAAGAGCTCACTGATTTTCAGGCTGGGCTCATGAGAAGAGAGCCACACCTGAGCAGATACTGGTAAAATCCCTGAACTCGAAGGACAGGTAAAATAATCTCACAACCTCTCAGAGAGGAAGAACAAGTTTGGTAGACAGGACACGGCTCAGCTGTAACACTGGGAGCAGGAAGGTGGTAGAATAGCATCAAGAGACTACTGAGAGAAAGGACTGCATTGTGAGAGCCCTAAGCTCCCTCAGCCTCCCGAAAGAAAGGAATCGAGTTATTTGAGGATTGGCCATGATTCTGCTAGTCCATCCTCCATATATCTCATCAGAAGAAGATACTGGAAATAAGACTCAAACTAACCAGATTATTACATGACCAGTTTTAGAGTCCACCTTTCTTTAATTCCATATCATCTCCTACCCCATCTGCCAAGACTATTCACAAAGCTTTGGAAGCATCAGAAGCCAGAGGGTAGAGCAGGGATCCTCAAACTTTTTAAACAGGGGGCCAGTTCACTGTCCCTCAGACCGTTTGAGGGCCGGACTATAGTTTAAAAAAAAACTATGAACAAATTCCTATGCACACTGCACATATCTTATTTTGAAGTAAAAAAAAAACAAAACGGGAACAAATACAATATTTGTATTTGCATGTGGCCCGCGGGCCGTAGTTTGAGGACCCCTGGGGTAGAGAGTGGAAGGAGATAAACAAGGAGTCCATGCCTCCTTCTCTCCTGCCACTCCCCCCGCTGTAAATTTGGAGAGGAGTAGAGCTTTGAATTGAATGGAATTTGAAATCGAAATCATAAACTGGAACTAAGTGGGCTTAAAACCTGAACTGCATAAATTAAGACTCTTCTTACAGGAGAACAAGTGGAAAACTCTGTGATTTGCTCAAGCTGTTGGTAATAGGAATGAAAGGATGTCAGTGGTTACAGAAAAATATAAACTAATTCCTATGTGTACTGTATTTAGTACAGACCACCCAGTGAGCCTTTTCCCCTTGTATTTTAAGGAAGCGGTGTATATGCATCCTTATATATACTATGTAGAGAGGCTGGGTGGAACAGACAGATAAAAACAAAACAAAACAAACAAAAAAACCCCCACAAAGATTAGAGATCAGAAAGAAGATACAGTTCTTGGAGGAAGAGATATATCCAAGTTCCCCGGACTTCTAGTTTGAATACTGTCTGGAAGAATCAATACACTGTCCATGGTAGCTTGCTGAAAGAAACTTCAGAGACATGAAATGAGATCAGTGAATCAGGCAGGGCAATTCAAAATAAGCTTACACTGTATCTTATTCAAAATTAGCTGATTAAAAGTAAGAACTAATTGCTAGAACTGAAGTTGAAGACACATTTCAGGAATATTTAATTTTTCAAAAATAATGTTTTAAAATATGCTATTCTAAGATTTTCCTGTTGCATTAAAAACATTCGATATAAAATAGACTCTTTGTGGGACATCAACTACCCACAAGAAACTAATCAAAACTCTCTTCCCCCACAACTCTCTCGCTTTATCACTCTCTGAATTATTGAATTACTGTAGAACAGGGGTGGGCAACCCCTGGCATGCGTGCCAAACATGGCACGCCAGTAACTTTTGCTGGCACGCGAAACCCTCTCTTATAATCTTCCATTTACATTTTTTCCTTAATATAGACTTTTTTATTTTTCAGATAAATTCAGTGTAAGTGCATCTTAGATAAATAAATAATTTTAAATAACAAGTTATCTTAAAGACCATAGACATGGATTGATGAGAGAGGGGAAGAGCAATTTCTATGCCTCTGCCTTAACTCTCCCTGCCTTCCTAGATCCGACCAGTGTTTTGGTTTCATCCACATACGCTTGTGAATCTTGTTCTCAGTGATGAATTTTGTAAAGTCTCATAATAGAAGAAGCCTGACAGATGAAAGTAGTAGCTTGTGCATATCTCTGAAGGTCACGAAATATAAACCTGATGTAAAATCTCTGTCATCAGTGATGCAGCAGCAAAAGTCCCACTGATAATATCAAACAGAGTCATAAAGTTTTCTGTCGGACTATCAGTGTACATGTATACATTAAAAAATAAATGTATTTTTCATCATCATATACTGTGTTTTTGTCGCTCGAATGAATTTTATTATTTCTTCAAGGTTCTTCACATACGTACACCTTAAGAGATATCAAGTAGGAGTAACATGTTCTTAAAAAATTAGGATTGGCACACAGAAGAAGTTTGAGTCAGAGATTTTGCTGGTTTTGGCATGCACTCACAAAAAGGTTGCCCACCCCTGCTGTAGACCCTTGTCTGGTTGGTGGTGGTCTTTGTCAGCAATTGATTTTTCCTGACTAGAAAATAACATTTTTGGTTTGATCAGTGTTGCTTGGTCTGTCATCACTATTGACCATATTATCCAGTTTGGTCTCCCACCCAATTCTCTCCCAAATGTCTCTGCATATATTTATCTGGCTCTTAAATTCTCCAAGGGCTGTGGCTGATGTAACACAAATGTCTAGAACCATGACTGACATATAATTTGATGCTTAGAAATATTTGTTGAATTGAATGTAAATAAAGTTTTCACCTTGCATTAATTACTACCATTTATTTTCTTTATTTATTTACTCAGTTAAAAATTACTTTACTGAACAATTCTGATTATTCAGCTACTTTTTTTGTCTTGATTTCTTTTTGTACCAAATTCTTCAATAACTATGAGTCTTTTTTAGTTGATTCCATCTAGGCAAATATTAACAGGTCAGTGTTGACATGATTATTATATAAAACTGCAGGATTAGTAATTAGTAAATGGTTTGAATATTATATAAAATTTCTATATAATCCTCTAAGATTTCCTTACACTAAAAGCTGATAAAGTTAAGAGGTGAGATTCTCGCCTTGGAGATTAAACCTGCATTCTTAGGAAGTGCAGATATTTAACAACATAGATAACTTTTTAGGAATGCTGCTAAGCCTTCATGCTAACAACATTTGGAATTACAAAAGCAGGTTGTTGCTTTTTTAATTATAATGTCAATTATTGGTGAAGCAGTACCTCATCAAGATGAAATCCAAGTGCTGATAGGCGAACAATGCTGGCATGTAAAACGCACTAAGAACTCATGAAAAGAGTGGCCTCAGAGAATTCACAACACTGGCATCAAATGAGACCAGTGATAATTAGTGAGAATTTATTTTTAAGATACAAAGCGGATGCCTGGTCCTAGATTCGTAAAGAGAATATTTGATTATCTGTACTGGTGAGGAGTCAGAAGATACTTGTATTAGGGTTTGTTTTATCTGTCTTCACATTTCTTTTATCTGTCTTCCAGGTTATGTCAATCAATTAACAATGCTAAAGTGGCCTTGGGTTTTAATAATAATAATAATAATAATAAATTATATTATCATGTAATTAATTATATGATAATTATTAGTTCTGTTCTAAGCACTAACAAAATTTTATTTTTTTCTAATTCAGAGGCTTTTATTACTACTAGAAGCCCATTGCACGAAATTTGTGAACTCAGGGCAAGGGGAGTCCCTCAGCCTGGCCTGTGCCCTCTCACAGCCCAGGAGCCCTTGGGGGATGTCTGAATGCAGGCTTAGCAGGCCTAAGCCAACAGTTGGACTTCCTTAGCGCTGCCACAGATGCTCCCGCCTCCACAACTGCACTCACCTGCCTTTGAGCTCAGCTTCTGGCTGAGCAGTGCTCCCCCTGTGTGAGTGCACTGACCACCAGGGGGCAGCTCCTACGTTGAGGATCTGCTCCCTGGTGGTCAGTGCACATCATAGCGACCAGTCATTCCGCTGTTCGGTCGATTTGCATATTTGCCTTTTATTATATAGAACTAGAGGCCCAGTGCACAAAATTTGTGCACACTGGGGAGTGGGTCCCTCAGCCCAGCCTGCCCCCTCTCACAGACTGGGAGCCCTCAGTGGATGTCCTACTGATGGCTCAGGCCCGCTCAGCCTAAGCCACAGTCTGGCAGCAGAGGCTCTGAGCAGGCGCCCTGTGTGTGTGTGTGTGTGTGTGTGTCCGCTGGTGGCTGCCCCAGGCCGCGCCACAGAGGCTCAGAGCATGCGCCCCATGTGTGTGTGTGTGACGACTGGTGGCTGCCCCCAGCCCCACCGGGGAGGCTTGTAGCAGGTGCCCCTCTGTGTTGATCTCTCAGGCTCCTGGCCATGCCTGTGTGTTGTTCTCTCCCTTGAGCGGCGGCCAGGGCAGGCGGGAAGCTTGGCTTCCTCCGTTGCCGGGGGCAACCCAAGCCTCCAGCTCCATGGTCACTTGGCTTCTCCGCTGCAGCCGCAGCGAGGCTTGGCTTCTCCGCTACAGCCTCAGCGGAGAAGCCAAGCCTCTTTAGTCTTCAGTCTTCAGTCTTCACTCTGGCCAGAGCCTTCCTGCCTGCATATGCAAATTAACCGCCATGTTTGTTGGGTTAATTTGCATACTCATCTGATTGGCTGGTGGGTTTAGCGGAGTGACACCAATTTGCATGTTTCTCTTTTATTAGTGTAGATTACAAGGTATCAGGCTTAAAAATGCTCAATATTAGATGATTATACATTTATCCAAATGTAATCAGAAAATAATCATAGTGTATAGAAATGTAGTAGACATTTTCAGAGCAAGCAATAATTACATAAATATATGTGGTTTGTGCTTAGTGCTATTACCTACCACACTATTAAAATATGCTTAATTATGGGAAAGAAAAGGAAATTAATTGGTTTTGATAATAACAATCTGAGAAAACTCTTGACAACTGTTTTACAATAACCACAACAATAAAGGAACAATATGCAGGTCACAGATCCTGTTTTCCTCTCTGCACTGAACTTTGTTTTGTTATTATTACTGATCATTCTCTTGCCTGTAGGATGTTGTTATTATACATGCTGAACTCCTGCCAGCAGCCAGCCAAAATGCATCTGCCCTTCCGCACCTTGCGGGTCTTGCCATTTACCAATGTTGATTTTTCCTGGCTGGTAGGTTTTCATTTAATAAACTGTTTCCCCTACATATTCACCAGCATAAAAGATTCTGACTAAATAGTCATTTCTTATCAAATTATAGTATAAATTTCAGAGATACATTCTTACATTTATAATCTTTCAAAACTTTGCAAAAATTTTTTCAGTGCATGAGAGTCTAGGTTTTTTTTCCACCTTCTAAACTCAAAATATCCTGCTTCTCTTTTCTAATTTCCTTATATCTGCTTACTTTTTTGTATGATTTCTACTAGCAATAAGTGTCATTTTCCCATTTTGGAGCTAGGATTACAGTCTTTGAAGAATAGATGGCAAGAATATCCTCTTTTTGCTTTTATCATAAAGAGGAAAAGGGTTTTACTTTTCCTCCATAGTCACATTCTTGGTAGGTTTTCTATATAGGTTTCCAATATCTCAAACTCAAAATGATACAATATACTCTAATAGCCCCATTTCAAGAATCATGGCTGTCACCAAGAAATACGTCCAATCTAATTCAGGAAGAAAATAACAACCAGGTCTGATGCTTTTATTTTCTGTTGAATTTACTTAAAGTCTTATTATATGTAAAAGTGATGAGACTAGCGAAAAGATACATATATACCACAAACACAGATATAAACTTTACACACACACACACACACACACACACACATACACACAGAACCAACAGTTATATATATATACACATATATATATATATGCACACATATATATATATATATAATTTGAATATATTCATATACATAATGTATTTACATATTCATGCCATACTAGGTGTTATTATAGAAGGCACAAAAATACGTCACATGGTATGTTTCCTTTCTGGCATTTAGAAGAAACTAAACACGGGGAGTTGTGAAAGTCCCTTTGAACATACTAGTATATGCCTTTTATTTAAATGATACAAACCTCCAAGGATGATCATTAGAGGCTAAACCTGGGCATGACAAATACTTGCCAAGTTCTGTTAACTCATGATATAGAGGACCTTCAGTGATTGTAAAATTTGCTCATACAACGTGGAGAGATATCAGAATGGTTATTTATTTTTAAAAGCTCTTCATTCAATCATTTATTCACCCATAAAAATATTTATTAAGTGCTTCTTATGTCCCTGGCATAGTTCAAAATGGGGGAATAAGGTAGTGAAACTAGATAATAATCCTTGCCCTCATGACATGTATATTAAACCAACAATTAACAAATGAGTTAAATATATATATATACACACACATATATATACTAAAGATAATCTGAGGGTGATAAGAGCTCTGAGGAAATACATAGTGAAGAGGGCTAGGGCATAATGAGACAATGAATGACAATGTGAAATCAGACAGCGGTGATATTATGAACCAGAATAGAATTGTACACACATAATAGAATTGTGTGGTCAGGGAAGGATTTCCTGTAGAGCTAACAGCAGAGCCAAGACCTGAATGACAAGGAGATAGCCGTGCCAGTACACTGGAGAAGAATCTTCACAGGCCTTTATGAGGAGGGAGCCTGGAGGATGGCATGAAAGGAAGGCTGCAAGTCTGGAGCCCAGGAAGTGAGCAGTTGGACAGGCAGAGGTAAAATCCCAGAGATAGACAGGAACAAGTCAACCTGGTCAATGTAAGGTCTTCAGCCTTCATCTGGGTCTGTATCTATAGAGAGCACCTTGATTGTGGGGTATATTCCCCAAACCTGGCCCAGAGAGCTATTTCCTTACTCCATGGCACCCCGGCCGCCATTGCTTCAGTCAGACAATCAAACAAACACTGATTTGCCAGATATGATGCTGAATGATGGGAATCCAAGAGATGCACTGCTAGCCC
>NW_005356519.1:4343043-4343942 GCF_000412655.1 Myotis brandtii
TCAGTGGAGAAGATATAATGAAATGATCATAAGCATCACGAGGCCTACGAAGGAAAATGTATTAGTGATATTTATAATAAAATAGGGTTAATGTAGCCTACAGCCTAGGTCCAAGATATATGTAGCAATAAAATAGTATTCCATCTTATATATTTCACCCCAAAAAGTCATTCTTAGACTATCTACTGTAAAACTAAAATAGATTTAAAAAACATCCATTTACATAGTACTTTATAATTGTCTATGTCTTTCATATGCAGTACCCCATGTGATAGTCACAATAGCTGTCACAGAGGTCAGTCAATTATAATTATCTTCTTTTTAAAGATGAATAAGCTGAAGCTCTTGGAACTTAAATGCCTTGTCCACAGTCATGAAATGAATTAGTAATGTAGGCAGTCCTAGCATTTTTCTACACATTCAATATCATAAGAAGTTTGGTCTGAGGTAAACATAGTAAAAATGTTTACCCAATAGTACTAGGCATTTTGTTCAGAGGAAAAAGGAAGAGAGAACATACATAGCATCCTCATTCTTAAGAAATATAGGACCTACTTAGGGAGGTGTTCAGATGAGCACCAGATACTAACTTGTGCAGAAATTCAGTGTGCATGTAATGTCAGGGAATAATCATGAGTGGTATGGCATTATTCAGAACCTTGTCCTGAGAGATGTTTTTAAACTGGGCATATAAATTAATTAATTATGTTGTTAGATTTTGAGACTTTTACCTTCTGAAATAGTTATTTTTTCTTTTCCCATTCTTAAAATCAGTTAATCAATGAATCTTATGCATCATTTCCTCCGAGTTTATCGATCAGTTTAGAAACCTACTGTGTTCTTTGTTACACAGATTAATTTTAGATTCTCCCTCTCCCTCTCCCTCTCCCTCTCCCTCT
>NW_005356519.1:4344025-4370025 GCF_000412655.1 Myotis brandtii
TCCAAAGACTTCTGCCTAGGTACTCCAGAAAACCTTCCTCAGCATTCTCTTCTGTTTGTCTTATTCCCAGCTCTAAGCCTGATGCCAAGATTTCTGTTTGAATGACCTCTTCCTAGAATGCTAAACTGCCAACCTTTAGAAAAGCTTCATCATTTAATCTTCCTCAATTTTTTTTGAAAATCAATGCAGAATTCTATTCAATATGCAACCATGAATTTACTGCCTTACTAACCAAATATTCTCCACTGCTCTCACTTAGTGCAATGCATTTATTTTTCCAAATTTTGCTTCATGTCAACAAATGTCTGTTTCTATTAACACTGATTATTTTACATTACATTTATAATGAGCCAGCACTTGGCATACCATCACATAAAAATGCATTTGATGTTTTCAAATAACATCATTGTCTTGTTACAAGTATGGAATATGTAATCTTTTTGTTCCCACTACAAATGCAAATGCTTTAATAATTAAAAATTTCCAATAATACATGTCAATTACCAATTTATTAAGACACAAAAGAAAAGTATACAACTTCAGTTACGTTTTTGTGTTTATGTGTTCACTGTCTTACTCTTTATGGATATGTACTGATGCATAGCTGGTAATGTACTGAAGACAAATACTGAAGTCGAACCATCATGAGGTAGCAACACGCCAGGTCCTGTGCCAAGTGTTTCGGATATTCTATAGTTCATATCAACTCTATGAATAATTAGTTTGCAATATGCATTTCCTTCTAAAAAGTCAGTGAAGCTCAAAGGCACATTTTTAAAAATAGAAACCGCTGAGAAACTTCTTTGTAAAAAATGAAAAACACTTACGGGAACCAGGAATTTTTTAATCTCTTCCAATGCATGACTCATACGTGAATAAGCTTCCCCAGGTGGAGCAAACACTTCAATTAACACGTGAAGTTCATCACTCAAGTGGGCATATTTGGCTTCCCCACTCTTCCTTAGCTCTTCTTCCTGTGAAAGAAGTTATTTTTAGAAATACAAATCCACTCATTTTGCATTGATTTAACATTCATTGAGACTGACAAAAGGATATAATCTAAGCAAATTTTCCATAAGTAGAAACCCTTTGAGAAATAAAAATCAGGTACAAGCCATTTAAAGATTTTTAAAATCATTTTTGAGTGAATGATTAAAAAAAAAAAGCTGGCATACTTATCATCTACAACAGATTTTAATCAGCTAAATGAAAATGTTAAATCCCTGAGAAGACTTAGCAGAACTGCCATTAACTCTTCAGTGTGCACCACCTCATTTTGGAAAAAAAAGGATTGTTTTTATATTTGATAAGTAAGATTTTGCAAATAATAAACCAAAGATTGTCCGTATTCTTTAAGAGAACGAGAACTTTTTAGTAACCTTTAAGTGGTGAAAGGTTATTTGTTTGCTATTAAAGTATGCAAAACCAACAGTTATCTCCCCAACAAATTCCACTGACCCAGATTATCATTGAGCTTCACACCCACATCCTCTGTAAAAATGTGTTGCCTCATTTTGGTCAACAGGAGAATGTTAAAGAGATGATGGACAAGTATTATGTTGGCATTGATTATGCATGAGCTACATATCCTCAGCTGAACTAACAATGCATTCCTATTGGACCAGATTTTTCACAGTCCTGTACCCATGTGATTAGTGAAGCCTGATTGGCTCTTCAATCCAGGTGAAGAGCCAATCAGCATCTGATCCATATACTTTGCTAGTGTGTGCTATGTATTTACACAAGTCATCTCTAATATCACAATAATCTTGTACATGACTCACAGGTTTCAGATTAGGAAACTCAGTTTAAAAGACTTAGTAGCTTCAGCAAAGTTAGGATTCAAACCCAGCTCATTTTGCAATCAGAGTTGCATTTTTCTTTTAGGAATTCAAAGAAGCAAAATTTGGTTAAATAATTAACATGTTTCTTGACACCCCTCCCAATTATCTAGCAGTTGGTTCATTAAATTTCAAAGGATAAAAAAGCATTTTTTAGTTTTATATGGAAATTAAATTGAAAAAATGACCCAAGTAGACCTAAGCCGGATAAACAAAAGCAAATTTGCTATTGATTTTAGATGAGTTAACTGTAGGGCCCAGGTTAATGTGTTTATCTGATTAGAGAAGCCCATCATGTCAACACATGGAAGGTCCATGACGGAGATGGGTAGAAGAGGCAGCCTGCTTTCCTGCTCATTTCTCATCTACAGTACTCAGACCTCAGGAATATCAACATCTTTCAGCCTGGTAATCCACACTCCACTCAGCTAGCAACCCTCTATATCTAACTAGGACTTTTTGTTTGAAAGAGTTTTTCTTGGTTCCCAATTCTCAGTTGGGGAAGAAAAGCTGGGCTTGACTAAAGGAGTATGCACCCTTGGGTATAGGAAACATTTCCTTCCTCTTTGGGTCCCACTGGGAGGCAAGCTGCTTCTTGTCTCAGGTGTCGGCTTCATTTACATATAATTGCTGGGGTAGTTAAACCAGGGGTTGCCTGATTGTGATCCTTTCTCAATACTTCCTAAGCTGATTTCCAGCTGGTTATTAAGGGTTACTCACTAGCCAAGTTTAATAAGGCCTATGTACTGTGAGGTGTGGCATAAGAATCATAACACTGATTTCTTTACCTCAACAAAAAAGGCATTAAAGGCCAGCCAGTGTGGTTCAGTGGTTGAACATCAACCTATGAACCAAGAGATCATGATTCAATTCCCAGTCAGGGCACATGCCTGGGTTTCCCGCTTAATCCCCAGTAGGGGGAGTGCAGGAGGCAGCTATCAATGATTCTCTCTCATTATTGATATTTCTATCTCTCTCTCCCTCTCCTTTCCTCTCTCTAAAATAAATAAAAACATACTTTAAAAAAATTACTGGTTACTAAATATAAGAGATTCTAAACCAAGTCATTAGAAAATATCAAATCCAGTTTTATATACCCCCAACCAATCCCCATGTTATGTAAAAATATAAGTAAAATACATCAGTTTTTATTAGTTATTTTACAGAGACTAACATGGCACTAAATAGAGTGTAACTGGAACTGCATTCTTGCATTTAATTGGTAAGAATTTTAAAGGAATCTTTTCCATCAGAAATATTATTTTTATGTTATCTTCTACAACAGACATATTCCCGACGTGTAAATAATTTGACAATTAGAAATTTTTGCTCTTAATTCAAAATAGCATGTTTATTGAAGAAAACCTGAAAAAAAAATCCTCAAAAGTACAAATGTTTTTTGTGGGTTTTTTTTTTAAATCAAAACCACACAATTCAAGATACACTTTTATCACTTTTAGGGTATTTTTTTCAAGTCTCCTTTTGCTATAATAATAGTAATGAAATAGAAGTCATAATTTTGGTATTGCTTTTTAGGTCAAAGTTACAAAGTACTTTCCATGGATTATCTAATTCTCTCTGCGTGACTACACTTTCTGTTAGATAATGTTATTTCCCTCCTTTTGCTAATGAGGAGACTGTGGCACAGAGAGAGAAACTTACCAAGAGTTACACAGAGTATGCATCATCGAGTTGCATTACCATCCAGGTAATTTGATATCCAGAGGTCACACTGTTAATCACTAGAGGTGCGTTGCTGGTACAGGTACACAAGTGCAAGTAAATTTTTTATACATTCATATTTCCCCGGGGGTAGCTCTAGTTTCTGGAAGAACTCGGCCAGTGGTCTCTCAGCAATTTCCTGGTATCCTGGCCCTATAGTTCTGTGCTCTCCAGGCACCTACAGCAGATTACAGATTTTTACACATAAGGCACATCTGCCATGAATGTCCTTTCCTCTCCCCCGTAAGGGTCTGATTTAGTAGCTGTGTGCCCATCAGTGGGGGGTGAAACTACTATTTTCAACATTCTGACTAATTTCCTTTTTGAAGGGCTTACCTAAAAATGTGTGTCCTCTCACATTACATTGTTTATTTCTAACTCTCTATTTGCAACCATCGGTTCCAAACAAGGCCTTCATCCCAAGTTTTTTTTGAAGGGTGAATTCAGATTAGTTTGCGTAATTTCTCATGAATATTCATGTTGTATTCCTAAAACAAATGGGCTTCATGAAGGATCTTCTCTATTTCCTTGAATACTGGTGGCAGGATTGTTTAGGACCCTCCACACCCTGATTTTATTTTGGGGGGCAGGGACTCAAGTCAGCTCACAAATGGGTATTCTACCTTAGTTCAGACAATTTAAGACAAATTCCCAACCAGAACACAGAATCAGATGTGCTCTGGCACTGAGTCCAGCCATTTGGTCTCTGGATTTGCCAAATGCCAATTGTAATCCAAAACTAAAAATTTCTTAAGATACCCTAAAAGACCCACTCTCAAAATCACTTATGGGTAACATAGATTTCAAGGAAACTATCATGGGGCACAAAGCAAAGAGGTCATATTGATAATCTCATTAGGGACAACTAAAATAAAAAATGTATTCTCTTGCCCCAAGCCCTTCCTGCTTCATTACACAATTTTAATTTTTTTCTCTTCTATCTCTAATGCTCATATTACTCTCTCTTCCAGTCTGAAATTTCCTAGGGAATTTAAAATTATTTTCATCTCTATTAAACAGAGTAATTTAGTTATTGAATGCTAATTCCCAAGCTCACATGTTCAGGTCATTATGGAGCTCAATGAAATAAGGGGAACACCAGTAAATGAAACATTAGAAGTCACAGTATAGAAATGTACACGTATGTGCACACACATGCACTCATACACACACACTAAAGCACTTTTTACAATGTGATTCTAGCAAAAGTAAATGTTTTCATTTTGTCAAATTAAGAAAGATAGTCATGTGCTTTGGGCATTTTTTTAAAGAATATGTTATAAGTTGTTCATAATATGATGTAGACCATATATTCCTCCTTTGTGTTTTCCAGATTTTGGTATTTTTCCAGTATTTCCTGAAAGGAATCCCATCACCAACACTGTCAGTACTGAGAACACCTTAATAACTGAGTTGATACCTTACTCATCATTTTTAAACACCTATGTGTTCATATTTTTATGAACAGAGAAGGTTATGTACTAGAGAGGTAATTTTCAAGTGGTGATATATGGGGCCAGGAGGGTTACAGAAAGGTGCCTTATGGACTATGTTAGAGCAAAATGAGGATTCTCCCCCATCCCATTCAACCATATCAGCTCAACTTACACCTGTTTATGCATAAAATGTCAGGTAAGGGAATATTGTTCCACAAGATCAGCAAACTAAAAACAACAGACAATGGTAGACATGATAATGTCAAAGGTTTCTCATAGCTTTAAAAAATCATGACTCACTATGTGACTTTTCTTCAAAGACATCCTTATCCTGCAAAGTAGAGTTTACTATTAGAAAATCCACTTTCCAAACAGTGTTCTAAGATATATTACTGAGAAAAATCAAATGGCAACTATTCAGGTCAATCTTTGAACATCTAGAATGAGGCTGCTATTGCATATTTTATACACTTTATACCATTTAATCTTCATAGAACCCTAAGGTGTAGTGGAAGTAAAAAAAAAAAGATTTTGAGGTCAGAGAGATCTAGATTTAAGTTAACAGCACCGATAGTTATTATCAATAGTATTTGGAAAACGTTATTAATTT
Source organism: Myotis brandtii (assembly GCF_000412655.1). Lineage (NCBI taxonomy): Eukaryota > Metazoa > Chordata > Mammalia > Chiroptera > Vespertilionidae > Myotis > Myotis brandtii. The sequence continues at coordinate 4,349,635 of NW_005356519.1, forward strand.
TTTTTGAGATTCAGGTTCTTAATCTACATGATAAGGAAACTCTAGATTTCTCAGACAAGGATAACAGAAGGTAATATGTATAGATCACAAGTATGATGCCTGGTACACTATAAACTCTCGAAGAAATGAAAGGTTTTCTCTCAGAGGAGCTAAGTGACTTGGTTGCAGTGATTCAGGAAGTGAGAGAATGGCATTTGGTCTGCCTGACTGACTTCGAAGCCATACTCTTATGGTCATGGCTGTTGGTTATGAAAATTAAATTCCCTTGAAATAGTATAATTACCAAACTTTCTAATTAAGTATTTCTTCAAAGAGTTGTAACAAAGTGAATCAGTTTGATGCTGGTTTACTTATTATTGAGTTAATTTAAATGTATAACTTTAAGAGAATGTACATTTAAAACTACTGTAAGCTAAAGAGCTCACACATGTTTTGGGAAGATAAGGAAAAATTAACATCATTGCATATGCCTTCTTGAATTTTAACTTTTAAATTAATTATTAATCTATAGTCTACAGTATGTCACATGGACCATATAATATTATGTCACATGGACCATATAATATTGCAAGGCCACATATCATGGCAGTTAACATCCCAGGTTCCATTCATGACGGTCAGGGTTAAAATCCCAGCTCTCCCACTTAATACTGTGAAAACTAGAGCAACTAACCTCATTATTTTGGGCTTTTAATTCCTCACTTGTTAAATAATGACAGTACCAGTAGGAGTAACATAGTAAGCACTAACCAAATATGATCATTGCTAAATATTTAAAATTGGAATCTATATATAAAATTATATATGAGCTGAAAGAGTTAATGTATTCAAATATCTCAATTATTCTCCCAGGAGTAGCTCTTCCAGTGACAGGAATACACTAATTTTTTTTAAAAAAAAAGAAGTTGAAAACACATGATATAAAGTACATGCAAGTTTTATACTTTAGTTTTTTACTTTAGCAATTATTACTGTCATATTTTATCCTGAGAGTTATAATTTACTAGAGTGCTTTTTGAAGGCTTTTTCTCCTCAACACCCCAGGGAATATTCCTTTAACATAAATCCTCTTCAGAAATAAATAAGTCTATTGTCTGCACAGCTTTCTCCATCAAGAAATTGAAATAAACACACATTTATTATTTATACCATGGCCTGTTTGGGATTTGTCTGAATCACTAACTTAAAAGCATTTTTAAATACACATATGTGAAAATCCTTTTTATGTATAAATTAGTTGTCAAAATTTATGCACACAAAAGGTTTTTGTACAAATGGATATACATACGTACATGATAGAGAAGCAATGGCTTAATCCCAAAGAGCACCTCAGGTTCTTGTGGCCTTCACTTACAAATCCCTGCTCTCTGTTTTTGTTTTTAATATGTTTTTATTGATTTCAGAGAGGAAAGGAGAGGAAGAGAGAGATAGAAACATCAATGATGAGAGAATCATTGATCAGCTGCCTCCTGCATGTGCCCTAATGGGGATGGAGCCTGAAACCCGAGCCTGTGCCCTGACCAGGAACTGAACTGTGACCTCCTGGTTCATAGAGCGACACTCAACCTCTGAGCCACCCAGCTGGGCCCTGCTCTCTTGAATTGAATATGGCGATAACTTCTCCAGCTTATAGCCATCCATCCTCCACAGGGTCAATTATGAGAGAGAAATCTTTTCACTCTGCACACCAGTTCTAGCACCATCTAGATTCATAAAGGGTAAAATATCAGAAGCATCAATGTAACCAAGGATGATGTTTTTAAAAGTAGGTCACTATTTTGAAAGTGGAGAAGCAGATACTGACAAACAGAAGACTCCTCATGCTAGTATTGGAAGTTGTGGGTTTACTAGAGGTTGAAACCTTCAATTGAGGACAATCAAATCATACACTTTGGGTACTTCAAGGATAGTCTAACTATTCAGACTATGAAGGCCTGTTATTCAAACGGTGAAAAGAATACCTTGGTAGAATAAAAGGGCTATTTCATTCTTCAAGAAAAAGAAAACAATTGATTTTGACAAAATGGAACCTATGGAAAGACTTACAACTCAGACTCCTTAATTAACATATAAAAGGTCATGTCCCTACATTTTAATTAAAAGCCATTTGCTTAGTCCTGGCTTAGACTCAGCTGGTTGGAGCATTGTCCCATCCAATGTGGGTTTGATTCCCAGTCCAGGCGCATGTAGGAAGCAACCAATCCATGCTTCTCTCTCTTCCTTCCCTTTTCTCTCTTAAAATCAGTAAAACATATCTCTGGGTGAGGATTTAAAAAATAAATAAATAAAAGTAATTAAGAAGCTCACAAACACATTTTTAGGAATAGAGCCATCTGGGAACACAAATTATCTAACTATCCTTCTCTAGCTTCTTTTTCATATGCAAACTATGGGAATGGGCTTTGTTCAGGTCCAGTGCAGGGGACTGTATGGGAAGGTGGAAGCACTTGGAGAACAGTGTTGAAGCCCAGGGGACCCAGAAAGTGGGAAGTGGATCCTGGGAAGAAGCTGGAACTTAGACATCTGTGGACTTCCTGGGGAAAGGACATCCTGTAATGGTCCACCCAGACCTCAAAAGATAAAAAGAAACCAAGAAGGAGGTTGTTGCCTTTGAGGCTGGGAGAAATAAGGGAAACCAAGGACAGACCAGAGGTCAACAGGGGTGGGAAATTCTCTGTCTCCCACTCACAATTTAAAGGACTTCAATATTTAATTTCCAAAACCTTTTCTAAGCTGACAAAAATAACATGCAATACTAGCAGCCACAGAAGGAAAAGCAGGCAGAACATGAGAACACATGCCATTTAAACACTGCCAGGTAAATCGCAGGAAGTAAAGGAGGAACACTTGAATGAATACATTTTAGGAAGCAATTGAAATAAAATGCAGGTACAAAAATTTCCAAGGTAAGGACAAAAGGAAACTAAAAGCATGAGCCTTAGTTCTCCTTGCAAGAGACTTCCCTCCCTCCATTTTTCAGAGCACTTACTTTATAAAATGTGTGATTTTAAGTTCTCTCTTTGATATATGAATGGGCCTTTTGTCAGCTTTAAGACCCAGAATGTCTTTTTCAAGGAGCTAGGAGAGATATCTTTGAAATGTAAACATCAAGGGAAATAGCACCCTGTCTCTCTAGGTTTCTGTGGGAGGGGAGGACCCTAACTTTGGTGGGTGCCTTGCTCCAAGTTGCAAAACTACCTCCTGTCACAAAGATAGGAGAAGTTTGGTTTTCCTTTGGATGAAGCCATTAGCTAACACAAATGGTCATCCCCACTAACCAGATAAAGTCAGGATGAACTCTGTGTGACAGATGGTGCTGTCAAGTCCTCTTCCTTGAGGACCAGTTCTTGTTTATGCTGAGAATAAGTATACAATGGGTTGTATCTGCTTCTCTACACAAAAGAGTGAAATTTCATCCTGTTTTTTCAATCTTAATGGGTTGCCTGTGATGTCTACCCCATTCTGGTTTAATGCTTATTCAATAATAAAAGTGCCTTCCTTCTCTGCTAGCTCTGTGGAAAAGATTTCTGGGCTGGGAGAAGACTTTGTCATTAATTATATTTCCCCAATACTCACTGAAACAAATAGCAACAGATGCTGTTGATGCTCTGCCTATTTCCCTTTGCCTTACTATCTCAATGCAACCAGCACTTATTTATCTTTTTGCCTGAGGTCTGGTCTGGCTGGGAATAACAGCCCTATTTATCATGCACATAGCAGAGTGACAGTCCAGGGAATTAACTCCCTCCAGGCATCTCAACTGATTGGGGACAGTTGGCTTCTAAACCCCAGCTTACTCAATCCTTACATGGGGTAACTTACATGCCTTTCTTTCTCAATGGACCCCAATGGGATAAGGTTCAGTCCCAGCTTACTCAATCCTTACATGGGGTAACTTACTCATTCATAACTTTCTTTCTCAATGGACCCCAATGGGATAAGGTTCAGTCTTTTCACAGTTTCACTGGTTTGGAAAGGGACATCAAACGGTTTCCTTCATCTTCTCATTTTACTCCCTCACTCCTCTACCAGAGTTTCCAGAGATCTCCTTCCACATAAACTTCATGTAATTAAGTCCTGACACAGGTCTTTTTCCAGGGGAACGCAAACCAAGACAGCAATTCAGTAGATTCAAGTATGGAGAGAATGATCAAAAGCAGAATTTTTCTTCAGAAAGATGAATGCGAAGAAAAGTACTTGAATACATAATAATAATGAAGAAAAAATATCAGAGATATGGAGAATAGAGCTAATATGTAAATAATAAAAATTCCACAAAAAGAAAGCAGAACATAAGGAAGAGCAAAAACAAGCAAATAATAAAAAAAATTATGATCTGTAGATTATAAGGGCTCACTTGATTCCATCCAGGATTGAAGAGAAAAAGATTCACATTGAGGTATATCTCAGCATAATCCCTGAAGTTTAAGTAAAGCAAAAGCAAGCAAGCGAACAAGCCCACAGCAAAACACTCTTGCAAGGTTCTAGAACTAGATGTACAAAGAGAAAAAATATCATCGGCAATGGACGTCTCATCTATAAAATTTTGAATTTAGAAATACAGATATGTTTACCAGTATCACTTACCAGGCCCTGTGCTGAGTGCTTTATATGCATAATTATATTTACTTTCCAGAAATGATATAAAGTATTCAATAACCCTTCTCAAGCACCGAGGACTCACTGGCTGCAGAGTTCCTAGGGCGATGGATGCTGATGATTTAATAAGATGATAATTCATTATTTTATCTATTTCACTACAAATTATGACAATTACTATGCTCTTCCAAGAAATACAGTGTTTAGACTACCTGGAATTAAGTCTGTTGAAACATTTCCACTAATGCAAAAAGACAAGGCCTATTTCCAAGAAGTCTCAGTAGTCTAGAATTAATGAGGACCTAAAACGTTCTGAGTATATGCCGACTACAGCAATAAATAAAACAAAAGCTGTTTGCCAAGAACCTTGGAGAAGATGGAAAGTACTTTACGAGTCACATTACTTAGCAAGCTAGTTCTCGGGGTACCAGCATCCCATTTTCCATTTCAAGAAGAGGTGTCTCCAAGGATGAAAAGGCTTCATGAATCCCGAGACAGGCCTCTTTTGAATTTGGAGTAGGGCCCAGAGAGAAAGGTGGGATGATATGGAACCTATGAACCAATCAAGAAGTGAAGACAACATGAGAGCTGGCTAAGAGGATCGTAGTAAAGTCATCTTTAACCCAGAGTTATTGCCAGAATTGCTTCTGAGCCTCAAGGGGTCACTGCCAACCAAGAATAGAAAAGCAAATATGAGCGAATCCCAGTTGGCAGGGAGCAATAGGTTGAATGCTGGTCTGAAAGAACATTTAGCACTGGGATAGCAATTTGGGAGAGGATGTCTTATGCAGCCAGACATGTTCATAGAGGAGACCGCAGCAAGAAACCAAAAGAGCTATGTCCTGGGTGCTGATGTGGAGTGACTACAGCCAAAAGGAGAAGAGAGCAACAAAAAGTCCACAGAAGCTGCTGCAGAAGCCCCTGCAGAATTGTAGAGATGCTGCCCACCGGGAATGCAAGGGCAGCAGACAGATCAACTTGGCCCTTGAAAATCTAATATGGAAGACTGTACTTTGAAAAAACGCATTATGCTGTTCATCAAGCAACGAGACTGAGAAGGGAACACAATTAGGACCTAGAAAGTGGCTAACCACGGACTAGAATACACCTGGAATCCATGTGAAAGGGCATCCACATTTATAGCACAGGCGCAGGTGAATAAATACCACATATTGTTGTCACTTTTAGCTTTCTGAAAAAAGGGTTTTCGGATCGTGTTAGTTCCTGCTTACAAGCCTCTGCTGATATCCTATTTACCTAAAATTCTACAATTTCAACATGGCATTGCAGACCTTTTTAATCTGGCACTGGCTTGGCTCGCCAGTTTCATCTCGGCCATCCTTTCGCAGACACTATTCTCAAATCACTAAAGGAGAAAATCCTCACCTTTCTCTGAAAGCATCATCCTCTTTCAAACCTCTGTGGACCTCTGTTCTACTTCTAGTTTCAGATCAAATATATTCATCTAGACTGCACACAGCCAGCACTGCAGAATCGACTGCTCCACAGAATCTTCAGTATGACAGCTTCTGAATAATATTAAGTCATAAATGTTTGATATTATAATACTAATACTGATAGTATCCTCCATCAGAATATTTGGTTCCATGGGTCTTATTAAACAGGGAGTGGGTTTTTTTGTTATTGTTTTTTTTTTCTGTAAGCATTGTGAGAGAAAGAGAGAGAGAAAAAGAGAGAGAGAGATGGGAGGTAGGTTAGGGCACAGTATACTTAAGTGAGGCTTACAAATATCTAAATTTTAATAAGATGTATAACCTCTATGTACTTTTTGTATTAATTGTTTTAATCAAATAAACAGCTAAGTTTTCTGTGACTTAGATAATAAACACTTTCCAGGGGGAATGGGTGATTTAGGAATCTAATCATTTAGATTTTGTAATGTATTATCATATGATTGTTTTCCCTTTCTGTCTTGCACTGTGTCTCAGCCAAAATATATTGATCATGTCTAAGAGGAAAGTTTCTCTTATACACTTAACAAAAAGATGGGGGGGGGGCGGTGAGCATATTTTTGAATTTCAAAGAAATCCATTACTAACGTTGTAGAAAGTGAATGCTGTTTATAAACACAATTTGTTTCTTATGAGTTCATCTCTGCTTTGTTTCTTTATACTTACGGAATATTCTGTCAGGACTAGAAAATACAAACCTAGCACCAGAGATGCCAGAAAGGTAAGATTTAGAGCACAAGAGGGAAAGGACTTATTTGTGCCCTTTTGTAACTGTTTCATATTGCCATTGTTGGCCAGGAATCTGAATTTGGGCATATAACACTACAGCTACCACACCTGGGATGTAGCAAACCCTTGATTCTATACATTTTCTTAACATGTGTGAAATGGACATTTTTTGGAAAAAGTATAAGTATGGAAGGAGCAGCTAAGGTCCTGGGTTTGGGCTATTCATAGCACATCTTGCCTCAAGTCACCCAGAAAATATCTCTTTCAGGAGAGGGACTTTCCCCTCACTAACCCTGACAAGAGCTATTTTCATTGCATCATTTGGAAATTGTTCATCACCACCTACCTACGTTTAAATGGGGCTTAGACTCACTCTTTACCTCAGGGTAACGAGCCTCTTTGGATGCTACATAAACAGCAGGGAGAAGTGGAATGAGAATAGTTTAAAGAACTAGTGTTTACCCTGTAGCACTGAGAGAGGATGAATATAAAAATAATAATTGAGTCTGCAAAGTTTTAATGCAATCTCTTCTCAGCAGAGCGCCTACCCTTCCACGGCTAACCTGACAGCAAGCATGCCTCTGGCTGTGGCAGTCAGCAATGATGAGTATCTAGAGAGAACACAGGTCAAAGACAAGAGGCCCACACAACTGCCCTCCACCTCTTCAACCACAAAAATGAATAAACAAATAAACCAAGCCCTAGCAGGTTTGACTCAGTGGACAGAGCGTGGGCCTATGGACTGAAGGGTCCCAGGTTCGATTTCCGTCAAGGGCTACATGCCAGGGTTGTGTGCTTGCTCCCCAGTGGGAGGTGTGCAGGAGGCAGCTGATCAATAATTCTCTCTCATCATTGATGTTTCTATCTCTTTTTCCCTCTCCCTTCCTCTCTAAAATCAATAAAAATATATTTAAAAAAATAAAAGATAAATAAAAAATATATTTTAAAAAATAAACCAAGAAATATGTTTTGTTTTTTTGAAGAGAGCATATATATTTAGCTGTCTTGCTCCTGCTGCCAACATTGCTAGTTAAGTGTCTGCAAAATATATTAATTACATATATTGACTATCCACAATGTGCCTATATTTCAACTTTTAAGGGAATGAAGAGTGTTCTTCAATAAACCAGACAAAATCTTACAAAATGGAATAACTCAAACACTGGCTCAATGATAACTGTCAAGTGCTCAATTAATAATCATATATTATCCCATGTGCAATCAAACCAGAGACTGGATTCTGACCTGCTGACATTTTGCTGTTTACCCCATCGTCAGCTGTTAAAAGGAGCTAGCTGTCAGGAATGGAATGTCTTTCAGTACACAAGAAACTCTCTGTAATGGAAAAATAAAAATTTTAAAAAATATTTAAAAAAATAAAAGAAACTCTCCTTGGAGAGCTAAATGTATGTGCGAGAGAAGAGAGAAAAAGATGGGAAAGGTAGGTTAGGGCACAGTATACTTAAGTGAGGCTTCTTAGACCATATATAAATTTTAATAAGATGTATAACTTCTATATACTTTTTGTATTAATTGTCTTAATCAAATAAACAGCTGTTTTCTGTTACTTGGATAATAAACACTTTCCAAGGGGAATGGAAGATTTAGGAATCTGGATAATTTAGATATTGTAATGTCTTATCATGTGACTAGAGGCCCTGTGCATGAATTCATGCACAGGTGGGGACCCTTGGCCTGGCCAGCGATCGGGGCCAATAGGGGCTGTCTTGCCCAGTCCTGATTGGGGCTTTTTGGGGCTGGCATGCCAGAGGGAGGGACCGTGGGTGGTTGGCTGGCTGCAGGAGGTTGGCTGTGGGAGTGCACTGACCACTACTGCATTGAGCATCTGCCCCTGATGGTCAGTGCGCATCATAGTGATCGGTTGTTCCGGTCATTCTGTTGTAACAGTTGCTTAGGCTTTTATATCTATAGTAATAATAGAGGAATATGCAAATTGTTTGGGACGCCATCACACTAACAGTAACAACCAGCAGCCTGCCTGGGGTGACCAGGTCGGCAGGGGGGTTAGTGAGGGATGACCAAACAACTGAACAGAAGGCTGTGTGGGGTGACCAGGCCGGCAGGGGGGATTAGTGAGGGATGACCAAATGACTAAACAGCAGGCTGCGTGGGACGACCAGGCCAGCAGGGGGGTTAGTGAGGGATGACCAAACAACTGAACAGAAGGCTGTGTGGGGTGACCAGGCCGGCAGGGGGGATTAGTGAGGGATGACCAAATGACTAAACAGCAGGCTGCGTGGGGCGACCAGGCTGGGGTTGGGAGCCAGCATTACTGGATTGTGAGAGGGATGTCCTACTGCCGGTTTAGGGCCGATCAGAATGGGATCAGGCCTAAACCAGCAGTCAGACATCCCACAAGGGGTCCCAGATTGAAGAGGTTGCAGGCTGGGCTGAGGGGACCCCCTGTGCATGAATTTCGTGCACTGGGACTCTAGTATATATATAAAAGCCTAAGTGACTGAACGACTGGTCAACCAGTCGCTATGATGCACACTGACCACCAGGAGGCAGACGCTCAAAGCAGGAGCTGCCCCCAGCCCACAGGCCCCAATCGCTGATGGAGCCTGCTGGCCAACCTCCTGATTCCTCCCCCCGGCTGGCAGGCCATGATCACCCAATCAGGGCCAAGCCCCTGGGCTGGAATAGGGAACTGGGGGTGGGTAGCGGCAGACACGGCCCCTTTCCCAGGGGAGCTGAGGGCCAGCTCCCTCCTTGGGGCCAGCAGCCAATCTCTTGGGTCCCTCCCCTTTTTCCTTCCCCCAGCCAGCAGGCCCCAATCGCCGGATCAAGGCCTGCAGGCCAACCTCCTGGTCCCTCCTCCCAGCTGGCAGGTCCCGATCACCTCATTGGGGCCGGGCCCCAGGCTGGGATGGAGAATCGGGGGTGGGTGGCAGTGGATGCGGGCGGCAAGGGAAGGAGGAGGCGGGGACGGGGGGAGATGGGGAGGTGGGGAACCTGATCGGCCCTGATCGCCGGCCAGGCCTAGGAACCCCACTCATGCCCAAATTTTGTGCACTGGGCCTCTAGTATATATAGATTGTTTTCTGTTTCTGTCTTTCACTCTGTCTTAGCCAAAATATATTGATAATGTCTAAGAGGAAAGTTTCTCTTACATACTTAACAAAAGGATGGGGAAGTGAATATATTTTTGAATTTCAAAGAAATCAATTCCTGTTTAAAATGGTCATAGGCATTCTAATAAGGCCTTAATTGTCAGTGGAGGAATTCTTCAAGGAGGAGTAACCAAGGGAATAGCCACCCACTTTTAAATACACTGTTTGGAATGACGGCAGGCACTGGAATATAACTAAACTCTAAAAAGACTTCTCTCAGGGCCAGCATGGATTGACAGTGGATTACTTTTATTCCAGGGGCCAACTCTGATAAAAGGAAATCTATCAGCTATTTACGAATTCTCAATCATTCCCCTTTGAAACATATTGGATTTTTCTGTAAAATATCTAGAAGGATGGAATTGATGGTTCTACTCTAAATAGTCACTAACACATATGTTAATTTATTTAAGTAATACATATTTTAAATGCATCTTCATGCAAATACTCTGTGCTGTGAGTTTTTGTGGTGGACCCTGAGCTCAGATAGTTCATCATTTACATGGAGAGATTAGGCATCATGTATAGATTCTGGTGAGTACCAGAGGTCAGAAGAAAAGTTATGCGAGTTCATTCCTGGGCATATGTATTCACACAGCAATGTTTACTGGGCCTCTCTACCTAGGGAACACTGGGCCAATGTGGGGGGACCCAGCAGTAACCAAAGCCAGTCTTCCCACAGGGCTTAGACTCCAGTGTAATGAGACAAATAATAAAAGGATACAAAAATTAGTATATAATTTCATATCATAAATGCAATAAAAAAGAGAGAAGGGTAGGAGAATCCAGGGGGACAGAGCATTATTTACATAGGATAGTCAGGGGGCTACTCTGAGCTTTGTACTGCGTAATGAGAGGGTGCTGGATTACTAAAAAATCAGAGGAAGAGTGGGTAGGTGGGGGCAGTATTACAGGAAAAGTGAAGAATAAGAGAAAATGTCTTCAAGCAGGAAAATTTTGGCATGTTTGAGGAAAAGAAAAAAAGCTGGTGTGACTTGAGCCTAGAGCCGTGGTCGGCAAACTGCGACTCGTGAGCCACATGCGGCTCTTTGGCCCCTTGAGTGTGGCTCTTCCTAAGCCTTAGGAGTGCCCTAATTAAGTTAATAACAATGTACCTACCTATATAGTTTAAGTTTAAAAAATTTGGCTCTCAAAAGAAATTTCAATAGTTGTACTATTGATATTTGGCTCTGTTGACTAATGAGTTTGCCGACCACTGGCCTAGAGAATAAAGTAGAATGTGGAAGCAATAGAGGTCTGAAATAGAAGATTTAGACAACTAATAAAGGGCTTTGTAGACCATGTTAAAAACAGGAGATGTGTTTTCGAAGTGGATATGTGTATGTTGTCTCTTTGGGGGAGAGGAAGCTTTGTCCCTGAATTTTACAAAAGTAGCCACAGAATTGTGTGAAACCACAAAAAAGTGCAATTGGTTGAAAAGATCAGAATGGCAATAATTGTTCCATTTCCAAGGGATATAATTGCTGACATAATATTTCCAAACATTAGTAAAGGAGTACTTCAGACTATAAATGACTATTTTTGTTTTACTTTTTAACACATGTAATGTCTACTTTCATAATCTATGAAGTATTATATGAGATACTAGAGGCCCGGTGCACGAATTTGTGCACCAGTGGGGTCCCTCAGCCAGGCCTGCGGGATCAGGCCGAAACTGGCTCTCTGACATCCCCTGAGGCTTCCTGGATTGTGAGAGGGTGCAGGCCAGGCCAAGGGACCCCATCGGTGCACAATCAGGACCAGGGAGGAACATGGGAGGTTGGCCAGCCAGGGAGGGATTATGGGAGGGCTCCAGGGCATGTCCGGCTCATCTCACTCAGTCCTGATTGCCGGACCACAGCAGCAAGCTAACCTACCAGTCGGAGTGTCTGCCCCCTGGTGGTCAGTGCACATCATAGAGAGCAGTTGAGCATCCTTAGCATATCATTAGCATACTACGCTATGAACTGACGACCTGACACTTAGCATATTAGGCTTTTATTATATAGGATGGTTAAGTTGGGATTTAAAGGATGGCTGGGGTTTGCAAATGAGAAGGTAGTAGGTCAAGAAGGAAGAATAGCCTAATTATAATCTCACCTGTTTGTCTTGGAGAATACAGGTTCACAGCAATGCCTTTATCCAAGAATTAATAGTACCCCTTTCACTCTCAAGCGTTCAGGATTAAGACAAAAAATTAGATGGTCAGCCTTAATCACCAGTAAAGGCATGAAGGCATTTGTGTCTGAAACAGCGAAAGCTCTTGCCAAGGTTCACAAGGCAGGTGTGCAAGAAGTTCAATGTGATCTAATATGGAAGAATTAGAATGGACCTGAGAGTGGAGGCCCCATTGTCATAACTGGGAATTTAAATGGATATTAATTATCTAATCTAAGAAGGGATTTGGGGGGTATAGGAGTTTAATATTAATTAGTATCATTTTTCAGAGAAAACAATCAACAGGCAGTTTATGAAATGCTGTATCTATCTGGTTTTAAGTTGATTCACTACCTTCTCCCACCAATTATCAATCTTTAGAGAGATGCCTTAAACACATGTCCTTCAAACTTTCATATTACATGGGGCTTTGTAAATTGCTTCATTTAAAAAAAATTACTGTTTGTGGAAGATACATTAATCTGTAAAAACTTCCATCAATGCATGTTAGCTCAAGATACTTATAGGTCACCAAGTAATACTGATTAAAAAAGAAAGAAAATTTTAAAAAGGGAGCATAACTATAATTATTTCTGGGGATATTATGACCTCAAAATTGACTATGTAAACTAGTCTTTTAAAGATCACTTTTAGCCCTAACCGGTTTGGCTCAGTGGATAGAGCGAGAGCCTGTGGACTGAAGGGTCCCGGGTTCGATTCTGGTCAAGGGCATGTACCTTGGTTGCGGGCACATCCCCGGTGGGGGGCGTGCAGGAGGCAGCTGATCGATGTTTCTCTCTCATCGATGTTTCTAACTCTCTGTCCCTCTCCCTTCCTCTCTGTAAAAAATCAATAAAATATATTTTAAAAAAAGAAAGAACTGATGTCAACACTCTGATAAAGATATATATATGAAATGAGTAGGGAAAAAAACAACACTGAATCTCTGTATCCAGTTCAGTTTTATAAGTAGCTATTTGGTTTTATATCTATATCCTAAGTTTTGTTATAATCAAGTTTGCTAAAAATATTTTTTCTTGGACTTATTAGAAAAGTAGGTATTCACTTTATATTTTAAATTTTATTATATCAAAGAACAGTTAGCAGACAGGAAAATGGAAATGTTTTCCCTCTGCAAAAGCAACTTATTCCAATTCAGGGTGCCCTATTTCTTATTAAGTTCTCCACATGAAGTTAAAATCTAGAACTTAAAACTTCTATCAACCTCAATTTTTGCTCTCTTGAGTCACATAGAGCTTGATTATCTCTTCATTGTGATAGCATTTTAACTACTAAACAAATAAAGAAACATATATTTTCAAACTAAAACATTTCCATCATTTGTTTTCTGAGTTAAATCATTCTTTTGGGAACCTCTTGCTAACCTGGACTCTCATTCAGATGATTTCTAGGTTTTTAACACCCCTCTTAAAGTGTAGTTTTTAGAACTATCTACAGTTTTATTTTTAATATTTTTTATCACAGTAGAGAGAAAGTAATTATTATCTTATTGATTCTGGCACAAAAGGTACATAAATACTAGCTAACATACTGTCCCACCCTCAACTCCTCTTTAACCTGGAGATAACAGAGGTCACCAGAACTCTCTCACATGTATTGCTAATGCTTATAGGTAATATCACTGATGACTTGAAATTGGCTGTTAAAATTTTTAATGGGAAGAATCAGTCAAATGCAGCCCATTACTCAAGTTTATCTATACTTGTTTGTTGTGCGAATTTGGTGCCCATGATATTGATATTCCCATCTAACTCCACTGATAAAATTATCTTGCCTCAATGAAGGACCTTCTTCCAATTTAACACCAATTTATTAAGTAAGCACTTTGAGGATTCAACCAGCTATGAATCCTCCTAATCCCAAATACAGCCTGTGAGGAGTTGATGAGAGGCAACATATCTGACTGACTCTGGAGAATGTTCTCTCAAGGCAGATGCCAAGACTTCAGTGTTCTCTCTAGGTGGACGTTAGTTCTCCCAATTAACACCCAGCCCAGGCTATGTTTTCTCTTCCTAAGCTCCAAAGACATTTAGCTGCCATGATACAGAAATGAAGAGCACCCTTCCACAAGATATGCACAGTATTACAGAGACAGATGATTATAGCACATTCAGAAAGCATTAGGTTCCAAAAAATGTCTGAGAAAAATGCTTTGCACACAGAAGTTGGAGCCTACCATCAACTACAATCAACATGTTGGCTCACTGTTTGACAATGTAACTAAGTGTGTGGAGATATAGTAATCAGAATTAATTTTAAAGCTGAATTATAGGTATGAATGAACATTAAATAGTTTAATTACTATGCATACAGTGATACTAGAAATAAAATATATTTTCTCTTCAATATAATTAGTTAAATTCAAAACCTGAATGGAGGAGACTTATTGAAAACTTCAAAGCATTCTGAAAGATTATGAGTAAAATAAAAAGTCATTAAAGCAGTGTAATTAAGGCAATTTTAAATAGTGTAAAGCTATTGGATTAATTCAGGGCATAAGTATTTTAATCCCCAATTTGTAATCATACTTCATTGACAAAATTTTACCCATAATATATTGTTGCTATTTGTTATGCTCCTGAAAAATTCTAGTCAAAGTTTCTGGAAGGCATCCTATTCCCTTTAGCAAAAATAGATTTTTTTTTTTAAATCACAGGATCTATATTTTTGTTTTAAATAATACTTCTGAACAAAACCAAGTAGGCCAAAACAAACCAAATTTGACAGGGCGTTTCTTTCCTGCAATGGAAAACGAATTTCTTTATTGACCTTTATTTTTTGAAGTCATGGTATTAAACCATATTGAATTTATAGAAGTTCCAGAACATTGTTTTTGTCTTCATTTCTGACATATTTTTAAATATATTTTCTTTGTATGTCTTCTCTTTTGTGCCTTTCAAATTCATGGAAAGAATTAAACAGGCTATCTTGGTTCTAAAAAATTAGAACTTAGGTCCATTTGAAATTGATCTGCAGATCACAGGATAAAATGGACACCCTTTTCCTCCTCTTGACCTTCCCTTCACCCAAATTCACCTCAAATTCAAAACCAGGTGCTACATGCTCACCTAAGTATAACTTTATCATACAGAGATATAAACATATGTATGTACATACTTTTCACTATACCAAACCAGTTTTAGGCTTTGTCATATTTCCAAAATCTTATGTTTCTTTGACTATATCTTATTTACCTTGTTTCTGAACCTCTTACATTTATGCATTTGCACTGGCTAAAATTCTTTTTGGCACTAATGCAAAATATAGATCAATTTGAATGTATTCATTAATTTAAAAAAACACTCTAAAGTAACCATATAAATTGACTGAGAAAGTGACCTAACTCATTTATATTAAAATAAATGTATGGCGACCAATTAACTTTTAACTTTTCCATTACATCAAGATCAACTACTTCTTCGACAAAGAAAAACATTTGTAAGTGACTTTAAATTTTAATTTATTTTTGGTGTAGAAAGTATTACAGATCTGTGACTTTTAAGTGCCTTCAGAAATGCAATATTTTCTTTCTGTATTAACAAAGAAGAAATCTCATAAATATTCTAATTAAATTTGCATAGTGATTGAAATGGACATTTTTTAAAAATATATATTTTTATTGATTTCAGAGAGGAAGAGAGAGATAGAAACATCAATGAATAGAGAGAATCATTGATTGGCTGCCTCCTGCACAAGCCCTTCTGGGGATCTAGCCTGCAATCCTGGCATGTGCCCTTGACAGGAATCAAACCTGGACCCTTCAGTCCGCAGACCAATGCTCTATTCACTGAGCCACACCAGCTAGGGGCAATTGACATTTTTAATGTTCATTCCTTATATATGGGACCTCTTCTATAAATTAAAATGTGATCAAGCATCAGTATTATAAGCAACAATGTCGCTATAACTTAAAGATGTTTTCACTGTACCCCTTTCCTTTATATACTGTGGGCACATGCTGCATTTATGAACTCTCAAAACAATCCCTCTTACATTTCAGAATTGGTCTCTGAAGTGCTAAAAGTTATAAATAGTCTTATTCTTCTTATTATTATTAATCCCATGTATTACATCGATTTCACCAACCAACTCAAATCAGATAATACATCATTAACACAAGAAGGTTTTGGTGGTACTAGAGCAAACAGAATATTAAAACCAGTTAAAAACAATATATGTATTAAATTATAAAAGGATATATTTTCTTTTTAAAGTATTTTTCTGCCCACCAAATTTACTCTCGTGTTTATTTGCTAAAAATTTATACTAAAAATAAAAAATATTAGATATTTATTATTAAAACAAATTCAAAGATTAGATGCTCCTTATAGTAGTGTGGAAATAAAATGACATTAAAGAAGTTGTTTTCCCCTACAATTACAAAGACAAAAACAAGATAAATATCAATAAAACTATAGCTGAGTCCAAGTGAATAGCTAATCTAAGTTGTAATAAAGTAAAATGCAAATAAAAGCAAAAATATATAAAGTATGTAGAAAGAAAGCAGTCTTTAATTCTCACTAAAATATGATCTATGACTATAAGGTTCATGATTCTTTGGTTCAACATTAGTAATTTTGTAGCATGGCTTCTATGCAAACTAATACTTTAAACTATTTTTAATAAGTAAATGCATCACTTGACCTAATGACTCAATCTATAATATTTATGTTTACAGCAGGTGTGTTTGAAAATAAGATATGCAACTTTAAAAGGCCACTTTTATAGGCAGAAATACTGAATGAGAAAAATTAAAAACAGCAACTGTGCCATGATTTAAAAGTGGAAAAATTTATGAATCTAAGATTAAATATTTATAACAAATCTCAAGTAAAATTTAGAACAATAAAAAAATAAGAAAATAAATTTAGACCTGTGTTTTTAAAGTGCATGTAACAGATCACTGGTGTGTCAAACTGCAGGTCAATACAACAGTTTATTGGATTTCAACTGACACTTTAAAAAGTGAAAGAGAATAGAATACAATAGAATCATAATATCAAAGAGCATGACATATAGTAAGGTTTGGTAAACACACACACACACACACACACACACACACACACACACACACACACCTAGTATTATTTGATAAAACTTGTGTTTCAATTATATATTATTGTATTGGTTTCCTATTGCCGCTGTAATACTTTACCTAAAACTTACAAATATATGCTCTTAAAGTTCTTCAGACCAGAAGTCTACATCCAGGTGTCAGCAGGGCTACATTCCTTCTGGAGACTTCAGAGGAGAAACAGTTTCTTGCCTTTCCCACTTTCTAGAGGCTGCTTGCATTCCTTGGCTTATGGTCCCATCTTCCATTTTGAAAGTATATCACTCCAACCTCTATTTCTACCTTGACGCTTCCTCATTACATGTTTACATTTATTTTTCCTGACTCTGATCCTACTATTTTTGTCCCATAAGGACCCTTGCAGTTACACTGGGCCCACTTGGATATCCAGCATATCCTCTTCATCTCAAGATTCTTACCTTGATTACATCTGAAAAGTCTCTTTTACCATGTAAGATAACTACATTACACTTTCCAGGTTTATTAGGATGTGGACATCTTTGGGGGCTATTATTCATCCTACCACAATTGTGTGTGTGTGTGTGTGTCTGTGTGTGTGTGTGTGTGCTGGGTCATGTTGTAAAACATAATTCTTACTGAGAGTTCTTGTTTCAAAAAAATCAGAAACATTCACTGAGATTAAATGACAGGCAAATGTAGAGCAAAAATTCTACCATTTTCTCAGTTACACAGCCATAGTATATAGTATCACTACTTGTTCTTAATTTTATTTGTGCTAAACTCAAAGGTATCCTCAGAATCCTTCTCAACAGAGTCCAACAAAGTATGTTAATTTGATTTAGAATGTAAATTCAAAACTCTTTACCATCTCTCATTATTGTTAAAAATTATGCCCTGCCATGGCTGGTTTGGTTCAGTAGATAGAGCATCGGCCTACAAACTGAGGGGTCCTGGGTTCAATTCCAGTGTAGGATATATGCCCGGATTGCAGCTTGATCCCTGATGAGGGATGTGCAAGAGGCAGCTGATCAATGATTCTTCCTCATCATTGATGCTTCTATCTCTCTTTCCCTCTCCTTTCTGCCGGAAGCCAATTCCAGCATGGTCAGCAGGGCTGAAATCTGGAGTGGCAAGGCATTTCCCCAAACCTGAAAAGGATGCATTAAATTGATTGTTTGCTACCAGACAGCTCAGGGCATCTTAATCTACATTATTGCCTCCTACTGGCCAAACACCTGAACAGCCGTAGGCTAATTCTCCCCATTCTGACAATGGACTGACTGTGTATACAAAACCAGACCCACAAATGAGTGAGATCGTGTGGTATTTATCTTTCTCTGACTGGCTTATTTCACTTAGCATAATTGCTCATTTGTGGAATATAGAGAACAACATAGACTGATGAACAGGGACAGATCCAAAGACAGAAAAACAGCAATCAGACTATTAATCCCCAGAGGGAAAGTAGGGGAGGGTGGGGGTAAGGGGAAGAGATCAACCAAAGGACTTGCATGCATGCATATAAGCCAAACCAATGGACATGGACAACAGGGGGATGAGAACATGAGTGGGGAGGGGGAGAAGGTTAGGGGCTAATGGGGGGATGAGGACACATTTGTAATACCTTAACCAATAAAGAAATTAAAATAAACATGGGTCCTGAGACAAGGAGATCTTAGTTTCGTTAGCCAGGCTCCTCTGACCCCCAAATGCCTTTCAAAATTATGCTTCGTCTCTGGACTCTTACCTAAGTTACACACAGCCTTTCTCCAGATTGCGGAACGCTTCTAGATGCTGGAACAAGAACCCCGGCACCTTCCTCTATGAAATCAATAAAAAATATATTTAAAAAAATTATGCCCTAGCCAGTTTGTTCAGTGGATAGAGCTTTGGCCTGCGGATTCTAGTCAAGGGCACCTACCTTGGTTGCAGGCTCCTCCCTGACCTAGGCCCTGGTGAGGGCGCATGCCAGAGGCAACCAATTGATATGTTCCACATAGATATATCTCTGTTTTTCCCTGTCTCTTCCACTCTCTCTAAAAATCAATGGAAAAATATCCTCGGGTGAGGATTAAAAAGAGAAAATTAGCAACAATGAGAATGGACTTCAGAATTAAACTGAAAGACAACTTATTACAACTGTGGTATCAAATAATGAAATAATGGGAAAGGGAAATAAAAGTATCAAATCCAGCGTCATACAGATTTGTGGGATTTAATCAAGTATAGGTTTAACAGTTTTCAAATAATGCAAAATTGCAAAAGCATGGCTCTTCAATAACAAAAATAAATTTGGCTATTATTAAAAGCTGGTACTGTTAAATCTGTCTAAAATTCAGCAGAAACATGGTCTGCTGACATACAAAGAAATGCATTTTTAAAAGAAGGAAAAATTGTCAAAAGACATATTGGCTGGAAAGGTAACAACACTTATGAATCAAAACTGATATATGGTGATTGAGAAGCAAGCCTTTCTTACACCATTCAGAGTATTATTGGAGAAGCTTACTCTGTTTTAGTCACCTTACTTGGGAAGGACAATTTAAATGATTAGTGAAATATAAAAGTAGATGAGAAACTCAAGGGCAAAGTCCTTAAAGAACATGCAAATTAGGTTTCAGCCTAATTAGTGGAGTTAATGGGTCAGTAATCTCTGGTTTAAAGTTTAAAAACCATCAAATATACCCAGAGTTTCATCATAGAAGGTAACACATTGTTTCTATATTTGGAGGATCACTAAGGAAATCTACAGCTTAAGTTGATGACACAAAATTGACTTTGGGTGGTGGGCACAGGGCACAATATACAGATCTTAGAACATAGAAACCCACACCTGAAACCTATTTGATCATGTGGACCAATGTCACCCCAATATATTTAATTAATAAAAACCACTGTCCACAAAATTGAAGGCCTTACAATCATTTGTTCTTTATAAATTGGACTCCTCTTTATGTGACACTGGTTAGAAACACTGAATATATGTTAGAAAAATTAAAATATTTTTCAAAATAACAGATACTTGTGAGAGGGTAATAACTACTAAAATAAGAACTCTAAATTGTCCTGAATGGAACAAACAAACAAAAAACACAACAGAAAAGAGCAGCATCGAACAGACTGTCAAACTACAGCGGGAAGGCTGGGGAGGGTTGGGGGCGGGGGTAAGAGATCAACAAAAGGACTTGTATGCATGCATATAAGCATAATCAATGGACATAAGACACTGGGGGGTAGGGGAGGC
>NW_005356519.1:4370094-4383022 GCF_000412655.1 Myotis brandtii
AAACAAAATAAAAAAAATGTTTTTTAAAAAAAGAAAACCAAGATTTACAACAATAACAGCAAAGCAAGCTTCAGTGACAATATCATGGAACATAGTCTTAATAAGAATACATGTTTGACACTTGGTAAATACATTCACTTCTGAATGTTAACCCAAGTTATTTATAGACTCTACTCACATTACTTTTTTTAAAAAAATATATGAATTGAGTAATTTGGCCTTTCCACAAAATATGACCAATAGAATCTGTGCACACATAATGCCACACAGGGTGGGGGAAAGTAGGTTTGCAGTTATGAGTACATGGAATGCATAGTTTATTCTTGTATTATTTATTAATTATTGTATTATTTTTCATATGAATGACTATAAACCTACTTTTGCCCCAGCCAGTACACAGAAGATGAACTACAATGACACAAGTGAACTAAACCGCAGAGGTAAAAAGTTGTTGAGTTTTTGTTTCAATTTTCTTTGTCCTTATTACTGACACATCTATTTCATACTTAAGTCAAAGAAAAGTGGGTTATCTGACATGGCTTTTACTAAAAAAAGAGAATATATAAAACAACAAAACAAAATTACATTAAAAAGAAATTTCCCAACCCTGAAGGAATAAAAGAATTAGGAAAATTAACCTGACAGAATAATTGATAGATTTAGGAGATCACTAGTCTTCTTATCCATTAGATTATCATTTTAAATAGGGGGTGGGGGGAATTGTTAAAGGGCAAAGGGGAGATAAATGATGGCAGAAAGAGACTTGACTTCGGGTGGTGAGCACATCATGCGGCATGCAGATGATGTATTATAGAATCATACACTTGAAACCTATATGGTTTTATTAACCAATGCAACCCTCCAAAATTCAGATAAATAAATAAATAATAAACAAATAAAGTCTTTGGATGTTAGAACTTTGCTTACTTTAATGATTTGAAGAATAATGTACCAATTTCACCTAAAATTTCACACTGGGGAGAATCATCATTTCTCCAGACATTGTCAGTGAGTAAAATATAGGCATTCTGGTAGGATCACTGAGCTAAGATTTATACTTATTAGTATTGATTATCTATAATACAACATTCATAGAACTAACCCTATCTCCCTCTGACCTGACCGCTCCATAAAAAATCATATTAAAATGTTTAAGTAAGCATGGCAATGGATGTAATAGAGAGCATTGACTTAAAATCAATAATAAGAAAAGCATAACTTAACACAGTAAATGTGTATTGAATTAAGGCTTGCTGAAGTTGTTCAATTAATATCAATTATCAGTTGCTATATGTAGCATGTGTGATTAGCAAAATATATTACTATTGCTTCCTAAAATACCACCATTTTATATTTTTTGAGTTAAATCAATATTACCAAAGTAGACAACATAGAGCTCTTCCAACTCAGTTAATACAATTTATACCTCGATAGATGAATTTTATATAGTAAATAAAGAGGAAAAATCACTTACCCAATTGAAATATTACTCTTATTAAATTAACAAATAAATCAGTGGGAAATATTTTACCTTCATGGTTGATAATTGTGTCTGTCTTTTTCTTTAACTTAGGTAAAGGCAAAACACACTCATTTTCAAAATTCACTTAAGAGATCTGAGGGTCTGCTGCCAATTTCTTAATGCTCCTGGTGCATAAATCTGACATTAATGGACATGTATCAGTTGTGCTATGTCTGAAAATAAATAGTAAATTTCTTTTCAATCAACTCTTCTTCCTAATCAACAAAGTAACGTTTGCAAAATGGCTACTATAATAAAGATAATCAGTTATACATGCAAATATAACAGCCATACACTGACATTATTGTTATTAACCTTATCATTTGTATTACTATTTCTACCATCATCATCTTTTTTTCAGCAATTCAAAACAAACATATCTTTCTTTTTCTTTTTGTAATTGAATTTATTGGGGTGGCATTGGTTAATGAAATTATATAGGATTCAAGTACACAATTCTACAGTTTATCATCTGTATATTAATTATATTGTGTGTTTACCACCCCAAGTCCATCATCATTGTGAAGCCACTACGATACTCGAAAATTTTTTAAAAAGGAAACATTACAATTTACTGTTACTATAAAAAATTATCCCAATATGCTTTGGCAGTATGAAGGATTATGTCTTTTAAATAACTATTCCCCTAAAACATCAATTGTCCCATACAAATGACAACAGACTTATTTTTCAATATTTTTATGAGTTCACTAGAAAGGAAGGAAAATCTTTAAGGGATAAAATTTAGATTTAAATATTAATAACATTAAAAATAACCTATTGCAAATGAGTTAAAAATTAAACAAATACATATAGAAATTAAAGTTTTTAGATCTTGAAATTATCCATAAAAATATAAAACAACTATATTTTATAATATTGCAATGTAAAATATGAAAATGAAGACCGTAGATATAGAATAAAAATAAATAATAATAAAGCAGATTTTGAAATCATAAAATAAAATTTCTTAAAAATATTTTTTAATTGATCTCAGAGAGAAAGGGAGAGGGAGAGATAGAAACATCAATGATGAGAGAGAATCATTGATTGGCTGCCTCCTGCACACCCCTACTGGGGATCGAGCCTGTAATCTAGGCATGTGCCTTTACCAGAACTGAACCCAAGACCCTTCAGCACATAGGCCAACGCTGTATCCACTGAGTCAAACCAGAAATATTTGAAATAAAAATGTTGTGAAATTTAAAATTCAATTGAGGGACTAATCTTAAGATGAGACACAGCATTACAGATAACTAGACACTGAAGAAAATATCCCAAATGTAGCACAGAGATATAAGAAGATGAGAAAAAAAATAGAGACCTATTAGCTTAACATCACAGTTGCAGCATGAGGGACTGGCTCCTAATTAAACATAAAAGACAACAAGATAAACATTTTTAGGTGAAGAAAAGCTAAGTATCCATCAATATTTTTTCCAAAGAAATTGAAAAATATATACTTTGAAAAGGAGGAGGAATGAGCAATGAAATATGTAAACATAATGATAAGTTTAATCAAATACAGACTATATTAAAATAACAATAACAACAATAATAATGCCTAAAGGATGGTTTAGAACACATCACACACTACAATACATGCACACACAACACACGCCCAGATCTAAAATACTGGAACCCATTGATTCAATGGGAATACTTACTAGTAAGTGTCCTTAGTTCCTTCTATTGCTTATAGGTGGGAGTTCAAATATTATTTAATTTCATCATTTAAGTGGGCATAGTAAACATTGCAAAGGTAACTAATAAAGTTTAATATAGAGAATATAACGTTCAAATGCATTTTGAAAAAAAGAAATGATTATAATTTTCTAACTAAAATTTATAAGATAAAATGGAAATGTGGGGAGCCGGCACGGCCATGGCAAACGCAGCCCCAGGGCACCTTATGTGCCATGCCAGCTCAGCCTGGTTCAGTGACCCTGAGTGGGGGCGATGAAAGGCTTAGAAAAGACCGACATGAGAATGAAAGCTGAGTCTGGTGGGACACTGCCCTCTCTGATGGAGAGACAGCAACCACGCCCACAAGCCGTGTCTTTATTTTATAGCAGATGCCACGAGGCAAAGTAAGGGCATGTTCAAGTTGTTTACAACATTCTCATTGGTTTCAATCCCACACAACTACATGCACCTGAACTCTATCACCAGGCACTTGGGGCCACGTGTTGTTCGGACCGGCTCAAGCTTACAACTGTTGGCTATAATTGTGCTGGGAGGGCTCTGCCCTCCAACCTGGGACTTGCACGTGGCAATGAGAGGACTGTGCCCTCTCAGTAGTCAAAGGCTTGAACGTGTCCAAAACACTCTGGCCTCCTCCCACATGGAAACAAGTATAATAAAAGCAAAACAAATTAGGATAACTAAGAATGATAATAGAAAGGTCTAAATATATAAATGAGCAACATAAAATCCTAAATTGCAAGGCAGAAGTTATCTGATTGGGATTTTTTTTAAAAAGCCATCTTTTTTATATTTATAAGAAATCTAACCAAAACACAGGGATACAATAACATTTTAAAAAAGTTAAGACAGGCAATGTTGACTAAAATAAAACTGTTTATCTATATAAATATAAGTCATGATCCTTTTGCCTTACAGTTACAATTTTTAGAGAATTAATTTTCTTCCATCTTCTCCTGATTTTTAGATCCCTAATGGCATCTTTAAACGGTTTCTTTAAAATATTTTGTCCAATTTTTATAATTATATCAATGGGGCAGTCCTCATAACTCCTTTACTCTGCCATATTATTCAAAGTGCCTGGTTTCACAGAATAAGAAGGTAGAGGTTTTTAAATCTTATGTGTAATTAACTTTATATTAAATTTAGCAAACCCTAGAGCTCTTATAAAAAGTAAGCCAAGTCTTTCTTGAAAATTAAAACACTTCTAATTCAGCTTATTATTAGGATCATGCAAAGTGAAATATTTTATGAAAAAAAATTATTACCAAAGTATATTTAAAATGTGATTGAAAATTATAAGTCAACTAAACACATAGGGACATATGACAAAGGACACAGATAACCAATAATTTTTATAGTTTTCATTAAGGTATTAATACATGAGAATTTGTTAAACTTTTGTACAATGCATACCCAAACTAAACAAATTTTTTTTGAAATTCACCTTTTTAAAAAATAATGAAGAGAAACGTATACATAAATAAAAACTGAGGCCTAAATACACCACCTCCAGTATTCCAAACATAAACACATCTGTCTCTTTTATTCCAGGTTCTCACTTTGGTGCTGTGTGTTTCAATTTACCCACACAGGTTCTCACTTTATGCTTTCTAATCAAGAGCTCATTATTACATAAATAAGCAGTTTTATATTGATTATAACACTTTGATAATTTATGGTCCTCCTTAAAAATGGACTAGAAATGAAAAAAGAATATTAGAATTGATCTTAACAGGATTCTGCCATCTGTTCAGAATCTCAAATGCTGAACTGTAGGAGCAGCTAGCATGCAGAATGAATCAGGTAGAAATGGATCTTATGATTCTTCCTGTGATGCTGACAAAATTATGACCATAAACACTATATCGATAATTAATATTACACAATGCACATGAAAATAAAACCTGAAAATAAACAATTATGTAGCTTAGTGACATGCAACCAATAATAAATATTTCATGATAGAAGAATACATTTTAACTAATGAATTTTTGTATGCAAAGTAAATTTATTTCCATTCACATTAAAATTGAATGTCCAATAAATAATATTTTGAAATAATTAAAATGAATTTCTCAGCCAACCTCCAAAATCTTTTTCTTATTCCTCATATCATCCTTCTATATTAAAAGAAGATGAAATAACTGATAACTTTTCACTTTAATACTGAAGTCCATTTAATTATATGAAAGAGACAGTGACAGGAGGCCATGCTAATTAATTAATAATTAATGTTTTGCTATATGAAAACAGATTAGATAATATTTACTGACTTAATTGTGTGCAAGTCACTACACTAGGTAAGATTGATCCAATGATATATATGAGGTAGCCTTTGCCTTTCAAAGTAAGAAATGAACAAGGAAATAATATAATTGTGCACTTACAAGTCATATAAAGGTATTATCAATTGTATTGCCCAACGATATGTCATGCACTACTAAAAAATGCTGCAATTTAACCTCAAAATATTGCTTTCTTTTTCCACACAATTTTTATTTTATATTACTGACAGAGTGCTTTTAGATTTTTTAAACATATTTTTTATTGATTTTGAGAGAGAGAGGGAGGGAGAGAAAAACATCAACTGGGAATCAAGCCCTCAACCTGGACATGTGCCCTGACTGGGAATCGAATGGCAACCCTTCAGTGCACGGGTTGACATCCAACCAACTGAGCTACACTGGCTAGGGTGCTTTTATACTTATTTAAAAAGACCTGTTTAAATTATATATCAGTTGTGCAAATGCAAAAAATTAAAATATTAGCAAAAAAATGGTTCAGATATTACTAAAACTTTTCAACATTTGAATTTCACATAGTAAAAGGAAATTCTTTCATAGTGCAAGAATTTCCTGAATCACTTTTTGACTTAGAATCAGTGATATCTGTTTTTCCTCCCATAAATATTAATTAGCTTTTGCTGAGTAACAAACTTCCCCAAATTCAAAGGCATAAAACAACAAAGCTTTGTTTACATGTATCTGTAGTTCACTGGATGTTGGCTACATAGCTTTGCTGATGTTGGTTAGGGCTATTTAGATCTGGGAGTTAACTGGCTATTGGCTGGTAGAGGTTGTCTTTGGTCGTGTGTCTCATCAACACATGTGTCTCACCACTAGCAGGCTACTGTAGAATGTTCTTATGTTGATGACATGCATGCAAGAAAATAAGCTCCTTTTCAAGCTCTGTTTATATCCTGTACACTAACCCTCTGTTGGTCCAACAGGGGCCTAGTGTCATCATAAGTGGACACTGCAAAGTGACATTGTAAAGGGGTTAATACAGAGAAGGGTGAAGAACACATGTGTCTCAGCACTAGCAGGCTACTGTAGAATGTTCTTATGTTGATGACATGCATGCAAGAAAATAAGCTCCTTTTCAAGCTCTGTTTATATCCTGTACACTAACCCTCTGTTGGTCCAACAGGGGCCTAGTGTCATCATAAGTGGACACTGCAAAGTGACATTGTAAAGGGGTTAATACAGAGAAGGGTGAAGAACTGGGATCACTGGTACAGTCTATCCCACTGCACAATAGGATCTCCCAGCCATCAGGAATATTTGCTGAATCAGCATTTCTTAAGAGTGCTTCACTACTGTTCCCAGGGCTTTCTTTCAAAAACACTTTCTGAAAAGTTTTGAAGCCCATGGATAATGACAACTATATCATGCTGCTCCTTGTTTTTTCATGACTGCAATATTCATTTCAATCAGAAGTGTGGCGATGTGAAAAACATGCATGGTAAAATTATTGAAATATGGCAAGGCAATATTCCCTAAATAATATTCCATATGGAAAAATACTTTCATTATATAGTACTAGAAAAATAAATATCTCCCTTGAAAAACTAGTATGTTTTCTCCTTTTTAATCACTAGAATAATATAAAATATATGATAGAAAACATAATTTTAGGTTGGATTTAATGGCAGTGACACCGTTAATACCCCTGGCTAATATACTAGTTGCTCCTTCTTTACCTTCATGGTGCTGATTTCCTATTTTTATTAGAAGCTAATTTTTAGGTCTGCTGTGATGATTAAATTTGATAACGGACCTCTCAAAGCACTTGTAGCATTGCCTGATGCATACTAAGTACTCAATAAATGTTAGCTCTGTATCATCTTGTGTTTTAGTTTATTATTTACAGTCTCTTTATGAACTTTACCAAAAGTACTCTGAGGAAATAAGTTAAGCAAATAAAGTTGCTAAAACTGTTTCTAAGAGTAGTGCAGATTTTAAATGACCTACAAACCAATTTAGGACTATATTTCCCTAAACAAAAAGAAAGTGGCAGGAGGTACTCATATGAAGTAAGCAGACAGAACCTGACTGGCGTGACTCAGTGGTTGAGAACTGACCTATGAGCCAGGAGGTCACGGTTCCATTCCTGGTCAGGGCACAGGCCTGGGGTTGTGGGCTCAATCCCCAGTGTGGGCTGTGTAGGAAGCAACCAATCAGTGATTCTCTCTCATCATTGATGTTTCTATCTCTCTCTCCACTTCCCTTCCTCTCTGAAATCAATGAAAAAGTTTAAAAAAGAAAGTAAGCAGACAGAAAATGGCATCCAATAAATGCTCCTTGACTTGAACCAAGGAACTGATTTTACCCAGATCTTTAGATTCATAACTCCATTCTTGACATTTGCATGTGAATGTCTGTAAGTAACCTAAAATTAAACTTTATTAGTACAGCCCTACCAGATAACAATTGTTCATATTACCCTAAGAATTCAGGAATTACCTTTATTATTTGGTCTTACTCAGTAATTAACCATATGTATCTCTAAGGCCTCTGGATACTAAAAAAGTCATGTATTTCTCTTTCTCCTAGTCTCCTATTCCAACCCACCGCTATGTGTTGCTTGATCATTGTAGCAGTTTCCTAATGAGTTACCTGGTTTTCACTCTGGTTCACCCACAGGCATTTTCCTTAAACAGAGTTTGTTTCAAAAATATAAATAGGGTCTATTTAAAGTCTTCTCATTTCACTTAGAGCAAAATCCAGACTCTTCTTTCTGTCTTAAACATCCCACTTGACCTCATCTTGTAACACTTCTCTCTACTCATCACATTCCAGGAAAACTTATTTAAATGTCTCAGACATACCAAGAAAGTACCTTGCTTCTGGTCTTTGCATTAGCTCTTCCCTCTACCTGAAATGCTCCTCCCCAGACCCAGTCTGTGTTTTAAAAAAAGAAATCTTAGCATCAACAGCAAAAATCCAAAATCTCTGGTTTGCCTACACTTAACACCTACAAGATACCCAAGTATCCTCCCGTAAAATCTGCCTTTCTCCTTCCTCACCAAGTATTTCTGAGAGATTCAAGAGACACATCACAATTCTAACCAATCCTTTCTCTCTGTTCAAAGTTGTCACTCAAGAACCTGCTTGAAGTCATTTCTACCCCGTCCCTGATGACAGGGGCTATGTGTGCAGCCACCAACAATAATGATGCAACATTTATTATTAACTGACCTTCAGACCCTGTTCTATGTACTTTTGCAAATTTTATCTTGTCTATACCTTACAATAATTCAGTGAGGGTGGCTCTATCTGTTGACAGTACAATACCTAACACGGGAGCATCATTCACACATGCTGTCAATACCAACATTTTTATAAGCACAAAAATACTAAAGATTTCACCACAGATCACTGACACAGCAAGTGGCATAACAACGTTTCAAATCTGGGAGCAGGCCTGAGAGAAGCTTGCAGCCATGAGAAGAAGACAAGTATATCCCTCTCCTTCTCTTCACGCTTGTTTCCTAGGTTACAAAGCTGTCTTGTGTCCAGAGTCTCACTAAGAGTTTTAATCTTTAGTTTTTAAAATATACTTTTATTGTTGATAGTATTACAGATATCTCCCATTTGCGCCCCTTTCTCACCTCTTCTCCCAGCCCCTACCCATCCCTCCAGGTCTTTGCTACTCTATTGCCCGTGTCCATGGGCTATGCACATAAGTACATAAGTTCGACAAGTACATGGATTATTGCAGCCACATATGAATGATACTAATAATTAATATTTTAAAAGCATATTGATAAAACTTGTGATTAAATGCATGGTGGGTGTTCTCATTGTAAATGTATAATGATATAAAAGTATTACTTATTTCTCCATATAATTCTTAGGTGGTATCTCTACCATCATGGAATTATGTACATTTCCCCCCCACTCTTCAATATATTAGCTTAAGTATGTTTAATAAGAATCAATTATACTAACTTTTTGGTCTTATTGTTTCTTGTAAATAAGGGATAAGTGTACTGGAAGATCTTGCTCATGTTTTCCCAGGCATAGACATGGGTTTTCTTTCTGACTTGGCTTTTTTATTTATTATTTTAATTGGGGTTTTATAAAAGGAATCCTACAATTAGTCAAAATGCATGCTCCAAGTTGTTTTGTGACTAACAGTTAACTTACATGGAAATGTAGGCATATATTGCTGTATCTGTTTTCTTTTGCACATTTTATAACATTATTGGCTAAATAGAGTATGAGTAACAGAAAAAAAGGATAATTTCATTCATATGGTAATGAAATACCTAAAATTTTAATTTAACATGAAATCTAACTAATTTGACTAGCATAACAAAGATTAACTAAATAATCTCTCATTTTTGACTAATATTTAACACTTAATTTGGATTTATAAAATTACTTCTTTCCTGAACTGAAAAATCTTAGATTTTACTTCTGTCTAGTCAGATAATTCATGAAATATTTTCATTTGAATGCAATTATTTTTGATAGTTGGTCATAAAACTGTCATCTATTTAATGAATTGTATAAATCATACTATACAAGAAAACAATAAGAATCTGGTTTCATTTAGGAAGATTCTTAATAATACACAAAGATATATTTGCAAATTTATCCTCCTTTAGCCTCCCAATCTTTGTTTTCTTACCATGAGTTTCTGGTTGACCAAAAAAACCCCACCCTGAAATGTTTTCCAGGAATGCTTGAAACATTTATGATGACAAACTATGACCAGGAAATGCATTCAGGGTGGACATATTTGACACTAACACAACAACGGGCATATTTTAAAAAAGTGATTCTTTCCTGCTTTTTGTATCTTTCAAACATACATAATTAAATTATTATTGTATCACTACTTCAGTAATATTTAAAGCTGCTAAAATTATAAATTAGTACACATACAGCGTGCATATTACATTACAGAGTAAGAAGAATTTCCTATTTATGGAACTTGACTTTTACAGATAAAGTCACTGAGGTCCAGTGTTGTAAAATATTTAAAGTCATATAGCTTTATACATGTCTCCTAGCCTCTTAGAACCCACATCTTGGTCCACTTAGCTTTCCAAGATTTAAAGAAAAAGTGATGGAGACACATCTGCTATAGTATTTTTTCACCCTCCATTCTGTACCTTAATTAACATACTACGTGTTCTACCTTCTTCTAGTAAAAACATCTGATCAGAATTAGTTTAGTCATAATCAGCCTTTCATCCAAAGGTCCTGTGATCCTCCCCCTAGTGCAGTGGCCATTTCCAGAGCTCCAGACCAAACTCTGAGAATCTTTGCGTTCCACTCACCTGTTCTGCCTCTGATTTCATGGTTAGGTACTCAGAGATACAAAGTAGGGCCCATATAGGGGGCAAAAATAGCAGTTTCATCAAGATGTAAATTGCTTGAAAATATAGGAAAGCCTTTATATTTTCCAATCCTACTGATAACAGCCAAAATTATTATCCACAGATCGGAAAATTAGATTTAATAGTCATTTCTAATTTCTCTTAGGTTAAGTACAATTAGCATTCCCTCTTGAATCATAAAGGCTAAACTGTCTGAGCAGTTTCCACCCTGCTCCGATAATTTCAATAATTTCACTCCAGGGTCAGCAAAGATAGATGGTGCCATTTATGCTTAAAGTCATTAGCCTTTCTTCTGAAGTCCCTCCAGTGGGCACCCCTTACTTGGGTTTAGATTTCCAAGTATGCTTTTTCAATCAATCATTTAACCTGAATAGCAGAACCCAGAAAAAAAATACAAAACACAAATAGTTACAACTAAGGAAGAGTCTTTCTCAAAAAGAGTCGTTTCTTTTTCCTTCACTTTCCCCCCTAAACAGATATTTTCGTTTCCTGTGGTCCTACTGGCTTATCCTTGGGGATTTCAACTTTCAACCTGGGATATATTCAATGGTAGAATGAGGTGAGATAATAAAATTCAACCATTTAAAAAAGTTTTATCACATCAATAATTTCTGGAAATAATTTAGGAGGCTCACTAATTTGCACTCATATTCTAATGTATAAATTTAGTTCTGGCCATACTGGAAGAAATATTTGGTAACTATTAGCTTTGGCAAAGGCCTAATAATGTATGTGGATGAGAAAATAAAAGATATATATACAGGGAATATCTGATCATGGGTGACATTAAAGTACTTCAGAGCTAGTAGAGCATGAGTAATGATCAATCAGTGATGTGTACTGACCAAGCAGTCCTGGACACTGAGCAATCCAAAGAGATGCTTGGCCATAAACAGTGGCCATAACTGTTCACAATAAATGGTAATATGTTACCATTTCTAAGGCATTGTCTCTCACCCAACATTACATGAAGTCAAAGTAGAACCTTCATTTCTCTTACTCAAATTTTGCTACTTTAAAAAAATATGTCCTGCCCTAGCCAGTTTGGCTCAATAGATAGAGTATCTGTCTGTGGACTAAAAGGTCTGGGGTTTGATTCCAGTTAAAGGCACATACCTCAGTTGCAGGCTTTATTCTGGGCCCTTGTGGGAGGCAACCACAAACAAACAAATAAAAAAATAAAATATCTTAATAAAAATCATTCAACAAATCAAATGAAAACAACTTTATGTTGGTGGAACCAATTCATCTAGGTTTTTAATTTCTTTTTTAATCAAGTAATTTTCATTCTCTAATCTTGTCTCACTTTCCATTACTGGTTTCTATTTTATAAGATATAGCAAATGAACCAAACTGACAAGAAAGCAAAACAACAAGATAGACTCCGCTCCCTCACAAATCTGCCACTGTAGGACCACACTACACCTATAAGTTGTGCCTGTACTCTCAGGATTCACGGTGGTGATCTTCACTAGCTTTCTGGAAAGTGAAACTGCTTTAGGCAGGAACTGATTAAATTGGATAGCAGAATAATCAGACTTGCTACCAAAACACGATAAAATTATATAAAATGGAGAGGAGAGGAACATGTATCATAAAATTTTAACTATGAAGACAAACTTTCATTGTTGAAATGTGAATCTGAAATAAAATCTCTACTAATAAAAGCCTAGGTAGTCCTTGCACCCTCGCGTGATGCCCTCATGTCATCACAAGATGGCCACCACAAGATGGCTGCCACAAGATGGCCTGCAGGGGAGGGCAGTTGGGGACAACCGGGCCTGCAGGGGAGCAGTTAGGTGTTGATCAGACTGGCAGGGGAGTGGTTAGGGGCAATCAGGCAGGCATGCAGGCAAGCGGTTGGGGGCCAGCAGTCCTGGATTGTGAGAGGGATGTCCGACTGCCAGTTTAGGCCTGATCCCCCGGCAGCCGGACATATCCCAAGGGGCCCCAGATTAGAGAGTTAGAGAGGGTGCAGGCTGGGCTGAAGGACAACCCCCCAGTCAGTGTACAAATTTCATGCACCGGGCCTCTAGTGTGTTTGTGTGTGTGTGTGTGTGTGTGTG
>NW_005356519.1:4383195-4388417 GCF_000412655.1 Myotis brandtii
CCATAGCTTGCTGCCCTGCCCCCTCCTGTAGCTCTCTGCCAGCTGCTTATAGATGGCTGCTCCAACCTCCTGCTGATCCGTGATCCGGTCATTACGTGGTTGGTTGTTATGTAACTACCATTTGAATATTACATCTTTATTATATAGGGGATATATATATATATATCTCCTATATAATAAAAGTAAATTGACCGAATGGCAGAACAACAGGCCGCTATGACAGGCACTGACCACCAGGGGCAGACACTCAATGCAGGAGCTGCCCCCTGGTGGTCAGTGGGCTCCCACAGAGGGAGCACCACTCAGCCAAAAGCCCAGAAGCTGGGCTCATGGCTGGCAAGCACAGCAGCGGTGGCAGGAGCCTCTCCTGCCTCCGCGGCAGCACTAAGGATATCCGAGCACGGGTGGATGCTCCCAGACTGTGAGAGGGCACAGGCCAGGCTGAGGGACCCCTCTCCCCCGAGTGCACAAATCTCATGCAACGAGCCTCTAGCATATCTATCTCTATCTCTATCTCTATCTCTATCTCTATCTCTATCTCTATCTCTATCTCTATCTCTATCTCTATCTCTATCTCTATCTCTATCTCTATCTCTATCTCTATCTCTATCTCTATCTCTATCTCTATCTCTATCTCTATCTCTATCTCTATCTCTATCTCTATCTCTATCTCTATCTCTATCTCTATCTCTATCTCTATCTCTATCTCTATCTCTATCTCTATCTCTATCTCTATCTCTATCTCTATCTCTATCTCTATCTCTATCTCTATCTCTATCTCTATCTCTATCTCTATCTCTATCTCTATCTCTATCTCTATCTTTTACTTCAAAAAAAGATAGAGCTGCTCATTTACATAGGGGCTGACTAAAATTGCAGAACATGATCTAAAATTTGAATAATTCTAAAAAGGAAGATAAATTCTTTTTATGTCTAAGTCAAAATAACTACTGTTCACTGCATAAGTCTAAGTGATCACATATATCCTTGACCTTCGATAAATCCTCTTTTACACCTACAATTTATTCTGGTAAAACAACCAGAAACTATGTCCAAGTGACTTATTAGAATTTACTTATTTTTCCTGGAAGATAATGAAGCCCTTGGACCAGCGCTTATTTACATGTCTTCATTGGTATACTGCTTATAGTAACCAAGATAACAATTTGATTGTGTTATCTTCTGGCCATTCTTAATCATATTCATAAGGTGAAATCTGTTTTGTCCAATTTGCCCAGGAAAACCAAAGATAATTTGATAGCATCACAAAATTTGGATTTATTAATAAAGTCATGTTAATATTAAAGGGTCATCTTTCATTTTATAAAAGAAAACTTTACATATTTTTCATTGACCTATTAGACTAACACATTTATAAGAAATTTAATGTTTTTCAAAGTTAAAAGAGAATGTAAATATTAAAGAGAACAAAATATCCAAAGAATATATGATTCATCCCATTATTACTAACTACTTAAATAATCTAATTAGAAAAATAATAATGCACTTTGACAACTCCTGAATAGGAAGAGCTATGAAGTACACATTTGTCATAATTTATCTATGAATAAGAGCATCCTACAAGTTGTAAGAAAATAAAATAGAACACAGAACAATTTATCATTTGCACTGTATACATAGAAACTGTGAGGGTCTCAATGTATTGAAATAGCATGTCTGTGACAGGATAATGTGTCATGACAAATAGCAGTCATCTGCTTGCCACACAAAGGCACATCCATACTTTTTAATGTCAAAAAAATGATGTCACCCTAAATGCATTTACATTTTGAAGGTTAAAATGGAGATGTAAAAAAGTTAAATTTTAAAATAGATGAACATAACACATTACATAAGGCCTTCAAGAGTCATTTTGGTTCTATTAATTGTACAGAAGCAAAATTAGAGTGTATGAAAAGAAAATAAATCTTTTCATGTGAATTTAAGGGAAATAGCAACAAAACTTTTGTGGAAGAAAGACCCTTGAAGAAAGAACTAAATATTACTTGGAAAATAGTAGTTTTATATACTTTATGAGCACAAACAAAATTGTTCACATGCTACATCATTAGAAAAGCTCTCAATGAATTGTTAGGATTTCACCTTTTAGAAGATTTCCTATTGGTGTTGAAAAAGAAGTTTCTCTTCACGAATTAAAAATTTTTAATTAGCTACCTGCAGTGTGAATGTATCATTTTCTAAAACATCATCAGGTTTGCCAAAAGCTAAATGCCTATTTGAGTTAACCAATCTGTTCGCATCTAAATAATAACTCTAGATAATATGTTTATCTTCGTCTGTTTCAGTTTCTAGGTAACCAGAATTTTATATATTATATTGGTTTCTTACTAGGTGATGAATTTCTGGGTCAATTATTTGTGGGATATATATTATAAAGACAATTAAGATTATTGTTTAAATGTTGCTTTTTTATTTTCAATTGTAATTTTTCTGCTATTGTCTATTATATCTTGACAAAATGTATTATCTTCTTTGCATTATTACCACAGCTTCTAATTTATAATTTTTTGTTCAATGGATAAAGTGTGACCTAAAACAGAACTTTATTTTGAAAAAAAAATTACTCAAAAACTATGGTGGTATTTCTTTTGAAGTGCCTAAGTAAAGATATTTTTTAGAGATCAAAGACAAACTATAATTATTATAATACATTTATCACTAAAGTATCAACAAAATCTATGAAAGTAAATTTATGTAAATGAAATTTTCAGTCAGCAATATATTTACAATGTGAATGAAGTCTGAGTCAGAATAAAATCATAATAAATTTGAGAATATTTTATATAATCATTATTCTTTGCATCGCTACATAATTAGTTCTTAAAATTTAAGTGTGAAAATAATTTATTCTATAAAACATAACTATTGCTAAAAAACAAAGAACAAGATGTTTTCACCTTATATTCCATTGTTGTTTAAAACTATACCATTATTTTTAGCATCTATGTAGTTATTTGCATCTTTAAGGCACTAGAACATTCTTTTCTGAAGCTTATTGATCATATACCTCTAACAATATAATTTGTTGGACATGTGCTCCTTATAAAAGAAAATACATTGATAAATTATATATGTATACAATTTCAATTAGTATATTATTTTAGCAAATAATATCATTTTCATAAAAATTAAGAAAATAATTTGTATTTACTCTTCATTCCACCCACTGATGATCTTATATATCTCTTATACACCTGCGCTGAATATTACTGTAATAAACAAGTAATGACTTGTGATTTTTTAAAAATATATTTTATTGATTTTTTACAGAGAGGAAGGGAGAGGGATAGAGAGTTAGAAACATCAATGAGAGAGAAACATCAATCAGCTGCCTCCTGCTCACCCCCTACTGGGAATGTGCCTGCAACCAAGGTACATGCCCTTGACCGGAACCGAACCTGGGACTCTTCAGTCCTTAGGCCGATGCTCTATCCACTGAGCCAAACTGGTCAGGGCTGACTTGTGATTTTAATGTACAAAGGAAGTAGATCTTAATATAGAGATAAAAGCAGGACAACTAGCCCAGTTGTTGTGGCTCAGTGGTTGAGCATAGACCGATGAACCAGAAGGTCATGGCTCGATTCCCAGTCAGGGCACATGCCTGGGTTGCGGGCTTGATCCCCAGTGTGGGGATGTGCAGGAGGCAGCCAGTCAATGATTCTCTCTCATCATTAATGTTTCTCTCCCTCCCTCCCTCTCCCTTCCTCTCAAAAAAAAATATTTTTTTTTAAACAGGACAACTAAATGAATATTACTAACAATTTATTAACACTATTCTTAAAAATATATTTGAAAAATATGCATTTGTGTTTTTAGAAACATCATTTACCATTCTATTTCCAAGCATATAGCAGTTAGCTGACGCACAAACTAAAAATTCTTCTAAATAATTTTTTAAGGAAACCATAAATTATTGCACTTTTGCCATATAAACCTGTTTAAAGTAATAACTTTAAAATTAAAACGATTCACCATGAATACATGTTG
Source organism: Myotis brandtii (assembly GCF_000412655.1). Classification (NCBI taxonomy): domain Eukaryota; kingdom Metazoa; phylum Chordata; class Mammalia; order Chiroptera; family Vespertilionidae; genus Myotis; species Myotis brandtii. The sequence goes on from NW_005356519.1 coordinate 4,387,204, forward strand.
AAGGCAAAATATATTACTACAGCAATTTATTAAGATAAAATAATATATAGACTTAACAATCTTTCTAAAGGATAGATCATTAATCTTTAATAGTGATATTACAAATGAAATGATTTTGATTTATATATTCTGATGATCATTTTGAATTGTTTATCAAGGAATATAATTTTTCTGGGCTCCAAAGAACTGCTGCTCTGAGCTTTTATTTTTTCATCATTCTATTTAATTGTAGGTCTGTAATGTAATTTAATGTAAATGCTGTCTTTATTGTGGCAGAGCAAATTTCTTGTAACAGTAACCCATTAAAGTATATTAAAAGTATTTATCATGATCCTCACGAGTACCAATAACACAACAAATAGAAACCCAAGATGCATAATTGCTACAAATAATTCAGAAAAATCTCTCTTCATTTGTCTACATGTAAGAAAGCCATATCAATAGGAAACTAAAAAATAAAAATAAAAAAACACTCTAATAATGAACAAATACTTCTAATCTTACCAACATTGTGAAATTAATATACTTAATGAAACTGAAATTTAGTTTTGATGGGTCATTATCCCAGTTTGATACTATCACAGATAGTCTGGAAATGGCATAAAATTCTTCTAAAATATTAAACTAGTGATAATTTAAATTATATTGCCTCAGACATCTTTTCAATTTTCCATGTTTTTCTCAATCTCTATTTTCTCCAATTTAATACTCTCAGTTGCTTATAAATCTCCTCTTTCTAATTTTAATACAATATGAAATTACATTTAAAGATATTGCTATCTTTCCATTTCTTGGAGGAGAAGTTTGTTATCACTATTTTAAATTTAAAATTTGCTTTTAAACTTAATTTTAAAAAATTAAAAATAGAACCATATGACCCAGGCATTCTACTTCTGGGTACTTATCCAAAGAAAACAAAACACTAATTCAAAAAGATATATACACTGCTATGTTCATTACAGCATTATTTACAATAGCCAAGACATGGAAAAAATCTAGGTGTCCATCAATAGATGATAAATAAAGAAAATGATAAGGCCCAGCTGGAATGGCTCAGTGGTTGAGTGTCAAACTATGAACTGGTCAGTGCACATGCCTAGGTTATGTGCTCAATCCCCACGAAGCAGCCGATAGATGATTCTCTCTCATCATTGATATTTCTATCTCTCTTCCCATCTCCCTTCCTTTCTAAAATCAGTAAAATATATTTTTTA
>NW_005356519.1:4388809-4392965 GCF_000412655.1 Myotis brandtii
TATATTATTCAGCAATAAAAATAATGAAAATCCTGGCATTTGCATCAACGTGGATGGACCTAGAATGCTTTATGCTAAATGAAATAAGTCGGACAAAGACAAATACCACAATTTCACTTATATGCAGAATTTTATTGAAAAATAAAAACAAACAAGTAAACAAATAAAAAAAGCAAAAACAAACTCACAGAAATAAAAAAATAAATTGACAGTTGCCAGAGGTTAGGGGGGATGCAGAGATGAGTGAAAATAGGGGGCAATCAGGGGTGGGGTTGGCCACCCACAGACCCATCCCACGGCCAGCCCCACCCCCAATCAGCTTCCCCACCCCAATCAGGGGCAGGGCCCACCAGCCAATTGCCCGCGGCCCCTCCCCCTGACCAGCCCGGCCCTGATTGGGCCCCAATCTAGGTGGGCCAGCTGGCCAACCTACCACCATCTCCTCCCGATAGACCTGGCCCCAATCGGCCAGACCCCAACCATGCATGAATTCGTGCACTGGGCCTCTAGTCTATATATATAAAAGCCTAAGCAACCATTGGATCTGCCAACTGGCCAGTAGCTATGATGCACATTGACCACCTGGGGAAAGATGTTAAATGCAGGAGTGGAAACCACAGGCATGGAAACATGGAACAGACTGATGAATCTCAGAGGGAAGGGGGGAGGGAAGAGATTAACCAAAGATCTTTTTTTTTCTTTTCTTTCTTTCTTTTTTTTTTATTGCTTAAAGTATTACAAAGGGTATTACATATGTGTCCTTTTTTTTTCCCCGCCCTTGACAATCCCCTGGCCTCCCCTACCCCCCAGTGTCTTATGTCCATTGGTTATGCTTATATGCATGCATACAAGTCCTTCGGTTGATCTCTTACCCCCCTCCCTCCTGCCCCCCAACCCTCCCCGGCCTTCCCGCTGCAGTTTGACAATCTGTTTGAGGCAGCTCTGCCTCTGTATCTATTATTGTTCAAAAGTTTATAATGGTCTCTATTATCCATGAATGTGTGAGATCATGTGGTATTTTTCCTTCATTGACTGGCTTATTTCACTTAGCATAATGCTCTCCAGTTCCATCCATGCCATTGCAAATGGTAAGAGTTCCTTCTTTTTTACAGCAGCATAGTATTCCATCGTGTAGATGTACCACAGTTTTCTAATCCATTCATCTACTGATGGGCACTTAGGCTGTTTCCAAATCTTAGCTATGGTGAATTGTGCTGCTATGAACATATGGGTGCACATATCCTTTCTGATTGGTGTTTCTGGTTTCTTGGGATATATTCCTAGAAGTGGGATCACAGGGTCAAATGGGAGTTCCATTTCCAGTTTTTTGAGGAAACTCCATACTGTCTTCCATAGTGGCTGCACCAGTCTGCATTCCCACCAGCAGTGCACAAGTGTTCCTTTTTCTCCACATCCTCTCCAGCACTTGTCGTTTGTTGATTTGTTGATGATAGCCATTCTGACAGGTGTGAGATGGTACCTCATTGTTGTTTTGATTTGCATCTCTCGGATGATTAGTGACTTTGAGCATGTTTTCATATGTCTCTTGGCTTTCTGAATGTCCTCTTTTGAAAGGTGTCTATTTAGATCCTTTGCCCATTTTTTGATTGGATTGTTTATCTTCCTTTTGTTAAGTTGTATGAGTTCCCTATAAATTTTGGAGATTAGGCCCTTATCAGATATGACATTGGCAAATATGTTTTCCAACCAAAGATCTTATATGCATACTAGAGGCCCGGTGCATGGATTCATGCACTGGTGGAGTCCCTCGGTCTGCCTGTGGGGATCAGGCCGAAACTGGCAGTCTGACATCCCCCAGGGTTCCCTGGATTGCAAGAGGATGCAGACCAGGCCGAAGGACCCCCCACCTGTGCACGAATCTGTGCACTGGGCCTCTAATAGTCAATAATACTGTGATAATTTTGCATTGGTGGCAGATGGTTACTAGACTTAATATGGTAATCACACAAAAAAGGTGAATATGTCTCTTGGTTAGTATGGCTGAATAGAAATTCCTGGTTCAGACCAGCCAGCATGGCTTAGTAGTTGAGCATTGACCTATGAACCAGGAGGTCACAATGTAATTCCCAGTCAGGGAACATGCCCAGGTCAAGGGCTCATCCCCAGTGGACAGGGGATGTGGGGGAGGCATGCAGAAGGCAGCCATCAGTGATTCTCTCATCATTAATGTTTCTAACTCTCCTTTCTCTCTGAAATCAATTATATATATAAATAATTCCTGGTTCAGATGATCTTTCCTTAAGTATCTACACTAATAAAAGAGAAACATGCAAATTGGTGTCATTCCTCTGTGCCCACCAGCCAATTGGATGAGTATGCAAATTAACCCAACAAAGATGATGGTTAATTTGCATATGTAGGCGCCCAGTGGCCTGGGTCCCGAGAACATCATCGGCACTCAGGTCACTCGGAGGTCGGCCCCGTATGCCCTGAGCAGCCTAGGAAGGGCCTTAGCCAGGAGGCTCCTGGGCAGGGCCCAGACTGCAATCGGAGCCGAGGTGGCCCTTGTCCAGGCCTAAAGCCTCGGCCAGAGGCTTTAGGCCTGGGCAGGGGCGGAGCCGGTGATTGGAGGGTCTGGGGGTCCTAGGCCAGAGGCTTTAGGCCTGGGCAAGGGTGGAGCCAGCGATTGGAGGGAGATGGGAGGCCCCTGCCCAGGCCCCGAGGCTTTAGGACTGGTCAGGGGCCTAGTCGACGATCGCTGTGAACTACAGAGAAACACCTTTTCTGACCGCTCATTGGCTAAGCTCCCTGTATGCCACTGGTAATAGTCTTAGTAACTTGGGTAATAAGAATCCAAAAAGATAATCTAGGGTTTTTCCACCACACTCCTGGAGAAAAAAACAAAGGTCAGCTGCTGGAGGGCTAAGAAATGTCATATCCTGCCCTAGGCGGTTTGGCTTAGTGGATAATGCCTCGGCCTGCCCACCGCAGGGTCTGGGTTCAATTCTGACCAAGGGCATGTACCTAGGTTGCAGGCTCCTCCCTGGCCGGGGCCCAGGTCAGGGCTCATGCAGGAGGCAACCAATCAAAGTGCTCCTCTCACTTTGATGTTTCTCTCTGTCTTTCCCTTTCTCTTCCACATTCTCTAAAAATCAATGGAAACATATCCTCAGGGGAGGATAAAAAAAAAAAATAAAGGAAGAAAGAAATGTCATATCCTATGAAAGACACATCTTGAAAATGCCTAAAGAAAGTTGTCATTTTTTCATGGTGAAGGGACTGGAGTCCATGTTGATGGAATCACCTTGGTGGCTGCAGTGACTGGCAGTGGCTCAGCAGCGGGGTGATGGGGCTGGTGCCTTCCCCTGGTCAGCCCGGTTGCCTCTCACAAAGGGAGGCCAGACTGTGGCTTAGGTCTGCTCCCCAAGGGGAGCAGGGAGCAGGCCTAAGACGCCAGTAGGACATCCCCTGAGGGCTCCCATTATGTGCGAGGGGGCAGGCTGGGCTGAGGGACCCCCCCCCCCAGTACATGAATTTTGTGCACCGGGCCCCTAGTCTTATATAAGCTACTTGGTGATAGCTGGCAAAAAGCATTGCTGAAATAATCTATTTTCTTTTTTTGGGCAATATTCCTAAGCACATGGTGAGTACTTTCTATATGTAGTTCCAGGCTTTGCTTTTAGTTCCAGGAACATTTAATGTCATAATGGCTTTTTATTTTGTTCCTTTGCTTTGGTTTCCTTTCTTGAGAATTGCTATTGTACATATGGAGGATTTCTTTGCCTTTATTCTATACACATACTCCCCTTATATTCTAATCATCTCTTTCTCCCCTTACGTCTATCTACACTAATAAAAGAGAAACATGGTAATTGGCATACGACCGCTACCCTTTTCATTGGCTAATAAGTGAGTATATGCAAATTAACTGTCAGCCAAGATGGCGGCCGGCAGCCAGGCACTGAAGCGAGCAGGGAGGCTTGCTTGCTGCAGATTCCAACGTTCCCCGCCTCAGTTTTTGGCCTCTCAACTGCAACTCTAAGAAACTATGTACTATGTTGCAAATAAGAAGCTAAACAAAACACCAGAAACCGGCTTCCATTCAGCCGGGCTCGAACTGCAACAATGTATCGATGTTTTCAGCAGCGAGGCCTCAAAGCTAAAGCTGGCCCAGAATAAAAAAAAAAAAAGAAAA
>NW_005356519.1:4395485-4421253 GCF_000412655.1 Myotis brandtii
CGGGGTGAGCGCCCCCCCCCCCCCGAGTGCACAAATTTTTGTGCACCGGGCCTCTAGTATATATATAATAAGAAGCCTACCATAATGGCCATAACGACCTAATGACCAGTCGCTATGATGGCCACGGTGGCCAGCAAACCAGACCGATCAGGGGGTGGGGCCGGCCGGCCAACCTCATAGCCCCTCTCCCCTGCTAGCCTGCCCCTGATTGGACTCTCCCACCCCATCAAGAGCGGGTGGTCAAACGCCCCCTCCCTTCCCCCCCAGCTCCACCCCAGATCATCCCTCCCAACCATGATAACCCCCAGCCTGCCTGCCCCTGATCGCACCCCCCACCCCAATAGGGGGTTGGGCTGGCCAGCCAACCTCCTACAGCCCCTCCCCCTGCCCGGCCAACCCCTGATGGGCCTCCACCACCCTGATCAGCCTGCAGCCCCTCCTCTCAGCCAGCCTGTCCCTGATCGCACCCCCTCACCCCAATCAGGGGCAGGGCCAGCCGGCCCACCACCCACAGCCCCTACCCATGGTTGGCCTCGCCCCCAATCGACCCCCCAACCAAAATTGGGGGTGGGGCCCACCAGCCAATCACCTGTGGCCCCTTCCCCCAGCCCGCCCAGCCCTGATTGGGCCCCGATCGGGGTGGGCTGGCTGGCCAACCTCCCGCCATCTCCTCCTCCCGATAGGCCCAGCCCCTATTGTGCCAGGCCAGCTGGCCAAATCCCACCTGTGCACGAATCTGTGCACTAGGCCTCTAGTTTAAATATAATACATTACTATTTGTGTTTGGTTGCTCTTTTGTTTCTCTTAGTTTTACTTTCTCTTTTCCCCAATTAAATCGTTTTTGAGGCTTTCTATTTCTGAGTAATTTCAATATTTCTTTTTTTAGCGTGACAATAAATAGAAAATTAAATGATTTATTTATTTTGTGTTCATTTTCATAAATGTTTCTTAACTTCCTATAAAATTTAGGCAATATCCTTTCCTGTTGTTCATTTTAAAGTAAATTTAGATTTTCTTCACTTTTTGTTATGTGCAATAACCATTACTACTCCCTCTTTGTTACTTATCAAAAGAGATAGGAAATATAGCCTCTTGCTTTCTGAGATATACCTTCTCTGCACAATAGCCCATTTCAAGTAAATATTCCATTTATTTTGCCCCTATGTTTTATCTGGAAATTTTTCTCATTGTGTTGCTCTCTCTTAGAATTTCAAAAGTTCATAAGGCCTAGACTTTTTAGGATCTTCAGATCTTGTAGTGGACCCAATTACTTCACCCATGAATTGAGATACAAAAACACCTTTAGCTTCTGTTCTTAGATTTACCTAATAAAATTTTGGGGATTTTTCTGTTCTTGTGCCATCAGACACCTTTTTTTTTTTCCCACTTCCCCCCTACAAATGATGATAGAATAAGGATCTTGTAGCTTTCATTGGTTTATTTCTGTCAACTTGTACTTTGGGGTTTGTGGAGAATAACTATCACTTAGTTTTAGTACAGATGTTGATTTGTTTATATTTTTGTTTTTTTTCTATGATATCTGTAATGTTTTTATCTATTTTTTTGCTACATATATTACTTAGAGAAAGGAAGTGGAGAGGGAGGGAGGGAGGGAGATAGATATTGATGTGAGAGACTAATATCCATCAGTTGCCTTTGTCACACGCCCCAACTGGTGATTGAACCCACAGCCTTGGTATGTACCTTGACCTGGAATCAAACCCATAACTTTTAGGTGTATGAGACAACACTGCAACAAACTGAACCATACCAGCCAGGGCCTAAATGTATTTTTTAAATGAAAATAAAAGAGTGAATAATCCAGAATATCAGAAACATAGAGAGGTCTAGTACATTGGAGCTTAAGAAATAATTTACATACTCATTTTGGAAATAAGTAACCCATTGAATACATTTTCTTTTCCTCATGCAATGCGAAGAGAGTGAGGGATCAATGCTGGAATGTAGTGGTTTGTGTAGGGATAGTGTGTTGAAGAACATTATAAAATTTATTAAACCACAGGAAAAATGTAGGATTTTTTTCAGTTCTAATTGTATTTAATAAGTACCTATCTAAAATTAAGTAATCAGATAAATATGGATGTAAATGCAATGCATATTTTGTTTTTTAAAACATTGTACAGAACTGCAATTTTCAAAGAATACTGAGCTGAGAATGGTAAAACCTGGATAAGACTTAAGTCTCTTATTATTATTTCTTTTTTTGAACAGACTATTTCAATAAAAATATTTGAGAACCCAATACTGTAACACGTCATTTGCATGTTTGTGGACAGATCTGATCCTTTGTTGACTGGCTGGTTAACTTGTAAACTAACTACTCGTTTTATGAGGAATTTCTGTGCTTACATATAGTAACTGTAATATTCTCTGGTTATTATATAACTAGTCCTGCAATGTAAAATCCGTAGTTACTCTAAAGCCACTAATTTCTATATATGCTTACATTTAACACACATCGTTAGTGAAACCTTTCAGCAATATACTTTTACCTTACTTTTTAAAAATAGGAGATCATGCTTTGAGAGTGTGTATGTGCAATGTCAAATAGTAATGCTCACTGGTAACTTGTTTTCTTAAAGACATTAGCAAATAACCTGCTTAAATAATTCAGTGTTCCACTCTTAACTAATCACTTTGGCAGAATGTGAACATCTGCTTGTCAACACATGGGATAAGTCACAAACTCCTTTGCCTTCGGGTACTGGCAGCACGTCCGCAAGACAGCTACAGTTGAGAAGTGATAATACTTTATTTTTCTCTTGTGACTTGAAGTTACTTTCTCTGACCTACAACTAGGATTCTGTTCAATTATTTGGACAAACAATGAGAATGGTAGCATTTTTATGTGCAGATGGATCTGACAAATTATATCCTTCAACCAATCCTAAAAAAGGATATACAATCCTCAAAAAAGTTAACCGTGGTCACAAATTAAAGTATAGTCCCACTAAGTATGGGTAATAGTCTCATATTTTAGAAATGTTATATAATAATTATCCAAGCATAATATTTGATAGCAAATACTTTAATAATGTTAAGATATAAATAATTCATAACCAAATCTTAGTAACAGGTACAATAAAATATAAGGGTAGCAATAATACTTGTCAAGATTAATACAGCCAGCTGTCTTGTATTACTTGACATTTAGGGGAGAGTTCCCCCCTGCCCCCATATTGATGGTGTATGAGAAAATCTTCAAATATGCCCTATTTATGTAATATTCTTGTTATAAAACTGTTTTATGAAAGGTATCAAATATTTTATAACTGAATAAACAATGCCTATCCTCTAGTATAATGTGCAAAATACAGTATTTGTGAATAAGTACAATTATGAGGAGTCATAACTGTGTTTAAAAATTGACTTGTAACTCCCATGGAAGAAAAACATTCTGTAGATTATCTCCCATTTCATAAAATAGCTGAGTGATGCATCTGCATTCAGTACCACTAATGTAGCACAAAGGAGACAAAGATCAGAAATCTAAGCAGCAAAGATAAAACAGAAGTGAACAAGGCATATTAACAAACTTGTGGATTTTCATAATAAATCAATTTCCTGGATTTTTCCCAAGTATAGCAATGATATGAAACTCCTGGATTATCATACCATAAATAAAACTCTATTAATATCATACATAGATTTTTTATTTTAATTTTTTTAAGTGAATGTGCATCTGTAGATATAAAATCCTTTACTAAGAAATAAAATTCCTTGAATAAGAGAAAAACAGGTACTATCTATCATCTGAAATAAAGCCTCCACCGCAGTGGTTCTCAACCTTCTGGCCCTTTAAATACAGTTCCTCATGTTGTGACCCAACCATAAAATTATTTTCGTTGCTACTTCATAACTGTAATGTTGCTACTGTTACGAATCGTAATGTAAATATCTGATATGCAGGATGGTCTTAGGCGACCCCTGTGAAAGGGTCGTTCGACCGCCAAAGGGGTCGCGACCCACAGATTGAGAACTGCTGCATTAGAGGAAAATACTCCTTACAGTCCCAACAAAAACCTATACATTGAACTTAATGACTAGAGGTTAATCTTACAGTGCAGGAGAAAAGAAAAGAGAAAGCAGTATCTTTCTGGAACAGCCACAAGAGATTCACCACTAAACTGTCAGAGCTGAGAAATGGAAAATCTGCTTTAACATCAGATGCGAGGGAGGAGATGAAGACTTTTAATATCACCACACCGGTGCACTGGCAATAAAACAAGGATCTTGCAGCATCTGTTCAAAGTCTGATGTAATTCTTTGGTGAGCATTCCCTTAGAACAATATAATTTTCTAAAGTATCAACCCTAGAGTGTGCAATTCTTCAGAGAAGGTTAAATTTCCCTCTCAGTTATAGCGTTTTGAAAATGCCACTGCTAATTACATGGAAATATTAGACACTTCATGAATCAATTTGGTAGAACTATTTAAATTGATGCAGAAGGCTTCATTTATCTAACAAATCTAATCTCTTTGACTAGGGAATCAGAATCTCCAGTTTGCTTATAAACTCTGGGATCTTAATTTAGGGCATTGCTGGAAAAATGTTCTCCCAAAACTTGATTTAGAAATGATTATTTGCATAATGAAAAATTAATAACTAATAAAAGAGTATTTCAGAGAACTAATAAATATTACTAATGTCAAGTAAATCATGTAAAAAATCAGAGAGTAAATATTCATCCAGTGCATTAGGAGTACATCTTTCTTAACTTTCTGAAAAATGTGCAGTCCTGTGATAAATGCATTTCTTATATTCATGAAAAAGATGGTATAAATGTCCTTGTGCTTTAACTTTTGATGATTTCAAAATTCTCTATCATGAAATTGTACATCAATACAAAGACAGATATGAATCTTCATAAGAGCTTGACTCACAGAGGGCAAAACTGGAAACAATCTAAACTACCATCTAAAGAAGTAATTCTAAATCGTGGTGCAGCCACACAATGGAAATCTTCTCCGTGATGCAACAGAACAAACTACTCATACACACAACAACATGGACACTCCTCAAAAACACCGTGGTAAGTGAAAGAATGTAGGAGAAAGTCTCTACTGCATAGATCATTTTATGAAATTCTGGCAAAAGGCTAAATGCTAGCAACAGAAAGCAGACCAGTGGTCACTAGGGACCAGGGGTAGAATAAGGCCCAAAGGAAATTTGGGGGTGACAAAAGTTTTCTTTATCTGGATTGTGGTCATACAAATAGAATTATGTATGCCTGTATACTTTAAAGTGGGAGGTCTTCATATATGTAAGTTATCTCCTAATACAAGTGAGGCAAAAAAAAAAAAAAAAAAAAATCTGGCCCTGGTGGTTTTAATAAAATCAATGGTTAGAGGAAAAATATCTGCACTAAATTTACATTTTGGGCTTATAATTTTAGTAATATTTTATAGCAATGTAGAAGAAATGTTGAATACTGTGGTCAATTTTCTCACCGATAAAACTCTATAGGGATGAAGAAGTGAGAAAAACTATCCTCCTGAAAAGGAAACTGGGCTCTCCAAACAGAAAGATTTCCTAGAGGAGCCCAGGCTGATCCTAGTCTTCCCCTGAGGATGGAGCTAGAGTTGCCAAGTGGTTACCTCACTGCTCTGCATGTGTTAGCGCTGAATGCAGACAGCAGCCGAGCCCCAGTGCACTGGCTGCTGACAAAGGCAGCCCAGCACGGGGTGCGCTTGTCCCCTTTTCCATCCAGGGTACGCACTATCTTTGAAACAGAAGAGAGGATGGATCAAGACATTTTCATAAATAAATTATAATAAACTACTCAATTGTATAAAGGCCAGATCATGTTGAAGACTCATGGTCAACTCAACCTTCTATAGTGTATGGGTAATTTTTATGTTTAATTTAAAATAATGTGCATCCATTTTCTATTTATGTACCTTGGGTGTAATAGTTTAAGTAACATCAAGAGACAACCTAGTAAAGTCTATCTGTTGTAATGTTATGGTTCCTTGATATGAATCTGCTAGTTAAAGCAAGATTTTCATGAAACTGGCTGGTCTTCATATTTATTTTCTTTCTTACATCTAATAATTAAATAGTTTTTAGCAATTTCCCAGTGATCACAAGCAAATTACAGTCTCTTCGGCAAAGGACACATATGTAATAACTTAATCAATAAAAATTTTTTAAAAAAATGAATGAATTAAACTAATGTCTTCGCTTCCCTGTCAACTTTAACAGTGTATAATCCAACATACTATGTGCCTGTGGGTGTGTATGATTTGGAAACACATGTTATATCTCTGATCAACTGACTGGAAACTAACAACCACACAGGCTCCTCATAATATTAAGGGTTGCTCAAGTTGAATTACTATGTCCCAGAATATTATGTTAAAGCCAAAGAGTTTCAAAACACAAACAACCAAAAATCCATAAAAATGTAGTTTTACTTTTCTCATACTATGAAATATTCTTTAAGAAATATGATAATCAGCCTGGCAGGAGTGGCTCAGTGGTTGAGTGTTGACCTATGAACCAGGAGGTCCCGGTTGGATTCTCGGTCAGGGCACATCACATGCCCGGGTTGCAGATTCGATCCCCAGTGGGGGCATGCAGGAAGAACCGATCAATGATTCTCTCTCATAATTGATGTTTCTATCTATCTATCTATCTTTCCCTTCATCTCTGAAATCAATAAAAAAATTTTTTAAGAAAAAGATAATCATAAGAAAAGGTTGCACATTCTTTCATTTTTTATAATACAAAATTTTTATTAAATATATTTTTATTGATTTCAGAGAGGAAGGGAGAGAGATCGAAACATCAATGTTGAGAAATAATCATTGATTGGCTGCCTCCAGCACACCCCTTATAGGGGATTGCGCCCACAATCCAGACATTTGCTCTGACCGGGAATCAAACTGTGACCTCTTGGTTCATAGGTTGACACTCAACCACTGAGCCACACCAACCAGGCAATAGTAATTTTTTAAAGAATAGTTTATTGCTTTTTAGAGAGAGAAGAAGAGAGAGGGAGAGAGACAGAAACAGCGATGTGGCTGCCTCCTGCACATCCCCTCCTGGGGATAGAGCCCACAAGGCAGGCATGTGCCCTTGACCAGGAATTGAACCAGTGATCTTCTGGTGCATGGAACAATGCCCAACCAACTAAGCCACACTGGCCAGAGAACCACATACTTTCTTTATTATTATTATTATTATTAAAAAAAGTATGAATAAAACTTTTAAATCTGAAATGTATAGAACTGCAATCCTGAAAATATTAACTCAAGACGAGGTAGGATATGTCTATTCAGTTGACTGCTTACTATCTTATTCTTTATTGTTTATGCTCCTGGATTTATCCAGGTAACTGTTGACTTAGATGAGTTTTATTTAAGTAAATATGATATTGGTTGTGCTGCTGAAGAAATAAACATCACTCACATATTCTAGTAATATTCAATAAGACAGAAATGAGAGTTATTCAAACACTGGAAAATTATTCAGGTTTTAAATTACTTTAGCTTTAAGTTATTTTAAAGGTAGATAGGTAAAAAGAAAAAAAATTAAGAAAGACTGGGAAAGACATTCCATAAAAGTGCCAAATGATAGAAATAAAATATTTTTCAAAACATGCAAATGTTATAAGAGAAAAACAGTAAGCCTGTTATAGAGAAAAAAAGAAGCAGCAAATAGAACCTAGAAATGTGAACATTAAAGCATTTGAAGACATTCCAAATTCTCTGAATCAAGGCCTACATTTTGCTTGCCTCTTTTTGTTATTGTTATTAATCCTCACCTAAGGATATTTTTTTCCATTGAATTTAAAGAGAATGGAAGGGTGTGGGAGAGACAGAGAAAGAGAAACATCAACATGAGAAAGACACATTGATTTTTTGCTGTCTGCATGCACACTGGCCAAGGCCAGGGATTGAGCCTGCAACCAAGGTAAGTGCTCTTGACCAGAATCAAACCCATGACCCTCCAGTCCATGGGCTGACACTGTAGCCACTGAGCAAACCAGATAGGGATGTTTGCTTCTTCTTTTAAATGCCATAGTGATGCTAGAATTGAAGATGTTCATTATATACCTATGAAGTCTAGGTGGTTTCTGATATTTAAGATATCAATTGAAAATACATAAAAGTGTTTTCTGTATTGCCATCTGGTATGCTCCCAGACAAATTAAGTGCTGTTAACAAGAAGTATTGGAAAATTGTGGGCACAGTTCGCAGAGAATGCCTTGTGAATGCATTCCTGGAAGAGTAAAAACATTGTTCTGGCTGCAAAAAGTCAAGTGGGGTAATCAATTGTGTTCATAGCAAAATATGTAAAATTTCATTTGTATCCTGAGCATTTCATTTTCCTCATTTTGACTTCACTCTTAGTGAACCAATACTCACAGAAAGCAGAAGTGAACTTGGTAATGTTATTATTCATGAGGCTGAGGAGCTGGTGAGTCCTTTGTTCAGCATCACTACCTGTAGCCTGAGTACAGACTTCTTTCCTTTTTATCAAGATTGTCAAGAGCTCAAACAATTCTCAAGTACTCATGACAACTCTACTTAGCTGAGGAGTGATTATATATATAGATGTGTTAACATTCTTAAAAATTATTGAGGATCCCCAATAAGCTTGTGTTTATATGGGTTTTATCTATCAGTATTACAAAAAACAATATACACTATATATATACACACACACACATATATATATATATCTATATATATATATGACTGAGAAAACTACCATTAAACTTTTAAATGACTAGTGAAATTAAGTTATAAGGAGAAAACAGAATAAGAAATCAAATAAACATCACTACAACTAATGAAATCCAGAATCCAAATTAGTGCTGATAATGCACTTGAGTTAAGTGCAGGATTTTCTCTTTAGCAATTTCACTCTGGGCCCATTATCCTCTTAACTACCCAAATGCTAGTATCTCTAAATTCCCCAAGCTGTGCTAGAACAAGTTGTCCAAGTTTCTCTTCAAAGAACATAGTTTATATCGGGGTCAAGTTTCAACACTTTAAAGCAAACCTTCAATGGCATCTTTCTAAAAACATACACAGCAACAACAACTTTTCCAACAAAGGCTTATCTAAGATATTACATAACATTATTATTTAACTTTTTAGATAACCATCCTCACCTAGTTTGACATTGAAATTACTCATAAAATTTTAAAATATGTGTTATGTCTTACTATGCGCAATGTAAACCTATTTAGGAAATATTTCTTTTAATACCCAATTCTATTAGAGTAATGACATATTTAGATGGGCCAATTGCTTTGGTTACTATATATGTGAGCAAAGCAAAGATAGGATCCAAGGTAAAAAAAAATAAAGCAAATATTATTAATATTCTTAAACATGTAGTGAGAGAGAAAAGCCACTAAATATGTAATATATGTAGTACTAAATGACATAAAATATAGTAATACCATATAAATGTATATCACTAAATTGAATCACCATAATACTCTGCTTAGAAATTCTTTCCTAATATAGGAAACTGGTAAAAAATAAGTAATTACAATGGGTCTATATATTGCAGGTAATATTGATGGCCCATGTACTGTATAACTTAATACATATCTAAGTTTTGCTATCTATAAGAAATATAATAAATGACTTATAAAGCAACAAATTTAGCTCATATTCTCAGCACAAAAATGCCATATGGTTCTTTTTTTGGCTAAGACAAATCTTTAAAAAACCAACTTGGTAAAAAAGAGGGACTAAGAAAAAAAACATATTGTCTCAATCATGGTTTGGTGCTTTCTATACGTTGCAGTTTATTTCCCTTCTGGGATCCATCTAGTATCCCTGATAAATGCAGGAGCTCTTGCTTTTTTAGGTTGTAGTAAAATTAAGAAGCTTTACAAAGAAATTGGAATTACCTACCCAATTAACCTTAAGTCATGTGACATTAAACCAGACATTCAAAGGTGCAATACTTTTTAACTAGAATGTTCTATTGTGGGGCGTGAGGGGTCTATGTCTCATAAAATGCCTGTACTAAGAAGAAATTGTTGAATTAACTTTCTTGGAAGCTTTCTCTCTTACTGGCAACTCTGAAATAAAACTTTGTCAGGTGCTTCAATCATTTGATTTGTGAACAGGCATAAATAAATTGAAAATAAGTGGTAAGTTATAGGACAATAACACAAAACATAAAACACACAAATCCAAACAAAACCCCAGACATTATCTAAGTCTATAGTAATTGCCATGTGAGGGCAGTAGAAATGCAAGAGAACGGATCTAGTATTTGGAAAGTCGCTAACAATGTTGAGAAGAATATATATGTATATAGTAGTAGGAATGTGCTCCAGTTATCTAGTGTTGCGTAACTAACCATGCCAAACTTAGTTGCCTAAAATAACCATTTTATTATTGCGTGTGAATTCTGTGGGTAAGGGACTCAGACAGAGTACAATGGAGATAACTCGAATCTGCTCCCTGAACCTGGAGCTGCAGACAGGAAGATTCAAGCAGTTGGTGATCACCCAAATGACTAAAGGCTGATAACACCTGGAGAGCTCTTTCCTTGCATGTGTAGTGCCTGGACTGAGGTGACTCAAAGACTGGGCTCAACTGGGACTTCCCACTGGTACACATACAAGGCCTCTCCATAAACTCTGACCTCCTCCCAGGGGACAGCTCAGGATTGTCAGAATCCTTACAAGGCAGCTTAGAGAGCCAAAACTGTGTTCTTGCAAATGAGGCAGAAGATGCACTGTGTTCCAGCCTAAGCTTAGAAATCATGAAGCAACACCTCCTCTGCAGTCTGTTATAAGCAAGTTGCTGGAACATCCAGATTTAAGGGGAAGAGAATTAGACACTACTTATCTACCTTTAAGTGGAAGTCAAAGAATTTGCAGCCATCTTTCAAACTGTCACAGGATGTGAAATTTAAATATTCCCAAGACATATCTGGCCTCTTTTGAGATTGGTTATATCTCATTTGAATTTTGGTTGTAATATTTTGGGTAAACAACAGGACAAAAACAGATAGGCTTCCTCTAAAAAAAGAAATCCATTATAATTCTGATTTATAAAATGTGAAATGTTTAGAAATTTCTCGGTTTTCTTATATTGGATTTTTAATAGCTTAATAAATAAAAATTCACAACATGATGTGAGATAGCTTGATTCTGTGATTCCCTTATTTCACTCCTTGTGGGAAACAAGGGTGCAGCCCAAATAACAAATGACAATGGTGAAAAAACTACTGTACTAGTAACATTAAAAAGTATATTTTTGTATATAATCCTGGGTATATGGATGAGACATTAGTTCTTAAAAGTTTCCAAAAGCAGGTCTTAATTATAAAAATTAAAATAATTTTTTTTAGCTGTGAATAAAATCTGACTAGAGAAAATGCAGGAGGCCATGGGGAAGGTGAAAAGGGGTATAGAGGTGATAAATGGTGATGGGAAAATAAAATTAAAAAGAAATAAAGTATTAAAGTTCTTCAGCTAAAAGTTAAATAAAATAAACTATAACTTTGATTCCCAATACATAAAACATTGCTACCTCATGCTCTGTCATTAAAGCTTATGAAGAACTGAGCATGAGTAGATTTATGACTTTTAGTTTCTTTTTTTCAAAGGTCAAAGCACATTATAGTGAATGACTGTATATAAAATGGTTGAAGATGCTAATGTGAAAAATTATTTCTCACTAATATCATGATATATTTCACTCTTCAACACAAACTTAACTATTTTGATGGTTTGGTCACTTGCAATCCAAATATATCATAGGTTGAAATAATGTTGTATTGGTTCACCATGAAAACACAGGTTTCAGTGTGTTCTCACAAAATATATATATATTTATAACAAAATGTTGCTCATGACATCTGCTCCTGTTCAAGTGGGCTATGTTACTGTAAGTTCTCAGAATTCAGATAAGAGAAACAGAAGAATACAGTAAAAAGCCAAAAGTCAACCCCCTACCTACCTGTAATTTATGATACACTCTTTGTTCTTCACAAATTCAAGTGATAGTCAAGCACAGTACAGTATTATGCTTATTTCTCTGTCTCTGTTTGGAAGCCAAGATGAGCGAGGCAGAAATCTTGAGACAGAAATGTTGTTGATCTACTGGACAGATTATCAGGGACACAGCTAAACTGAAAATCAGAGTATCTAGGCTCTTGATTTTGTGGGATTACAAATTGCTTTGTTGTTGGGGATATTAAAGAGTTGAAACAGGAGTCTATGTAACCAACCCCAGCCTGAATGACAAGCAGTGAGCACGGCCTCACCCCTCAGGATCTGAGAGACTACCAGGCTGTTTGATGTGCGGCATTAGCCCAGAAGCCAAATGAGATAGGATGTCTGGTGCGGGGTGCACACTCCCATTGCCCACCAGGCAGCCGCATCACTTTGAAGATTTTTAGCTGATTTTATTGTTGATGAAAATCAATCTTGCCATGGAATCGGAAAGGATTTACTATAGTTGCCATCACCAAATACATGACATGCTATGAAATAGAAACTGCACTTGTTATTAGCATATCAAAGAGAGAAAGACTAGCCTGGAGAATTATCACACATTGTCAAATAAAACACTACCAAACAGCGCTTTGCTTTGAACATATATTTAACTCATATGTTTTAAGACCACATGCCATAATTTCAACCAAGCTTATTAATAGTGGGCCAAAACACCTTTCATTACAAAAGCACTTTATTTGCAATGTGGCCATTTGTGATTTCCATTTAAGAACAATAGAAACACATGCAAGAAATATGATTTCATGATTTCCTGCTATTTCCTCATTCTTACCTGGGAGTGTTCAGCCCTTGTCTGATTTTCTCAAATCTCTCTAAAATTTTTCCCTTGGACATAATATGTTTGTTTCTCACTCTTTTTAAAGGTAAGACTGTAGCCAGACCAGTGTGGCTCAGTGGTTGAGCATTGACCTATGAACCAGGAGGTCATGGTTTGATTCCGGTCAAGGGCACATGCCAGGATTGTGGCTCGGACCCCAGTAGGGGGCGTGCAAGAGGCAGCTGATAGATGATTGTTTATCATCACTGAAGTTTCTATCTCTCTCCCTCTCCCTTCTTCTCTGAAATCAATAAAAATATATTAAAAAAAAGATAAGACTGTAGAACCACTGTTTCCTCTCTTCTTCTTCACCATCTTTGCCATCCACATCACTAAAATTAGCAACTCTATCTGAAGCTAAAGTCAGTTACCCCTGAAGAATCCTCAGAAGCTGCTGTTAGAGAAGCCGGCAGAAGTGTGGTTATTTAGAACCAGCTGGCCATATGGTGCACGAGGAACTTAGACTTTAAAGACATTTCTGAACTGCCAGTTAAATTCCTCAGGTATTTTCAAATACTGCAAACATACTGTATATTTTACTTTCTAGATGTTCTAAGGTACCTTTGATCAACACAAATAAAAATTTAGCTTCTCTTCAAGATTCTTAGATGGTTTTAGATTGAATAGAAGGAGTTCACATATTTTGGGATTTGACCAATTTGGGAACGAACTCATGAATATAAGGTATGATTTTGCTACTGGTGTTACCTTGGATACTACTACATTTTATTTCATTTTTGTTTTCTTTCTTTGCATGTAGAGTTATTCGCTAGGTATAACAAACTAAAAAGAAATATTTACCCATCACTGCCAAAAACAAAAATAATGAATAAAAACATTCAACTTGTTATAATCTTCTTACTACACCAGAACTCTAGAACTATTTTCTATATTATGAAGTTAATTTTATGATGATCCTGTAACAAATCTTAAAACTTTGTATTTTTCTAAAGATTAAAAAGTCTTGTTAGACCTATAAAAACAAAACCAAATGAGTTTATCATTCGTTCACCTACTAATTCAAATAATTGATAATTTCTTACTTTTTTTAAACAAAGTTTTAACCAGATCAGGCCACTTAATTAAGTTCTATGAGGGCTTGAGTCATGTCTAATTCTTATTTTCTATACAGCATAATATTTATCTACAGTTGGACACATAGCAAATATGTAAGAAATATTTTTGCACAGTTATTTGGTGCTGACTTAGACAACTATTCAAATATCTCCTTCAAGGTAAAGATCAAATTTATGACATACATTGGGTAGCATCCCAGCAGTATACCCAGCAGAGAGAAGCATCTGCATATTTCCTAGAAAGTTGAGCTAAGACAGTAATTATAAGCAAGGCTATTAAACCAGTTAGTCTGCAAAGGTCTCTGACTATGGGGCTTCAGAACAGATGCTGACCCAGGCTTTGCCTGCAGGTGCACAAGGAGCACCTGGTATGCTTTGTTTATGTATGTATGTATGTATGGATGGATGGATGGATGGATGGATGAATATGTATTTATTGAATACAATTCTGAAAAACAGACTAGCTGTGTGTATTAAGCTCCTTAATGCCTGCTGATATAATCTTCAAACAAACACCACTAACTTATGTAGGCTTGAGCTACCAAGCACCATTCAATTTATACAAGCGGGTTTTCATTTCCTTTTTCAATGAGTTTTGCCTTTGAACAAACAAAAAAACAAAAAGAGGGGGTATTCTTTAATCTCAAGACTTACATGATTCATATTGTGTTCACTGAGGCCCTAAAAGTTTGCAAAGTTATTTCTCTAAATATTTCTAGCTCTCTCTTTTAATATCTTGGTTTATTCTCCCTCTCTCTATGTGGCATTTATATTTATTTTATATGTGGGTAAATATATGATATCATATGTGTAGTTAAATATATAATACATATGTATTCCATTAGTATACATGCATATGCATACACCTTCTTACATAAATACATGCATACATATAATGGTATGAGATCACAAGAGGGAAGAAAGAAGTCTGAAGACTAATCCCTGGGTTTGCAGGGCTGGGAGAGAAAGAGGAGCCAGTCATGAGGACTGAGGAAAAAACAATAAAGAATTGATGAGAGTTAACTGATTGTAAATGACCCTTTCAATGAGTTTTGTACCAAAGGTGAGCAAAGAAATAAGGTGGTAGCTAAATGGGAATAAACATAGTTGTAAACAAAGATATGGCTACAGTTGTCATAATAGTTACACAGATGTGGTTGCAGATAAAAATACAGATTCTCCTTTAGAGTCATTGCACCTGGAATTCTCTCTCTCATTTCTGATTTTTCTATCGTTGGTTCCTTTTCATTATGCAGAGTCCTACTTGATCATTGTATCAAAATATTGTTCCCACCACAAGTAACCTCTTTGCCCGTCCTCTGTTTTATTTTAATCTATACCAATAAAAGGCTGATATGCAAATTAACTGTCACTCCATGACAAAGATGGCGGTGCCCATAGCCACAAACATGGCAGCACTCGTAGCCACAAAGATGGCAGCACCGGCCAGAGCCACGGAGCCAGCCGGAGTGGGCGGGACATTTGGCTTTCTTCGGATGGGACGCTTGGCTTCCTTCGTCGCCCCAGCGATGAAGGAAGCCAAGCCTCCCACAAGCCCTCACCAGCCGCCGAGGGCCTGCCTCTGGGCGGTGGCCATGGAACTGGCCGGAGCAGGCGAGAGCTGGCTCCGGCCCAGAGCAAAGGTGGAAGGCGGCTCCAGCCCAGAGCGAAGACGGGAGGCGGCGGCCAGAGCGAAGGCCCAGGTCCCGAGTGCCAGAGGGAAGCCAGTGCCGTGTAGCCACAAAGATGGCAGCACCGGCCAGAGCCATGGAGCCAGCCGGAGCGGGCGGGACATTTGGCTTCCTTTGGATGGGACGCTTGGCTTCCTTCGTCGCCCCAGTGATGAAGGAAACCAAGCCTCCCACAAGCCCTCGCCAGCCGCCGAGGGCCTGCCTCTGGGCGGCGGCCATGGAGCTGGCTGGAGCAGGCAAGAGGTGGCTCCAGCCCGGAGCAAAGGTGGAAGGCGGTTCCAGCCCAGAGCGAAGACGGGAGGCGGCGGCCAGAGCGAAGGCCCAGGTCCCGAGTGCCAGAGGGAAGCCAGTGCCGGCAGCCAGGGTAAGGAAGTTCTACTCTTGCACAAATCTTCATGCATCGGGCCTCTAGTCCTATATAATAAAAGGCTAATATGCAAATCGATCTAAAGGTGGAACGACTGGTCGCTATGGTTTGCACTGACCACCAGGGGGCAGATGCTCAATGCAGGAGCTGCCCCCTGGTGGTCAGTGCGCTCCCACAGGGGGAGCACCGCTCAGCCAGAAGCTGGGCTCATGGCTGGCAAGCTCAGTGGCAGTGGCGAGAGCATCTCTTGCCTCCTCACCTCTATGGAAGCGCTAAGGACCCCTCAGGGGATATCCCCCAGCCAGCTTAGGGCCGCTCCCTGCCGACAATCGGATATCTCCTGAGGGGTCCCAGACTGCAAGAGGGCACAGGCCAGGCTGAGCCCCTCGTTCCCCCTCCCCCTCCAGTGCACAAATGTCATGCACCGGGCCTATACCATAATAATGATCAGTGCCTGAAAGTATAAAATGTGTTTATTCACTTGTTTACTGTCTGCTTCTCCCCCTGGAAAGTAAGCTCCAAGAGGAAAACAATTTTTGTCCCATTTTTACCTGTCAACTAGAATGGTGAATGGCACACAGTATGTCTAGTAATTACTTCAATTAATGCATAAATATATGCCTGTGTGGCTGTGTATATACATAAACACATGCACACTTACAGTGCAGAATCCATTGAGTTTTACGTATATGTTAGAAAAAGAAAATCATATGAAATATTCCTGCCTGTTCAGGCCATGTTGCAGAGAAGCAAATATCAGCATAGTAATCTAAAATTTACCAATGATTATTTTTTTTTAATTTTGAAGTGTTTACTAAGGTAAACTTTTATGTACCCATGTGTGTACTTTTATTTCAGCTGTGTGTCCAACACCCTTTGCAGTTAAGGACTTATCTATATTCTAAAGAAATTTATTTTATAATGTAATACATTATTATGGTTATTGCTACTGTTATCATTAAATGTTTTTATTTTGTAAAAGAACAATATAAATACACAAAGCATAGCCAAACGTGATGAACCACCAAAAAGTAATCAATGCAAAACAGGACCTTAAATAACGGGTAATATCTGTAATTTAAACTTAATAGAAATTTAATAGAAGCATATTTGCTTCATGCTAAATTTTTAAATATTCATGCCGGTACCTAATATGCTCACAGGGAAAAGGCATCCAATTTAAAACTTTATGAACAGGAAAAAATGTCCAGGTATATATGTAAAAGATACGTAAGTAAAAAATATACAGCCATCTGCATGAAAACCTCTGGGTTGGCAAAAATGACTGGGACATTTCTCTGGCCATTTTTGTCCCATTTTTACCTGTCAACTAGAATGGTGAATGGCACACAGTATGTCTAGTAATTACTTCAATTAATGCATAAATATATGCCTGTGTGGCTGTGTATATACATAAACACATGCACACTTACAGTGCAGAATCCATTGAGTTTTACGTATATGTTAGAAAAAGAAAATCATATGAAATATTCCTGCCTGTTCAGGCCATGTTGCAGAGAAGCAAATATCAGCATAGTAATCTAAAATTTACCAATGATTTTTTTTTAATTTTAAAGTGTTTACTAAGGTAAACTTTTATGTACCCATGTGTGTACTTTTATTTCAGCTGTGTGTCCAACACCCTTTGCAGTTAAGGACTTATCTATATTCTAAAGAAATTTATTTTATAATGTAATACATTATTATGGTTATTGCTACTGTTATCATTAAATGTTTTTATTTTGTAAAAGAACAATATAAATACACAAAGCATAGCCAAACGTGATGAACCACCAAAAAGTAATCAATGCAAAACAGGACCTTAAATAACGGGTAATATCTGTAATTTAAACTTAATAGAAATTTAATAGAAGCATATTTGCTTCATGCTAAATTTTTAAATATTCATGCCGGTACCTAATATGCTCACAGGGAAAAGGCATCCAACTTAAAACTTTATGAACAGGAAAAAATGTCCAAGTATATACGTAAAAGATACGTGAGTAAAAAATATACAGCCATCTGCATGAAAACCTCTCAGTTGGCAAAAATGACTGAGACATTTCTCTGGCCAGTGGAAGCTTATAGTTTAAGGAGAAAAACAGAAAATGTCAGTAAAATGTATGACATGAAAATAGAGTAATTAGCCTGTTATAGTTGTTCAGGAAAGCCCTGCTGGGGAGATGATATCTGATCTAAATCTTGAAGAATATATCAAAGATCGAAAACACACAATACCACGTTTATATTGTAAGAGTGTGAGATATCTGGAGAAAATATAACAAAAAACAATATCAAACAATATACAACAAACAGATATAGATTATGGTGTCATTCTGTCCTCATTTATAGAAAATCTAAATAGTTTTTTGGAGGAGGGTAAAAGCTTATAACTGGGGTTACCACCTCTTAAATACCTTTATTATTTCTTCTACATGTACTCAGAGAAACTACAGGCAGGAGAATTGACAAGAATGTAGTTACTTTTGCAATTATATACTGTATAGAGTAATCAAAAGTTACTTAAAATAAGAGACTAGTAAGAAGCATCCCTTTTGGAATGTATGGAAATCAATCCTTTCAAACAAAGCATCATTTGGAGAGTCTGCCTCAAACTCCATATATAGACTTATTACAATTAAGGTAAAAGAACGTTATGTATGCAACATGCACCAGTTCGGTGATATTTCTCATTATAAATTCCTTCATTTAAGATGTTCCATTAATAGTTAGAAGACACAATTCCTAAGCAATTGTCTAAGTAATACCATAGTCACAAAAATATATGAACATTCTATTTTCCATAACAAACAAATTTAAAAAGTATGACGTAGTCAAATAATAATACCATAAAACATCCACTATTTCTCAATGAATTTTAAATGATCCTTTAGGAGGACATCCCTAGAAATACTTATTTTCCAAAGTGTTGAATTCTAACACACGGACAATTGCTATCAATTTATAAAATGGAGAAATGATAAAGTTCAGATGTGCAATAAATCATTTCAAACATCAAAGTTGATATATTTCTTAGGCTATTGTTCTTGTGGGGCTAGGTAAGTTGTTTAATATCACTGAAACATTTTTTAAAAGTGGAACTCTCTTAGATTGGGAGATAAGTATATATAGTTGCCTCTGGTAAAAAGATCAAAGTGAAATAGAGCAGAGGGATAAGATGAATGTGATTAGGTGACACAGTGGAAGAGAGAAAAGGGATCCGATCGGGAATTAAGGAAAATAAGCATACACATATAGAAACATCCCACAGAAGATGCTAAAAAAGTAAAAAACATTTGATTATAACCTACACCAAGGATTAAAAGAATAAAAACACAGAATTACATATTCTGAAAAAAAGGACTGATAATTTGTTTTTATGTAAATAGAGGGCATATCTGCAAAAAGTAAAAACATTTGATTATAACCTACACCAAGGATTAGAAAGAATAAAAACACAGAATTACATATTCTGGAAAAAAAGGGCTGATAATTTGTTTTTATGTAAATAGAGGGCATATCTGAAAGGCAACAGAGTGGCAGCAGAAGGTGAAACTCATAGGAAATGATGGGAGAACCATTGAGATGTGTTTGTAAATTTGGCCGTCAGTGGTACAGGTAACCTCCTGTGTGTGTTAAATATCAAATTCAAAGTTCAGTACCTTTGCTTTGTCTCTCATTGATCCTTTGCCCAGGATAGACATTTTAGCACCTGTTTCTTCCTGTAGCCTCTTCAAGGAGTTTCCTCTTGGTCCAAGCAATTTCCCCACAAAATTGAACTAGGAAACAAAATCAATAGAATGGTGGTTTTAAGGCATAGAAGAAGAAGAATTTGCACCAAGAATAATTAAGGGGTTATGGGCATTTCAAACTTCACCATTGAGAAGAGAGTTATGCTATATGCATATACACCACACCAACACACACACACACACACACAAACACACACATATACACGCACACACACAGAAATCTATTTCAGACCTCTAATCTGGCATCTATTTTAAAAGGGATGTCCCTTCCTAAATGAATGCCAAATTAGTAATATGCTAAACTTATCATTTACTATATCAAATAAATAACTCACTTATTTAAGAAAGTAGTGAGAAGCACTATGGTTTAAAAAGTTTCTAAAGGCATTTTTTACTAGTCACATTTGAAATAAATGATTTTAACATGTCTATGAATTTTCAAAATTTCAAAAGTTAATCTTTAAAATTGATGTTTAAAACAAAACTTGATATTAATGTTTGTTAAGCATTGTCCTCTATATTCTATTGCAAATTTCATGATGGGTAGAAAAAGAGACTCAAATTTTCTTTAGTCTTACATTCTCTGTGTTAAAGAGTTGATTTTAGGATCAGCAAATAAAGGATTTGGATGCATAAAGAAAAGTTTAAAACACTTCAGATAGAGCATATATACAAAAGAGTTTGTCTAAGTGGAACAGTGTGGGGGAGGTCTATCCAATTTTTTTATTCATCCTGAAACATGGTTGAAAACAAGTGAACTAAGAGCACTTATCAGAGTATGTTGTTATCTACTAAAAGGAATATTATCAAACCAAATCACTAGGATAATGAGTAACTGATTTAAGTAATACACAAGGCTTAAAATGTTTCAAAAAATAAGCTGGAGGATTAAGGACAAGATAAATAAAATTAACTAAGTGCCTTCTAAAACAAAATTTTTCCACAGTAAGAAATATACTTAATGGTGAGAAAATAATGCATTGCTACTACTTTCAGGGTAAAAAAAGGATGTCTGCTCTTACCACATGTACTCAATACTGTACTGGAGTATGGATTGTGTGCCCATAGGCAAATAGATAAATTGAACAGTATATAGTTCAGACAGACCACACATAAATGGTCAACTGATTTTCAACAGAGGTTCCAAAGCAATAAATTTGAAAAATAAAGTGTTTTTAACTAGTGGTGCTACAACAATTGGATATTTATATGCAAAAAAAAAACAAAAAAAAATGTATGCCTTACTTTTAAGGCAAACCTTATTTTGAGATCTATCATAGATCTAAACATAAAAGCTAAAATTATAAAGATTCTAGGGAGAAAGCATATAAGAATGTCATTGCAAACTAAAGCTGGGAAATGTTACCTAACTGGAAAGCAAAGAGCACTCACTACAACTTTTGCTGATCTAAAAACCATTAAAAAGTTAAATAGACAAGCCACAGATGGAGAGAAATACTCCCTGTGCATAAATCTGAAAAATGACTAATATCTAGAATCTATAAAGAACTCCAACAAGTTGATAATTGAACACACACACATGCACATCAGAATTGATATAACAAAAAAAAACAAAAAAAAAAGAAAAGAAAAAAGGCCAAATGTTGATGAGAATGTGGAACTTCTGGAGCAATCACTGTTGGCAGTTTAAAATGACACAACTAACTAACTACTTTGGAAAGAAGTTGGCAGTTATTTATTAATTTAAATATAAAGCTCCAATATGACCCAGTAATTCTATACATAAGTATTTAACCAAGAGAAATAAATGCATCTGTTCACAAAATGACTTGCACAAGAATATATATGACATCTTATTCACAATCTCTTTTAAATTAATAAACCAATGCCCATCCAAGAAAAGTGGATCAACAAGTTAATGCATAAACAGAAATGAAGTAGTTACTGATTGATACAAAGCATGAATGTATGTCACCAACATTTATGTTCAATGAAAGAGTCAGATATGAAAGACTATCTCATGTTAGATTCCATTAATACAAAATTTTATATTCATCTAATGAATATAAATAAATTGAGATAGGTCATGTTCATGAATTGGAAACAACACTGTTTACATAGATTTCTGGTGTTCTCAATCACACCTATAAATTCAAAGCAATTCTAATTACAAACACAATAGGATTTTAACAAATTTATCTATCAACTTATTCTAACATTTATATGAAAAGGTGAAAGACCAAGAATAGCCAAAACATTCTGAACCAGAAGAATAACTTCAGGCTATTCCTAATACACAGTGTTAGAATTCAGAAGAGTGGCTGCCTATTGGGAACTGAAGTTGGGGTTGAATGGCTGGAAAGTCACATGAAGGAAATGTCTGAGGTGATGAAACTGTTCTCTATTTCATTGACGGTATAGTATATTTTTTGTCCAAAACTCATCAAGCTCCACACTTAGCACCTGTGCATTTCTCTGTATGTAAACAGTGCCTCAATTAAGAATGGAGAAAAAATAAATTAGAAAGTTGAAAGCTCACATAAATATTTTCAATATATATCATAATGAAATGTCCTACCATGAAATACTAGTCCCAAGGAGTTGTATAAAGGAGTATCACTAGACCTTTAGGAAATATATTATTCCAATCTATGTAGACTATTTCGGAGAAAGAAGTAGGGAAATTGCCCCAACTCACTTCAGGAGGCCAGCATAACCTTGATACCAAAACCAAATCAGAAAAGGGAATTTATAGACCAAATCCACTCATGAAACAAAACCTATTCAACAAAACAGTAGCATAACCAAGGCCAGTTGTATACAAAAAAAGACAAAACAAAACACACACACACACACACACACACACACACACACACACATGATGTTGGAATTGTCTTATTGTCTTTATCATAGATAGGTACATAGGTAGTTTAAGGTTGGAATTGTCTTTATCATAGATAGGTACATAGGTAGTTTAAGATTTATAACCCCCAATTGCAATTTGCTCATTAACAAATTAATGAAAAAAAAAAGGTTAACATTTTATTTGAACAGAAAAATACTGTTATAAAATTCAATCATTATAAAAAATATCACTTTCAAAATGAGTAAAAGTTTCCTTTACCCAAGAAAGGTTTCTACTGAAAACCAGTAAGAATAGTATACTTAATTAGTAAAATAATATCAGAAACAAAGTAAACATTCATCTTCTTGGTGTTCTACTTATCGTTGATAGTTCAAATCACGGCATAAAGTAAATGTTATTAGTGTTTGTAAGTAAAAAACAAGTACCATTTATGGTTTATATAATTAAGTACATAAAGAGCTTTAAGTAATTACAGAATTATTAAAGTAATTTAGCAAGGTGTTTTATATAAATTCAATATAAAAAATTCAAGTGTATACCAAAACATATCGTTAGAAAAAAATTAAGGGATGTTATCTAGGACAGCAGTAAAAAGTGAAAATAGAATTCCTAAGAATAAATTTAACTATGTATGTTCACACTCTTTATGGAGATTATCTAAAATATAGAAAATACATTAATAAAACCATCTAATGAATATAAATAAATTGAGATAGGTCATGTTCATGAATTGGAAACCACACTGTTTACATAGATTTCTGGTGTTCTCAATCACACCTATAAATTCAAAGCAATTCTAATTACAAACACAATAGGATTTTAACAAATTTATCTATCAACTTATTCTAACATTTATATGAAAAGGTGAAAGACCAAGAATAGCCAAAACATTCTGAACCAGAAGAATAACTTAAGGCTATTCCTATGACATACAAGGATTCATTATAAAGCTGTGTCAGTTATGATAGTGTGTAAGTGTAGTCCTAGACCTAGGGCATAGACAGACAACAGAACAATGGCATACAGAAACAGACTTCTGCTGATGTTAAAGTTCTATATGATACAGGTGACATTCCTGACCACTGACGCAGAACAATGGCCCTCTATGATAGCCATGTCCTAATATCCAGGATCTGTAAATATGTTAGCTTGCAAAAGGGACATTCTAATTGTGTTTGAATTAGGAGTTCTGAGATGAACAGACTATCCTGGATGATCCAGCTGTGCGCAACCCCCACATAAATTTAAGAAGGAGTCAGCAGAGTCAGAGGTGGCAGTGGTACAATTCCATTTTGGAAGGGGCCAGCCCTGAGCCAAAGATTAAGGGCAGCTTCTAGAAACTGAAAAAGTCAAGGAACAGATGCTCCCCTGGAGCCTCCAGAGGAATGCAGCCTTACCAACACCCGACTGTAGCCCATCATAACCACTTCCGACTTCTGACCTCTGTAACTGTAAAATATTAAGTGTGTTGTGTTTTAAGCCACTAAGTTGGTGGTGACTGTTAAAGCAATAATAGGAAACTGTGAATATGCCAAGAAAAGAAGGAACTATTCAATACATAGCACAACTTACTATCCATAGTAAGAAAAAGATAAATATTTCCTTAACTATAACAAAAAATATATATAGATGAATTATAGACATACGTGTGAAAGGCAACATTTTACAATTTCTAAGATGAAAATAGAGGGAAATTTTTCCTAAGAGTTCTAAAACAAGACATTAAAATCTCCTAACTGCAAAATAAAAGTTCAGTTAAAATGAAGAATATCCACTAATTAAAATACACTACAAAGTAGGTGAAAATATGTTACAAAGTTGGAAACTATTTCTATTACATGTTACCAATATAGCATTAGTTTACAAAAATAAGTAAAAAAACTGTAAGGAAAAGACATTATATGTAGATAAAATCATAAAAATGTCATTCACAAAAGAGCAGAATGGCAAAAGAAAAAATTTATGAACACTTTACCCTCATTAGAATTTAAACAAAAATCAATTTAAGACCACAATGAGATATCATTTTACATACACTATGATGGCAGAAATGAAGACGTCAGAAAGCAAACAAAGGCCAGAATGTGGAACCATGGAGACTGGCAGACCCTGCTTGTAGGAATGTAAACAGACACAACCATTTTGGCAATGTCTTGTAAATCTGTAAATGCATTAAAACTGTGTGAATGCAGTAAACCTAGTAAAATCTCTAGAGAAATGTTAGCACATGCACAAGAATATTCAAAGTCTCAATACTTGAAGTGCAAAAATAATTGGGGGGAAATGTCCATTAATTCGAGAATGGTGTGCTGTCAAATGGATACCATACCAACACTTGTTTATGTCTCAGAAACAATTCCCAGATTTTTTTCCACATATTCTTCCTTTTGTGTTGGATTTTGTCAATAACTGCAAGTTGCATGAGAATCGGAAGATGGACAATTGTATTCCATTATTCTTGGCAAGCCATTGGTGGTCAAACTGCTTTACTGACCTCTACATGATATCCCACTGGGTGGATATGGGAGCTCCCACAGACTTCTCCATAACCTCCCAGATGTAGGTGCAGGCAGGTTTCAGGCTCACTTCTACACTGCCCATACATGGTAACTTTCCTAAAGTCCTGCCCCCCAATCTCTTTCAAAAGTCATGTTAGTCCTGAATTATGTATTATAACTATTGGATATAGAGTGTATTGTTTTCCTGAGAAAATCATGACTGGTATAAATAAATAAGTAAACTGTGAAATAAGATAGTAGAATATTATACAGTGATAAACACAAATTACTGATAACTATGAAATCTCATTAACAAATCCTAGAAATAAAATTTTGAATGAAAAATTCAAACTCTAGATATATGACACTATTTTTATAAAACACAAAAACAAAAACAAAAATACAATTTTACTAGTAAATAAATAAATAAATATATCCTATCTAATAAGATAGTAATATGCAAATTGACTGTCACTCCAACACAAAGATGGCCGCCCCCATGTGGACACAAGATGGCCGGAAGGGGAGGGCAGTTGGGGGGGACCAGGCCAGCAGGAGGAGGGCAGTTGGGGGGGACCAGCCAGCAGGGGAGGGCAATTTCAGGGGACCAGGCCTGCAGTGGAGGGAAGTTGGGGGCAGTTGGGGCCTGGTTGGGGGCAATTGTGCTGGCAGGGGAGTAGTTAGGTGTCGATCAGGCTGGCAGGCAGAAGCGGT
>NW_005356519.1:4421457-4437745 GCF_000412655.1 Myotis brandtii
GTGCAGGAATTTCATGCACCGGGCCTCTAATATATATATGGCTAAGTAGTAAGTCTAAACCTTAATTAACAGTGGTAATTAACACAAAAGTCAACATCTTAATAACTTCTGGGAAAGAAAAGTAGGGAATGTGATCAAGTGGACTACTATACAGATGGTGTCAAAGTAATAGGTAACATTTAGACTTTATTTTATTTTATGGATTCATGAGTATTAATTTTACTTTGCTTTACACTCTATATGAAAATTACACATATTCTTTGAATGCATTAAATATTGCATAACTTTAGCCCGAACCCGTTTGGCTCAATGGATAGAGCATCGGCCTGCGGACTGAAGGGTCCCAGGGTCGATATCTGGCAAGGGCATGTACCTTGGTTGTGGGCACATCCCCATTAGGGGGCGTGCAGGAGGCAGCTGATCGATGTTTCTCTCTCATTGATGTTTCTAACTCTCTATCCCTCTCCCTTCCACTCTGTAAAAAATCAATAAAACATTTTTAAAAAATAAAAATAAATACTGAATAACTTTAAAAACAAATCAAAGAGAGCAATTCCATTTGAGCAAAATTTTACTGAATTTCTCCTTAGTACTCTGTTACAGAAGCTTCTTGCCCCTTTTCTCGTGGTAACAAACCACCTAATGCAAAAATACCAAAGCAGGCAAAGTGATGTTCCTACTGGTAACTATGACTCTGAAAGGAAAGGGTAGCATTTCACTCATTTCTGGCTGAGGACAGGTTGTTGACAAAACATAAACATGGTCCCTACTCTCAGAAGCTTTTGTGTTCTGTCTTGATTATAATGACACATTTCTCAAAACTTCTATTTCAACACAGCTTTGTTTATTATCAATAACCAATTTGAAAACAAATTGTCTTGAAGCTGTGAGATCTCTTTAATTTTTTCACACACTCTACCTTTTGAAATAGAACATAAACATTCAAGTAAATAAAGATGTTGCATAGAGATTTACTTTCATAAACTGACATAAAGTACTTTTAATGAGTACATAACATTATTTTAAGCCAGCTATCCTTCTTTTAATGTGTTTTTAAAATTTATGAATATACAACCCACTATTGCTTTTGCTAATGAGTATTTGTTTATCATAGTTTAAGTTTGCTTAAGTGATTTTATGTTTTTTCCTAATATCTGGAGTTTTTGGAATCAAAAATGAGGAATGGTTCAGAATACCTTTTTTTTAGGAAGGACTGGAGACGATTTCTATTTGAGCTTTTAAAACATCAAAAGTAATCATGCAGTGGTTTACATATTTTTGATGCTGTGCTTAGTTTTTGGAAATTTATATTAAGATAAACTTTGAAGAGCCAATACAAAAGTTGTTCTAACCAGAGATTTTTTTTCTCTCATCTGCTTTAATATATACTGTCTCCCTTCAAACAAACCAATTGACATAATCCCTGACAGGTGAATTCTTGGTTCACAGACAACAGTTGGTTCAAATCCTTTCTTTGAAACAAATCTCTTTTAAACACAGAAAACAACTCATACACTACACAGCAGTGTCTTCAATATTTAACCATAATTGAGTAACTCTGGGATTTCTCAGATTCTTAAGGCTTAATAGAGTTGTCACTGGGTAAGGAGTTCTTGCCCTTCTGCTTCCACCCCCCCTCTCCGCCCCCACTTCACCCCAAGATAAAAATCAAAAGAAGAGGTAAAAACAGATTCAAAAGAAAAGGTTCACTGACAACAAGGTGTAGGGAAAGGAGAAAGGGAGGGAGCACACACCAAGGAAAAGCGTGGCTCCCCAAACTGCTGTTAGGATTTGGCTTATTATGTAGGGCTGGGCTCTTCACGCACGTGCAGAGCAGAGCTCCTGCTTCCCAAGTTCCCACTATGGGCTGGCATTGAAGGGCACAGGCAGAATAGAGATCTCTGGACAGTGCCTCAAGAGAAACTTTAAACTTGTCTAGACTTAAAAGAATAACTGAAGAACATTCCATTGGTTTAAGAGAAGCTTAGCCTGCCTCAGAATGAAGACCATTGTATTTTCAGTATGTTAGACATTGTCAAATAATTTGAAAGTATTTTGTCCACATGTGTATTAAGAAAATTAAATCTGTATGTCAAGTCCACTTAGGCTTAAGTTTTGTGATAACTTTTACATTCAAAAAGTCTTGTGAGCAATTTAATCAGACTTTAGAAGTTTCTCTAAAAGCAAATATTTGGATTGTGTTGAGTAAAATTAACCAAAATAACACATTTCAATGTATTTTTAAAGCAACAAAACATAATTTGTGACAAAGCAAGGCTTATAAAAATAGTGACATTTGGAAAAAGTATTTTGGAGACATTTTTAACACAGAAACCCCAAGAATAGTTTAAAATTGGGTGAAAAATTTTTCAGTAATATTTGGTATACATATTTCAAAATTTATAAATTCATTCTCTAAGTATTGGAAACCCCAGAATATCTTATCTATAATCTCCCATTTCACTATTTTTTCATGATTAACAATATTTCATCAATGCACGTATAAAACCAAACCACCCCCCCGCCTTTTCTTTTTACACCTTTCTCTTTTCTGGTCAAATGTTTATGAACTAATTCCAGCAACTCTGTTCCTTCTCAAATAGGAGAGGTAATTCACTACACTTACTTCTCTTTGCAGGGACACTAGGGTTACATCTGCTTTATGATGAGAGGGGTACAAGTGTGACCACAAGGGCTACTTGTGAAGAATCTGTGATGGTTTCTGCTGAGGGCCTCATCTCATTCTTCCTCTTTCATATGACACAACTGGACTTGAACTCCCTCATTTCCTAATCCTAAAATCCCTCTTGCCCTCATGTTGATACTATTGGGACACTATTTTCATTTCCATCCTATTCCTGATTTGGGGAATGAATCCCTTTCTTGGTCAGAAGATTCATAGAGCTTCTGTTCTGCACTTTGGGAACTCAACAATAAATCAACCTTTAGTATTGTACCTTTGTGTTTGTTGCTATGAAAACAAAGTAAAGCACCCTAGCTGGTTAGGCTCAGTGGATAGAACATTGGCCTGAGGACTGAAGGGTCCTGGGTTCGATTCCACTCAAGGGCAAATGCCTGGGTTGCAAGCCCGATCCCCAGTTTGGGATGCGCAGGAGGCAGCCAATCAATGATTCTCTCTCATCATTGATGTTTCTATCTCTCCCTCTCCCTTCCTCTATGAAATCAATAAAAATATACCTTAAAAAAACATACACACAAAAATAACCAACTAAGTAAAGCAATTTTGGGCAGATTGTTCAAAGAGAGACCACTGTTGCAGATCAAAAAATATTCTTCTGTATAAGAAGAGAGGACAAGACAACACTTTAGGTTCTCATCTCAGGAATCATCAAACAATGGGATAGAGATTTATTTGACTGCAAATAAATCATTTAGAATTTATAGAAGATTCTATCAAAGAAAATCACTTTCAATTTAAAAAAATTGACAAGGATGAGTATTCAAGAAACTAGGGAAACATAAAAATGTTTTTAAATTAGCCATTAGATATAATATTAATAGACTGTCACAAACTAAATTTTATTCAAAAATAAATCAATATATAATCAGGGATGGAATGAATTCAGTTATTTACTAAATACAATGGTTTAGCCTAGAACTTGTGAAATGTATGAAGGATACAAAGTGAACCAGATGTAAATACTTCTTTCAGGAAATGTACACTGCTGTGAAAGAAAAAGGGGATGTACATAAACTGTTAGAATAAAAAAGCAACAATGATATGTCATAACAGAAGTACAAAGTAAGTGCTATGAGAATTCAATGAAAGAAAAATATGTCTTCCACATGGTTGGTTGACCTGTGATCAGGGAGGTGGGAACTGGGCATAGGAAAAGACAGGAGCATAAAAAAGGCAGAATGAAAAACATGCAGTGGAATTGGTTGGAAATAAAAATGGGAGAGCCAGTCAGAAGTTGTTCGGTATAACCTAATAATGATGATAGGAGCATAAAGTAGAATGGTGGTCACAGAAAACAGAAGACAAAATAAGAGAAAGACTAGCAAAACTCAACAAGACTTGACAATTAATTGAATTGGGTGAATATAAGCATGGTAGAAAGAATTAGCAATCAAACTAGATCCTATACCCAGAGGATTGAAAACGTACTGTATCATGAGTAAAATTGTGGAAGGTAGTAGCAAATGTTATAGAGAAAATTCGGGATATATTCAATTTGAGGTGTCCTCCATATGAAAAAAAATCTAGTAGCCATGCATGAATAGACACTGAGAGAAAATGTTTAGGTGAATATACAGGCCTAGCAATTTTCTACATAAGGTGCCACTTAAAGTCATGAAATTGCTAAGCAGAAGGGGTTAGAATAGAAAGCCCAGGAGAGAAACTTGAGAAACACTTGTAAATAAAACAGTAAATGTCAATGCATATATGTACTAAGAGAGTTTAGGTAGAAAGGCCTACCAAGAATGAAAAAGGCAATTACTTCTGCTTGATGTTAAATACAAAAATCCCATTTGAAATTGCTCTCATCAAAGGGATGTACTTAAATTTGAAGAAAGCATACAATGTTGGAGAAGAAGAATCCATTTATATCAAGTAAACAAATTGTGGGTCCTTTAAAATGTGTTGAGCTGGTATATCTTGTGCTTATTCCATATTTGACTCTGAAGTTTTAAAATAACATGGTCTATGTTAAAACCACACTGTCATTTACAGATAATCTGTGTTTTATAGAAATTGTAAAGAAATGAGAATATGCTGATAAAAATGATTCAACATGAATTTAATGATGCCCTGTTCACTTTGTTATAAATAATTCTTTACTGCCCAGCCAGTGTGGCTAAGTGGTTGAGTGTTGACCTCTGAACCAAGAGGTCACAGTTTGATTCCCAGTCAGGGCACATGCCCAGGTTGTGGGCTCGATCTACAGTGTGGGGTGTGCAGGAGGCAACCAATCAATGATTCTCTCTCATAATTGATGTTTCTATCTCTCTCTCCCTCTCCCTTCCTTTCTGAAATCAATAAAAATATATTTTAAAGAATAAAAAAATAATATTTTACTATGTTTCAGCATATCTGTGTATAAATCACATTTTGCTTCTATAAAAAAACTAAGGTTTGGTTCTATAGACAACTAAGGTTTGGTCATGTCTTAAATGTTTTTCATCCTGTGTGGAGCATTCCTCAATGTCTCTGAGCCATATGTTTTGCCATATTTATACAACTCTAAGGACACCTTCTCCATGCTCAAATTATTTTTATTTCAAAAGATTAATTTAAAACACTATTAAGTGAAAAGTATCAAGAAACAGTACTAATTATAATTATAACCACAGCTCAAACACAAACTCTAATTTGTTCAGCATGTACAATCTATAATAACAAAAGCATAATATGCTAATTAGATTGGACGTCCTTCTGGGCGTCCTTTTGGACGACATTCCGGACAAAGCCAGGGCTGCGAGGGAAGCCCAGGTCCTGAGTGCCTGCTGGCGGCCAGAGGGAAACCCAGGTCCTGGGTGCCAGAGGGAAACTGGTGCCAGAAGCCGGGGGAAGGAAGGCCTACTCTTGCACGAATTTCATGCATCGGACCTCTAGTTGTCTAAATAAAAATATTTCTAGTATACTTTCTTTTTTTCCAAATGTATTTTTATTGATTTCAGAGAGGAAGGGAAAGGGAGAGAGAGAGATAGAAAGATCAATGATGCGAGAGAATCATTGATTGACTGCCTCCTCCACACTGCCTACTGGGGATGGAGCCCTCAACCCGATCATGTGCTCTTGACTGGAATCGAACCTGGGACCCTTCAGTCCATAGGCTGATGCTCTATCCACTGAGAAGAACCAGCTAGGGCTCTAGTATACTTTCACAGATGATGTTGTCATGGAGTCATTGGTGGAGCTAGATGATTAAATGTTTACTCCATACAGGGACATGCAGGCACATAATTCATTTTTTATCTGCATCCTTGCACTTTTAATACTTCACATATATTTATTTGGCTTTTCAAACAGTCACAAAAATAATACCTTAATATCAGCTATATTCTTATATTTTATAATTTTCTATTCATTTAAATAAACCACAATGATGCTATCACATGGAATACTGAATTTATAAAGTAAATCTTTTATCTAAATGTCACATAAGTCTCCTGTAAACTGCATTTACATGTCCAAATTAGAGATGTTTTTCTTTACAGGACTTCTTCCGCTCTACACACTGACATGAAATCAATATATGAGCTGATGTTTGATAAGTACATAATCATTCAATTGCTCCCTGAGCATCTACTCCATGCCAGGCACTGTTCTACACCAGGGATATAGAAGTGCATAAAACAAAGTTCCTTGTCCCTATGGAGCTCACACTCTATATCTACATTTATTTCCAACTGAAACACTTTTAAATAGCATAATGCTGTTCTGTTTCTTGGATGGCATCCAGTTTTTTTCAAAGCTTAGGCTACTTAAAAATCAAATATTGGATTGTTTAGTATTTTATTTTATATAATAATAGGTCCAATCATTCTAAAAGAATATGTCTAATATATTAAGGTTAGATATTAATTCAGTAGTATAATTAAAATATTTTATTAGCTCATTTAAAATACCATCAAGTTGGTCAGTATTAGTTCAAGGATTGGGCACTATGAGCAGATTACTTGGGTTGCTTTACACCCCAAAACAGGTAGTATTCCTACCTGCTCTTCTGAAATCTTTAACTGAAACTGATATGAATCTGTTAGAAGAGAAAATGAAAAAATCCAAATTTCAAGTCCTTCATCATACCCCTTTAGTGGTATCTATATATATAAAAGCCTAAGCAAACATTTGACCATTCGACCATTTGGCCGGTAGCTGTGATGCACACTGACCACCAGGAGGCAGATGCTCAATTCACAGGCATAGAAACGTGGAACAGACTGATGAATCTCAGAGGGAAGGAGGAAAGGGAGAGGATGGGAAGAGATTAACCAAAGATCTTATATGGATACTAGAGGCCCGGTGCACAAATTTCATGCACCAGTGGGGTCCCTCAGCCTGGACTGTGGGATTCAGGTCAAAACTGTCCGTCCGACATCCCCCAAGGGGTCCCGGATTGCGAGAGGATGCAAGCCAGGATGAGGGACCCCACCAGTGCACGAATCCGTGCACCGGGCCTCTAGTTAGAAAATATTATAGTTACCACATATTTGAAAGGAAATTTCTTAAACCAGAAACATGATATAATAAACTCAATGACCCTTTCTGCTTGGCCATGATTCCTTTAAGCAATGGACACTGTCTAAACTAAAGACTGTCTTAAGAATCCTGCAGGTAAATGTTAAATTGTCATTTCTGTCCAGTCATCATTCTCTGACATACCCCATTCAAGAAGTGTCTGAATATTTTAAACATTTGTATTAAAATATAATTTATTAAGATATAAGTCATAAAATCCACCCATTAAAAATAAATAATTCCTTCCTTTGTGGATTCATGGGGTTGTGCAACCATTGCTGAAATCTAACCTTAAAACATTTAAGTCCTTGGTAAAAGACACTCCTATCCAGCAGCAGTTACTCTCCATTCCACCCCTAGATCTAAGCAACCAC
Organism: Myotis brandtii; assembly: GCF_000412655.1. NCBI lineage: Eukaryota > Metazoa > Chordata > Mammalia > Chiroptera > Vespertilionidae > Myotis > Myotis brandtii. Next base: position 4,429,036 of record NW_005356519.1, read on the forward strand.
TAATCTTTCTGTTTCTATAGATTTGCCTCTTCTGCACATTTCATATAAATGTTGCCTGACCATAGGCAACTGAAAGGCTTTACCTGCCAGGCTTCATGTGGGGGAGCTGCCCTTCCCACACCAGGATGATGCACAGCTAGTGCTGTGCAGGCTCCTAGAAAGAATGGCAGTCCAAGGCTCACGCAGGCCAGCCATGCTCATGCACATATGTGAATTCCCGCTCCCAGCTACCTCCAGGGAGAGCTCCTTTTCTGGGGTCCTTTTCTGAGGAGGCAAGGTTGCCATTTGTGATTCAGTAATTTCCATTCCTAGCCCTTTTCCTTCTCCCCCTCTTCTTCATCCCCCAAATCCACAAAAAGACAGGAGTTTTGTTAAGGCTCCTTGACAGTGAGATAATTTCCACATCTGCTATGTGTCCATTTGACTTTCACCTGGTGTCATTTCATGAAGAAAAATGGCTAGAGGCATTTTTTTGCCTTATTGTTAACTTTCAGTTTGACTTATTATCCTAATTGACCACCTCAACAACTGAGAACTCAGCATATAGGTGCTCTATTAATTAAAAAGGAATGCATTGATGAATAAATAAATAATGACCTAGTAAGAGAAAGATTACGTTACAAGGCAATATGAGAGTGGGGCACATTAGAAATGCACATTATCAATAGGCATAGTGTCTCCCTGATTTAAAAAAAATATTAAGAAATATAACATTTATCTTTAATAACCTTAGGCATAGTGTATCATGGATTTTAAAAAGTTAATAAATAAAACATTTATCTTTAATAACAACAGGCATAGTGTACCACTGATTTTTAAAAGCTAAGAACTACAGCATTTATCTTTCTAAATGCATTTGCAACATAAGGGAAAAGGTATCTTACCATACATCTGAAAATGCACACGTAAGATCATTACAATGGCATTTTTGTTGTTTTCAGCAAAATAACTTAATAAATGCTGCTGACTGAGAATATCTGCATATCTCATTTGCAAAATCACCTAAAGTCTTCAGCAGTTTTGTAATTCACCCTGACTACATAACACCTTGACATATTTTATGAACATAAATCATCCTAAATATAAAGCCTGTGATTGAGAAATTTCAAAATTTCTGACTCTGCTTTAGAATCTATAACCAATATCATAAAACAATATACAAGTAATTAATAATAATATAAAATACTGTTATTTTGGGATTGTGTATGCACGTGTACAGTTTCTTTTGTGTTACTAAGGTTCTTAACATATTTATCAGAGGTGCACAGTTTTCCCAGAGATTTAGAAAATAGTTATATTATTAAATATGTAAAGTAGTTTTGATTATTTAAGTTATTACACATATATAATTTCATCTCTAGGTAGCTGGATAATGTTTAACAATTTTCCTCAAAACAAAGATGAAACTGTTGATTACTTGACTTTTAAAAGCAAAGCATCTTAAATTATGATTTATTCTTTATCAGGCAAGCACAAAAAGAAAAATTTCCTTGTGATTATTTATGACAGGAATTCAAAGAAAAAATTACTAAATTTGTGAACGAGTACATAGAATGCAATAATTATTCTATATCTAAGATATAATATAATATTATGAAGTAAATTATACCACAGAAAGTACATTTAATGTACTTTAGTTTCTACTTCCGTGGTGTTAAAAGGTTTTAAAGTGCTTTGATGCAAAAATGGCAAATGATATACTTTAGAAACAATCAATATTTTTTTGCATTTTCTACTAAAAGGGAACATTTTTGTATGTCACTGTTGGGAGACTTGCTCATAGAGAAGCCAGCTATATTTTTAACTGATTTCCTCTCAAAATGTGTATCATAATATCTTACTTCTCCATAGGCAAACTGCATTCCAACTGACTTGAAATGGGATGACAATCAATGTGGCAAAGTCCACTGGTAAAATTCTGTGCAGCATATCTGAAACCAATTGCTTTAAACTGTGAACTAAGCACAATTGCTCCCTGTAATCCATAACTGTCTGTCCATCGTGAATAATGTAGGTCTTGGGTTTCTCTGTGTAACGATATATGTTTCTCCATGTTTTATTTAGTATGTTTTTTTCTCTTATTTTAAAGAGAAGGTGATTTTTCTATGAATTTGATATGCTATTATTTACAGATTGGCAAACTAACCATTCTTATAAAAATCATTAAAATTATTAAAATAAATATTTAGACAAAACAAGCCTAAAAAATCTATAGTTTATTGAGGAAGCTAATGCACAATGTGTGTGTGTGTGTGTGTGTGTGTGTGTTAATAACCCAACTTTGCTACATATTATAGAAGCATTGCTAGGAAGATTTGTCCTGGTCTGGACTGAAAAACAGGGATAATAAACTATAAGAATGTCTAGTAAATACACTTCTCCCTCTTTATTCTATGTTGCTACTCAGCCATAAGAAAAGATGAAATACTGCCATTTGCAACAAAATGGATGGGTCTTGAGAATAACATGCTAAGTGAAATAAATCAAACAGGAAAAAACATCAAGAACCATATGGTTTCACTGATACATGGGAGATAAAACTGACAGCAACAAATAAATAAACATGACAAACAAACAAACAGAAACTCAAAGACACAGACAACAGTATTGTGGTTATCAGAGGGAAGTGGGCTGGGGTAAAGGGGGTGAAATATATGGTGACTGAAGGAGATCTGACTTTGGGTGGTAGACACACAATGCAATATACAGATGATGTATCATAGAATTGCACACTTGAAACCTATATACGTTCATTAACCAATGTCACCCCAATGAATTCAATAAAAAAGAAAGATTTTAGTGCTTAAGTAAAAGTTTAGGTGTTTAACTAAAAAAAAAAAAATAGAATTGGTCAAGAGAGCCTATCCTCTTGTGTGAGTTCTAAATATTAAACTGAGATCTGAGAGTAACCTAATTTCCTGCCATGTATAGGAAATACTGTATATAGTGTGAGATTATGGAGCTGAAATACAGGGGGAAAGGCGATAGGAAATAAATAGTGCACTATGGTGTTTGAGCCCTGCCTACTAGTGAGATGCCCCTGTCAAAGACACTATATATATATATATATATTATGCAAATCGACCAGATAGTGCGCTATGATGCGCATTGACCACCGGGAGGCAGATGCTCAACACAGGCTGCCCCCAGCCCGCAGGCCCCGATCACCCGATTGGGGCTTGCTGGCCAACCTCTCAGTCCCTCCCCCCACCAGCCGGCTCTGATTGCTTGATGGGGAACAGGGAACCAGCGGTGGGTGGCAGCGGGGGCGAGGCTGGCTGCTGGCAGCTGGGGAAGATGGCCCTGATCACAGGCCAGGCCTAGGGACTGTACCCATACATAAATTTCCTGCACCAGGCCTCTAGTTTATTATAGAGCACGTATTTTATAGGCTTGTAAAAGCTGCCTATCACCAAGGTACTTCACTACACCAGTTGTTTGCCAAATTTCACATTGTCCCATTGGAAACAATTAGAAAGAATGAAAAATGGATATCATCAAGAAAGATTAAATACTAAATATAATTATGGACCAAATTACATGGTAAATATAACACATTCCTAATTACCATATGTTAGAGAAGGATATAAACCAAATAGTTTATTATTCCTTTCTTACTCTCCTCCAATGAACACACATTTGTGTGTGGCCATATGATTCTGTAAGGTGCAAATCCAAAAAGGCACTGGATAGTGGGGTTTTCAATTTGTTCCCATCTGCCCTTGGTATGTATTTGGTATTGTTTTGCTGAAGGGAAGGGGTAATGCTTTGTGAAAAAGAGGACAATGAAGGAGATGGTTTAATGCCTGCCCCCACTTACCTTCATGGATTAGGTTTTAGTTCCTAAAGAACAAAAGACCACATGCAGAAGCCAAAAAGGTTTTGGAGATTCATCATTATGCAATAATGCTGGAGAGTTCTGGGGATAAAACTCCACCAGAATTGGGACATTCCCCCATCTCTGGGTAGAATAAAACAGAGCTCCCCCAATAGACTCAGTAAAGAGAGAAAGCCCTAACACTTTATTGCATGTGTCCAGGGGAGAGGACCCAGTGGAAATTAACCTGTTCCTAGAGGAAAAACAGACTTCAGGAGACTCTGCAGACTGAACTCAGAGGCCAGTTCTGGAAATATGAAAGATATTTATGCCTGACTTGGTGGTTGCGCATCAACCTATGAACCAGGAGGTCACAGTTTGATCCCCTGTCAGGGCACACGGCCTGGTTGTGGGCTTGAGCTCCAGTGGGGGAGTGCAGGAAGAAGCCAATCATTCTCTCTCATCATTGATGTTTACATCTCTCTTCCTCTCTGAAATAAATAAAAAATATATTTTTAAAAAAAGAAAGATGTTCATGTGTATTTCCAACACATGATTATAGCGCCAAGAAGTAGAAGAGGTAGTATTTGCTTAAAGGTTCCTCAGAAATCAATATAACTCTTCTGAACTAATAATGAAAGTTAAAGAAAAAAACACATTAAATTATTCATGTTGCATCATTAAAGATGAAAAATGTGTTTTCTGTAAATAGTCCTAATGAAGTATTGTGTGGATTTATAATAATGGTTTCTCACACTTCTCAAAATATGCTTCAGTTGAGAACAGAACTCCCATTAAATAGTTCATTAAATTTATTTTGCCCATTACAGAAACAAGATTTTTATGACAAATTAAATTACAACTATTTTCCTTTCCCTTCAAGAAAAATAAATGATTCAGTGATTTTTTTAATTCTTATATCACAAGTAAATTAACACTAGTGCCTATACAAATCACTATAAAAAAAACACACATTTAAGTGCTTAAAGATAAGACTCAAATATCTTATGATAAAATAATCTGCATATTATTAAGATTCTAGAAATTAAAACTTACTTATTCCTCTATTCTTTAGGATTCTAAACGGGTACCCTTCAGCAGCTATTCATTCTTTTCTTAAAATTTATCTTTATTGTTTAAAGTATTGCAGATGTCCCCTTTTTTTCCTCTCAAGTTGACCACCTCCTCCCCACTCCCACCCACTCCCCAGGCCTTCCCTGAACTATTGTCTGTGTCCATAGGTTAGAGGGCACCCCCTTCAGTAGCTATTCATTCTTTTTTTAAAATTTACCTTTATTGTTGAAAGTATTGCAGATGTCCCCTTTTTTTTCTCAAGTTGACCCCCTCCTCCCCACTCCCACCCACTCCCTAGGCCTTCCCTGAACTATTGTCTGTGTCCATAGGTTAGGCATGTAGGTATACAAGTTCTTGGGTTAATCTCTTACTCTCTTGCCCATCAGTATATGAGTGGATAAAGAGCTGTGGTATGCCCTGACCGGTTTGGCTCAGCGGATAGAGCGTATTTACATGGAATACTATGTAGCTATAAAAAAGAAGAATCTCTTTATTCTTTAATACAACATGAAGGGAACTGGAGAGAAAGCTAAGTATCACATGATTTCACATATATGTGGAATCTAATGAACAAAATAAACTGATGAACAAAATAGATCCAGAGACATGGAAGCATGGAACAGACTGAGGAATCTCAGAGGAAAGGGGGAAGGGGGAGAAGAGATTAACCAAATAATGTATATGCACATATGCATAGCCCATGGATACAGACAATAAATGAAAGCCTGGGGTGGTGGTGGGAGCGGGGTGGAAGGGGTCAATGGGGGGGGATGAAAAATCTGTAATACATCTGTAATACTTCCAACAATAAAGATTTAAAAAAGATAATAACAATAAAAATCCCTTTAAAATTGTACTGATTAAAATGAAAGAACCGAGAAAAAGTACAGAGGTACAATTTTTATTATCTAAGTATCTAATTTTTTAAAAAAATAGAAGTTACTAAAATGAAATGCACATGACAAATGTTAGCCTGCATTTAAATGGACATTTCCTCCAAGGAACTTGAAATCCGATGTTACTGACTTCAATTTTATTTCAAACTAATGAAAATAAAAGGAGAAACAGCACTATATCACTGAATTATATTTTTAAGTGCATGATTTTAGCATGTGTCACAAAGAAGACTGACCAAGAAACAATTCAGGTATTACCCAGTAGGGTTAGAAAGGCAAGTCCTCCTATAGCAAAATAAAGTTACCACAGGCATAACATCATTCCCACAGCCTATGGGTGATAAAATAATTGGGACTGGAAGAACATGTCCCATCCTTCTTTGCAACCCAGCTGCTGCTCTGCCATGGGGAACGTAGCTGCAATGCCATCTGGTGCCCATGTGGACGACTCAAGAGCACATTACCCTTCTCAAAGGGCACACGCCGCCATAGTCCTGATCTCCCTGAACAGTGCCTTCAGAACAGTACATGTACTATCAGGCTGGGGGCCTTACGAGCATGATCCTAAAAACTTAGAGCTAGAATTGACCTCAGAGGTTGCTGAGTTCATACACATAGGGGGTATAATTGCATTATACTCTTCTACATTTTCAGTTAGGTTGTATAATATACATAAAGATTAAATTCTGTAATAATTTTTTTCCTGAAATATCAATAATTATTGAATTACCTCTCTGCTACTCATGAGGAAAATCAAAGTAATAGTAATTTGAAACTATTATTCCCCTGGCATTTAATAGAAAGTTATCCAATTAATTTAATAAGTCATTTATTCCAGAGTAATGGGAATTGTTGACATTTTTAATTTTCTTTGCAGTAAAATGTGTTTTTCCCCAATTACTTGGTAGCCCATATGGCTGCAATTCATGGCTGCAAGTCAGCTGTCAGAATTAACAGTTAATAATAGATACTGAGTTTTCACCAGAAAAAGCACCAGCCAACTTGGGCCTAATCCTTGCTCTGCTTCTTGAGTCTCTTAACATATTACTTACCTTCCTACACTGCCATCTCTTCACCTACAAAGCAAGGCTGGAAATAACACTATGGTTTGTTTTGAGGATTATATGTAAAGCATTAAGAACAGGGCTTACCAATGCTCACTTTATTAATTATTAATTATAATTATTATTCCAGTTTTTGGACCAATGAAACCTCAGTAGATCAAGGAGCCCCTAGGGCCAAGGCAGATGCATTGGACTGGTTTTTTGTAGGGAGCACACTACAAAGACAGTATAAAACTACCCTACTTGCTAGCTAAGCCTATTGTTGTTGATCTCCAGTCACTCCCAATTACACATTTCCTAAAGTTGTGCCTCTTGTATTCTTCAGCGTTTTCATTCCTTCGTTAGTTTGTTTGTTCATCTGCCAGTCTGTTTCCAAAGGGTGTTTATAATTCCAAGCAAGCTGAGACTCCCTTGTTCATTCAGAACATGCCAGACTCCATTGATGAAGGTTTTGGCCCCTACATAACTCACCTAAATGGCATTTGCTATGCTACAACTACAAAGAGGCCTACAAAAGCTTATTCCTGAGAATAATTTAGTGAACACAACCTGGAAATACATAATAACTTTAAGAAAATGAACATCTCCAAATAGGTAATCAGTTTCAGGTATTTTTCTCTCAGTTCTCATTGATATCAGAAAGTATGGCCACAGCTGAGTCAAACATTGCACAAAGCAACTTTCCATATTATCAAATAGTTTCCTATGAAGCTGGAATGGTCAGAATTAATGTTTTTTATTTTATTTTATTTCCCCTCTGGCCTCTGCCTGTGGGAAAAACAGATATTTCATCTAATCAAAATTGCCTACCTGATGGGAATAAACTGTACATTCTGCTCAATTTCTCTGTGAACCTAAAACTGCTCTAACAAATAAAGTTTATTAATTAAAAAGGTACCTACCTGATTCAAGGAACCATAATATTTCATTGTATTTCTGCCTCTCCTACTACACGTTTTCCTAAAACCTTCATTCTCTGGAATAGATATCAATTTATAAATGACAATTATCTTAATCACTCTTCTCTAACTAATTTGTAGGCAAAAGTGAAAAATGCATTGAATAATGTAAGAGGAAGGCAATTGTTTAATTTGCACTGCAGAAAAATAAATTCGACACTTAGGATCAATTAGCAGTTAATCTGTAAGACGTATGAATGATGGATAAGGATATATAAAAAATAAAAAATCCAATGTCCTCCCTCTAACTTTCATTCATGTGCTAATTTAGATAAAATTGACCATGGAACATCAGGCAGGTTAATTTTTAATATTTTTTAATTGATTTCAGAGAGGAAGGGTGAGGGAAAGAGAGACAAAAACATCAATGATGAGAGAAAATCATTGATTGGCTGCCTCCTGAATGCCCCCTACTGGGGATTGATCCCGCAACCTGGGCACATGCCCCTGACAGGAATTGAACCACCGACCCTTCAGTCCACAGGCTGACACTCTATTCAATGAGTCAAACTAGCCAGGGCATGCAGGTTAAATTTTAAAGGGCTGTTGGCAAGATTTGGAGAGTTTTATACTATTAGCGTAATTAATATTAAGAAATCAATGGAAGGATAAGCCATTTTATAGCATTTATCTTTGTGTAAGTAGATGTTTGCATATTTATATATGCCATTTGACTTAAACAACTTAATATGTCCCAAAAGTTAGAGATTTAAAAGACTTTTAAAGGATTCAAATAACTTCTAGAGACAAAAACCAAGAGTACATGGGATGAAAAATACACGGGGCAGGATGAGCAACAGAATAAAGATTGCAGTGCAAAAAATTAGTGAACTTAAAAACATAACAATTGAAACTATTTAAAATAAAACACAGCAACAAAAACACCTTAAATTTAAAAAG
>NW_005356519.1:4439755-4444621 GCF_000412655.1 Myotis brandtii
AGCAGGAGCTATGGAGAGATCTGCAGATTCCTCTTCTTTGTTTGGGGTTTGGAGGTGCCCAGATGAGGCCCAGCTGTGAAGCAATGCAAGCTGCTGTGGGGCCTTGGGCCTTCTTTTGGAAGTTCTGGGTCTCTCTGACCCAGCTGCAGTTTGTTAGGTAATTTTCAGATTGCAAAGGGCCAGGCCTTTCATATGCAAAAGCCTCTGTGCACAGCTTGGGTGGGGCAGGGTCTCAGGGGATCAACAGGGTGGAGCAAGCAGCTATGGCCCAACCCTAAAAGGCCCAGCATCTCAGTATCCAGGTAATCGCTGCAAGCACCTCTGACAGAAAGCCGCCCTCGAGTTCTGCCTGATGCCAGACAGTCAAGTTTCTCCCCGTATGAGTCTGGGTCCCAAGAGACTCACCTGGAACTGGAGTTCAGAGCAGTCGGGAGCTTGAGACTCCCTCCCGATTGAAAAAGACAACCGCGTCCTCAGTTGCCGGCCCTTTCTGAGTGCGCCTCCGTACCTCTGCACTTTACTTCCACACCTCCTCTGAGTCTCAGTGTGCTTTTCTCTTTCCTTCTAGTTGTAGAATTTCCACTCAGCCAGCCTTCCTGTGGTTCTGGATGATGTCCATTTTGACTTTTAGTTGTATTTTTGAAGTGGTTGTTCGAGGCAGCAATTTCCGGTGTTTACCTATGCCGCCATCTTGGTTTCCCCTAAAAATAAATTTAAAGCAGCCAGAGGATAAAGATACGTTGGAGAAACAATAAGGATAAGAGCACATTTCTCAATTAGAAATGACTCAAGGGAGAAGAAAGTAAAGCAAGACTAAAAAGTATTGAAAGAAACAAAGCTGTCAACCTAGAATTTTTTACAAAGTGAAATATCTCTTAAAAATGTAAATGATGTAAATTTATTTCAGACACAATGAAATTATTCATCAACAGATCTTTATTACCCAAAATGTAAAGGATGCCTTTCAGCTATAAGAAAAATAAAACCAGAGGAAAATATATATCTACATAAAATAATAAATACTATAAATGATAAGCTTATAGGAAAATATATAAGACTTTCATTATTCAAATGACTGTAAAAGACAACAGATTGCTTAAACAGAAATACAGAGTACAGAAAATCTGTAAGATAATGGAAGACATAAACACAACTATCAATCACTTTGACCTAATTGAAGTCTTTAGAGCACTCTATCCAAGGTAAGTACATTCACATTCTTTCCAAGTATAAATGGATTATTTACCAAGATAGACCATGGTCTGACAATTCTTCAAGTCTCATTAAACTAAATAAACTCAACAAATCAGATTCTGTGGGGTCTCAAAAAGCAGTCCTTAAGGGGATCAGGTACCAATATGTACCTACAATAAAAGAGAACGGTCTCAAATAAATGACTCCGGTGCCAACTTAAGAAACAGAAAAAATATGAACAAGTTAAATCAAAAGTAAGCAGAAGGAAGCAAAAAAAGTCAAAGTGGAAATAAATAAAATAGAAAGAAAAAATTAATAATAATACAGAAAAATCAATGGTTCTTGTTGAAGATCAATAAAATTAATAAACCTACAGATAGAGTGGTCAGGAAGAAGAGAAAAACACAAAATGTATAGGAATAAAATAATGATATCATTACAGAATTTTGAGATATTTAAAGAAAAATGAGACGATACCAGAAACAATGTTGTGCTATAAATTTGACAATAGAAGAAATGAAAAATTCCTTGAAAATCAAACTACAAACTTCTTCAAGAAAAAAGTGATTTCTTTAGTCCTATATCAATTAAATAAATATATTTTTTGTTTAAAAGTTTTCTCATAAATAAAATCATAAGTCAAAATAGCTTCCCTAGTGAATTGTATCAAGCATTTATAGAATAATACTAATTGTACAGAATCTCTTCCAAAAAATTTAAGAGGAGCAAATAATTCCCAACTCATTCAATCAGGCCAGCATTACCCTGATGACATAATCAGATGAAAATACTACTAAAAAACTAAAGATCAATGTCTCACAAACATGGAGTCAAAAATTCTAAATATTTTTTTAATGGGACCAACTATATATAAAGAGCTGTTATCTCAGAAATGCAAGGTTGTTTTTAACAACTAAAAATTAATAAATAAAATTCTCAACTTGATAATCTAAAAAAGAGAAACTATATAATCATTTCAAACATCTCGCTGAGATGCTAAAAAAAAAAATATTTGAGAAAATTCCACATCCATTCCTTGGAAAAAGATGATCACCAAACTAGGAAGAAAAGAAAAATTATTATTTTATAAAGGGCATCTTCCAAAATCCTAAAGATAATATCATACTTAATGGAGCATGAGAAATTATACAAAAGTGTCTGATTTTGCCACTTTTACTCAAGATTGCACTGAAGGTTCTAGTCAGTGAGATCAGGCAAGAATAAGAAACAAAAGGCATTTATAGGGAAAAGTAGAAGTAAAACTCTATTCACAGATGACATTATTAATTATGTAGAGTCCAATGGTATCCACAGAAAAGCTGCTACTAGGTGAGGTTAGCAAGATTATAGGATATGAAATCAATATACAAAAATTCTATTTGTATAATGACAACAAACAATAAAAAATCAAGATTTAAAATATAATTTATAATACCATCTAAATATATGAATTATTTAGGTAAATCTGACAAAATATGCAGAGCAGTACAAAATATTGCTGAGGAAAATTAACAAAAGTTTAAATAAATGTAAAGATATATTGTGTTCAAGAATTAAAAGATTCAATATTGTTAAGATGTCAATTTTTCCCAAACCTGCATCATCTATAATTATCTAAAGATTCAATATAATTCCAATCAAAACCCCAACAGGTGGTCTGGCCAATGTAGCTCAGTGTTTGAGTATTGACCAAGAATCAGGAGGTTATGGTTCGATTCCCAGTCAGAGCACAAGTTGAGGGTTTTGGCTTGATACCGATAGAGGACACACAGGAGGCAGCTAATCAATGATTCTCTATCATTATTGATGTTTCTCTTTCCCCTTCTCCATTCCTCTCTCTGAAATCAATAAAAAGCATATTTTAAAAAACCCACCAGGTAGCCTATATCATAAACCCTAATATGCAAATCGACCAAAAGTGGAATGACCAGTTGCTATGTTGCACACTGACCACCAGGGGTCAGATGCTCAATGCAGGAGTTGCCCCCTGGTTGTCAGTGTGCTCCCACAGGGGGAGTGCTGCTCCCTGGGCTCACGGCTAGAGAGCACAGCAACAGTGGCAGGAGCTCTCCCACCTCCGTGGCAGCACTAAGGACCCCTAAGGGGATGTCCAACTGCTGGCTTAGGCACAGGCTGGACTGAGGGGAACCTTCCCCCCTCCCAGTGCACAAATGTCATGCACCAGGCCTCTAGTTTTTTAAATAGAAATTAACAACTAGACTTTAATATTCAAAGGTATAAGAATGTCCAAAATACCTCTGAAAAAGAACAAAGTGAGAGGAGTAACACTACTTATTTTGAGGCTTATTATAAAGGATTATAAAGATAGACAAATAAATCAGTAGAACAAACTAGAGTGTCCAGGAATACATCTACACATATATAAACAACTACTTTTTCAACAGAGGCTTAAAGTCAATTTAGTGGAGCATGGATAGTCTTTTCAACAAGCAGTGCAGGAAAAGGGGGAAAAGGAAAGAACAAAAGGGAGTGGACCAGAAGACAAAAGAAAGAAAAGAGGGAAGGGAAGAGAAGGAAAAGGGGAAAGGGAAGAAAAAAATATATCTAAACTTTACATTACTTATAAAAATTAACTAAAATTTGTGGATCATATGCCTTAGTGTAAAACCTAGAACTTTAAAACTTCTAGAGGAAAACATATGAGAAAACCTTTGTAATCTTAGGCTTAAAAAAAATATTTCTTAGACATGAAACAAAAAGCAAGGTCCATAAAAGGAAACATTGATAAAGTGTATGTCATCAAAATTAAAATGTCTGCTCTTCAGAAAACACTAGATTAGATAATAACATGACAAGTTGCAGACTGGGAGAAAATATGTTCCAAGCATACAGGGTGGGACAAAAGTAGGTTCACAGTTATGAGTATGCAAAACACAGTTTATTCTTATACTAAAGGCCCAGTTCATGCACCGGTGGGGCCTGGGCCTGGCCTGCAGGGATCAGGCCAAAACTGGCTCTCTGACATCCCCCAAAGGGTCCCAGATTGCAAGAAGGCAATTCTTGGGTGACACACCCTTTAATCGGGCTCCCTCTTCTCTGGTTCCGGGTGTGTCACCTGAGAACCGCAGCTGCCAAGTCACTGCAGCTTGGCAGCTCCTGCGTTGAGCATCTGCCCCCTGGTGGTCAGTGTGCATCTTAGCTACTGGTCGGAGCATCTGCCCCTAGTGGTCATTGCGTGTCATAGCTTCCAGTCAAATGGATGGTAGCTTAGGCTTTTATATATATAGATTAGTATTTATTGATTATTGTATTATTTTCCATATGAACAACTATAAACCAACTTTAGCCCTACCCTATCGTATCTAATAATAGACAAACATGGTAATTAACTGTACCTCTAACAAGCTTCCTATTGGCTAATCAGGGCAATATGCAAATTAACTGCCAAACAAGATGGCGGCCGGCAGCCAGGCAGCTGAAGCAAACAGGAGGCTTGCTTGCTCCAGTGATGAAGGAAGCCAAGGTTCCCCGCCTGCTGCTGCCGGCCTCTGAGCTGCACTCTAAGAAACAATGTTGCAATTATAGAAGCTAAACAAACCCCAGAAACCTGCTTTCAGCCAGCCGGCCTCAGAGCTAGAGCTGCAAAAGTGTTTTAATTATAGAAGCCAAACAAACCCAGATACCTGCTTTCAGCAGCCGAGGTCTCAGAGC
>NW_005356519.1:4445059-4451516 GCF_000412655.1 Myotis brandtii
GTGGTGGGAGCCTCTCCTGCCTCCTCAGCAGCGCTAAGGATGTCCGACTGCAGTTTAGGCCTGCTCCCTGCTGGCAAGTGGACATCCCCCGAGGACTGCCGGGCTGCCAGAGGGATGTCTGATTGCTCTCTTAGGCCCAATCCCCCGGGGAGCGGGCCTAAGCCAGCAGGTGGTCATCCCCTGAGGGGTCCCAGACTGCGAGAGGGCACAGGCCGGGCTGAGGGACTCCCCCGAGTGCACAAATTTTTGTGCACTGGGCCTCTAGTATATTTTATAAAGGACTTGTACACAGACTATATAAAGAAAGTCCAAAATTCAAAAAATTTGAACAAGTTCTGAAAAAAACAAATAGATAGCAAATAAGCATATGAAAATCTGTTCTATATCACTGGTCATTAGGGAATTGCATATGAAAACCACAAAGTGATACCCCTACCTACAGGGTAGAAGGGTTAAAATTAAAAAGAGTGACTATACCAAGTGTTGATCATGATATGGAGGAACTCACATACACTGCTGGTGGAAAAATAACATGATACAACCACTTTGCTAAATGTTTTGACAATTTCTTAAAATGCCAATATACACCTAACATATGATCCTGCCATTCAAATCTTAGTTAAGCACCCAAGAGAAATAAATACCTGTGACTATACAAAGACTTGCACACTAATGTTCTTAGCAGCCTTATTTATACTAGCCAAACCTGGACAACCAAATATTCATTAATATATCAATGAATGAACCTCCTGTGATATAGTACCCCCCATACTATGAAGTTTTACACCACAAAAAAAAAGGAATTACATATACACATGGTAGGAGATGAATGATACTCAAAATAATTGTATGAAATTAACCCCAAAGAAGCCTTGTCTCCCCCAACCCCACATATTGTATGATTCTATTTGTACAAATTTGAGGATATAGAAACTGATTTAGAGTAACTGAAAGTAGAACAGTAACTGCCAAGAAATTAAGAGAAGTAGTGAGGGGCAGGAGTGATGAATTACAATGAAATCTTATGGACAGAAAATTTTTTTCTAATTATAGTCGATTTTTGTAATAACTACATTAACTATATGAAGTGAGGATTTTATTTTTCTGATAAGGGTTAACTAGCTAGCTTAATTAGGTAGACGGGAAGGAGGGAGGGGGTCCAGAAAAATATCTTGGCCTAAATAATTAAAGCAGCCTTGACCTAAGGATTAATAAATGATGTCCAGCTAGGACAACTGAAAGGAAGCCATTGGGAGGTCTAAAATAACTCCAACATAAACAAATAGGATAACAAAAAAGGGGAGAAGTGTGGATGTGGGGATCCTGAGAACTGATTACAAGGCTAAGATCCCAAGGTGGGAAAGGCACAATAAGGGAAAGGGTGGTCTCCAGAATATATAATACCTTTGGGGACCTCCCTGCCCAAATGGAGTTTGTAACTGCTTCCAATAAACTTCTACATTTTTTACTAAAGAAACCTTTTTGTCTGTGAGTTTATTCTTCATACTTCGTAGGGCAAGAACCCATAGAAGAAGTCTGTACCTCGAATCCCACATTTCAGTTCTAAGGTAAACTATTCTATAGCTAAGGAACTACAGCAATTAATTGCAACTTGTGACAACCAAGTTCAGACCAGATCAGTTGCTACAACTTAATTCTATTTTTCAAATATACTTTGCAGATATTGTATGCTTATTTTAAAAGGTAAAGTATACACATACACTCCTAGATTCACAGATCAACCTATATGTATTACCACTTTAGGAAAAAAAAAATGTACAATGTATTAACCTTTCCCTTAAACACAGATAGTGGAATGCAAATATTCTAGACATTGCATCATTTTTTAAATCTCTGAAATAAGGCCTACACAAATTAGTTCCACATAAAAACCATTCATTCATTCAAAAAATGTTTTTGAATGTCTATTTTATGTGTTGCCTCTTTCATAGTATACCTTATACAAAATCATTTGATGGAGAGATCCAACAATTATCCTGTTAAATCAGACAATATGTTTAGGCAAATTAGATAGTTCAGATATACCTAATTTTTTGTTGGTAAGTTAGATGATCTACTACAGTGGTCCTCATACATTAACTGCATCGGCTTCAACTAAAAAAACACATTGCAGGACACCAACCACAGACTTTCTCACTCAGAATGTCTGAGTTTGGTCCAGGGAATTTGCATTCCTAATAAGTGGCCACGCAAGGCTGATGTTGCTGCTCTAAGAACCATACTCTGAGAAGCAATTATTTATTATAAATCATTTTATAACTGCATGTGAATAATTAAGAATAAAGTTTAAACCTGGTAAGTAATAAGGCAAGATACCTTGAAAGAAAAAAATATATATATTACACACGAAATACCTATTATTCACTTTAAATCTCACCTCACGTAATGTATCATGATTATAAATGTGAAGGTCTATAGTTAAACTGAGCCTATACTCCTAAATTTGGCATTTACATTTGCAATATTTCTCCACAAGATTGGAAAAAAAAAACCTATAATCTACAAATCTGACTGATTTCTCCAGTTAAAAGAAAAACATATTACAGTAACTTTGATGGGGCAAATGAATACTGTATGTTTGAGCATTCCTGTGGCTTTAGTCATATATATCTCTATCCTAAGAATATTAAAATATCAAATAAAGCAATGAAACTAGGAGAAACCCTTTGGGCACAAAAGATTCAAGCAACGCTGAATAAATAAGGCATCTCCACTGGGATTTATACACCAGAAAATCTGTTCACTGAGTTCCCATGAGAAGAGTAAAATAGGAGACTGAAAATGAAATAGAAAAAGGTAATAAAAAGAACCCCATACCTTAGACAATGATCCTTTCAAAAAAATTAAGAGTTAGATCATGAAAATGAAAAGGGTGGTAGAAAAACCTAATAAAGATCCTAAATTACTTAGTAAGCTTCCTGTGTATTTTTATCTCACTAATATAGACTACTCTGTGGCAACAAACATGACTACTAGTATATTCCAGAAAGTTCAATGGATTCCATGTCCTTAGCAGAAGGGTGCAATGCAAACAGATTTTGAATAACAAAGCAGCCAATGCCTCAAAAGGATCTTCAACCGAAGATCTTCACTGGAATTCCTATATAGAGTAGTTCCCCTTGACTTATGGTTTTGGTTTTTGAGGCTTAAACCACGGTCCAAAAATATTAAATGGTAAATTCCAGAAATAAACAATTTATAAAGTTTAAATAGTGTGTCATTCTGATTAGCATGAAGAGAGTTCCGGCCATCCCACTCTATCCTGCCTGGGATGTGAACCATCTCCTTACTTCAATGTATTTTGAGGGAGAGGAGAGATCCCATTCACATAACTTTTATTATCATCGTGTATTGTTGAAATTATTTTATTATTATTGTTTTTAATCTCTTTCTGTACCTAATTTATAAATTAAACTTTGTCATAGGTATGTATGTATAGGGAAAAAAAAAACATAGCATATACAGGATTCGGTACTATCTGGTTTCAAGTATCCACTAGGGGTCTTGGGACATATCCTCCACAGATAAGGGGTGGGGGGCTACTATAAGTGGATATACTTTCCAGAAAAACAAAAACATGAGCCAGAACGGTGGTGGCTATCTTCATATTCATCCATTCTACCCACCTTATCTATATAGTTAGCTATTACTTTATTTAAGTACCATTTATTTCTAATACATGTCATTCAAAATCCTTTGAGGTAATTTGATTAAAGCCAATGATGCTGTCAGTGGATGGACTGTCACAAATATC
The DNA here is from genome assembly GCF_000412655.1 of Myotis brandtii. NCBI lineage: Eukaryota > Metazoa > Chordata > Mammalia > Chiroptera > Vespertilionidae > Myotis > Myotis brandtii. The sequence continues at coordinate 4,448,835 of NW_005356519.1, forward strand.
TCTTTGAGACTTAAGACAAGGGAATTGTGCTACTACACGGATGGAATATTGCAGACTAAAACCTAGAAGAATCCTTTCATTAGAAATGACACTCTTTAAGCATGCATTATGTCACAGTATTTGGGCTCTGTTTAAACAATTGTTTCCTGGAATATATTGAAATCTATATAAATTTAGGATAACCAAAATCTAAAGTTAAGGGAAGAGGGCAAACAGTATTACAGTCAGGTTTGAATTGCTGCAGACAGATGAGAACATAAATTTTTAATGTGATATATGTATATATCACAAACCCCTGAGAAAACCTGAATCATGAAATGCTAATTTGGAAAAATGGTTTCAGAGACATACATTTAGCTTTAACATTAAATACAGAATAACATAATAAACATATAGTCTTGTTTTGCCCAAAAGTCTTTCAGAGAATCATGCCAACTCATTTTTAGGTGAAAATAATAAAGTTTATTATTCTTTCATATTTCTCCCAATGCTACTTTTTAAATAATTACAGCACATCTATGCCCATAACTGCATAATATTGTAGACAATTGACTCTCTAGAGACTTTTAAAAATATATGAAATACCTTAGATATTTTGCATATATCAGTTGAGACGAGCTACCTGACAAGTTAACAGAAAAGATAGATTTGACAAGACATATTCAGTACCAGAGAATTTTCAAATCCCAGTCTCTAACATAATCACCAAGGACACAATTAGTGATGACTCTCAGAAGCCAGAAAGATGTCAAGATTCCCACACTGTGGAGCATCATGGCTGAATAAGACTTTCCTCACCATATCCCTAAAACAAAGCTTAGGTATCCATCCAGTAACAAAGTGCCTTCGTGGGAGATGAGGGATCCAGGACCATGTACCTGGGACCCAAGAAAAATCTTGTCCACCTGTGCTGTAGGTAATAGGCAACTAGACCTCAATTCTGGCTTTGGATTCTGCAGTGGCCCATGGACCAGTTCCAATCCCTCTCAGCCAAGGTCTGGGATCCTCTCAAAAGCATTGTCTTAATCACTCACTAATGAGTGAACCTTTTTGGAAATCAAGGTTTTTCAGCAGAGAAGTTCCAGCTCACCCCTGGAGCAAAACATGAGTGTGTATGCATTGGAGAGGGTAAGAGGAACAGTGAGACTTTACCTGCATCGGCCCCCAAGGTGGCACAACTCAGGGCGGAGAGAACTTTTTACCCCGTGATCTGTCTGTAGGGTGGAAGGGACTGCATTTCAATGAGCACCTGGGCTCCTCCACCTGTGCTAGATGCTGCCAAAGAAGCCCATTTCTCTCTTGGCCCGTCAAGAGTACTGAATCCTGAGTTGCACACTGCAGGGCAGGAAAAGACTGGGAGGATGACAGAGAGGACTCTTGGAAGGCATTAAAGGGATATGATCGATCTACCAGCTGCATTGTGGATTCCATCAAAAGCCCACCCTGGGCCACTGGAAATGCCTCATTCACAGATTCTTCTCAAATGGCCCTGTGTGCACCTCACCGCACATACTACCACCCCAGGGTTGGCTCTTTGTGCTCATTCCCAATGGCAGCAGAGAGAGCGAGCTTTGGCAAATGGCTGGTGAACCCTTGCAGAAAGCTGTAACAGTTCTGGAGGCCAGGTAAGGTTAGTGCTATCTTAACCTTACACAATGTTATCTATAATAATAAAAGCATAATATGCTAATTAGACTGGACAGCCGGACAACCTTCGAGACGTCCTTCCGGATGACCCTCCGGATGAAACTGGGGCTGCAAGGGCCGAGGCAAGCCGCCACTGAGGGCCAAGCCCCTTGCACGAATTTCGTGCATTGGGCCTCTAGTATGTCAATAATTTCTCAACCAAGCTTGCAAAGAAGTAAATGCAAAGAGAATTTTTAAAAAATAATTTCCATTCTGGGGAATTAATTAGTGTCCAGAAAATACTGTAATGACCAAATCCAACATCACCTACAAGAAATATTTACTTTCCATAAAGAAAATTAAATAATAAGAGTTTGTAGGTATTTTCTTCCAACTGTGAGTTGATTAAAAGGAGAAACAGGCATGTCTTAGTGACCTAGCTCCAATATATAATATTTTTGTCATGTTGAGTAGGTCACTAAACTTTTATGAGCCTATTTTTTCCTCACTTGAGAAATAGGATGACAATAATAGCAATCACAAAGAGTATTAAAATAGAATAAAATATGTAAAAAAATGTTAAAACCCTGAAACCCTGTAAGAATATTATTCATCACATAATTATATTACTAGAGGCTAAATGCACAAAATTTGTGCATGGGTAGTATCCCTAGGCCTGGCCGGTGTCAGGGCCAATCTGTGGGGCAACCTGCAGGGCGATCGGGGGGCCCCACTGGCACCTCCCTTGGCTGGCCTGGTACCACCAGCTCGCCAGCCCTGCTCGCTGGCCAGCCCCAACCCCCACTGCCGCTGCTGCCAGTCACCTCCCTCTGCAGGGTGACTGGCAGGGCAATGGGGGACCCCCGCTGGCACCCGCCTTGGCTGGCCTGGGGCCTGCAAGCTGGGGGCAGCTCCTGCGTTGAGCGTATGCCCCCTGGTGATCAGTGTGCATCATAGCAACCAGTCATTCCACCCACTGTTTGGACGATTTGCATATTAAGTTTTTATTATATACTAGAGGCCCAGTGCACAAAAATTTGTGCACTCGGGGGGGGC
>NW_005356519.1:4454211-4466855 GCF_000412655.1 Myotis brandtii
ATGTGACCCCCCTGGTTTTAAAATCAGCCACTCTTTAAGGTCAGGCATTGGATTTTTTATATTTTTTCTTATTATCAGAACATGTAGTTCAGTAATTACAAAGGATAATGTATACTGTGGTTAAACTTAGCACTGATATTTGAGTCTTATAAACAGTGATGTTCCATATAAGCTGTGATATCCATACAATTTTGTTTTTGATTAAAAATGGTTTTTTGTAAGTCTATTCTGTCGCCTATAAATGTATTTGTCTTTGTGGATTTTTTTGGCATCCCTCTTCTTATCTGATTCATAAACTTTCAAGTCATAGTTCAAGAGTATTCATTATTACCCTAAACTTAATAACAATCCGGTGAGGTATCTTAATACACCATTCACTATTAACAGGCCTCTGGCATATTTTGTCTCCTTCCTGAAAAAATACATATTCTTTGAAAGGCTTTTTTCCCTCCCAAATCTCAGTTTTCTGAGCTAAACAGGTTCCCTCACCTTCTATTATCTTTTTTAGAGTTTCTATGGGTGCCATTTTGATGGTTCCCATTCAGAGAGAGAGACTGCCAATCTTCACTTTAGTTTTCAAAACATGATTTCTTTAACTTGATAAAGAGATTTCCCTGGCTGAACAACCAGGAAGAAATATGCACAACATTTATTAATTTGAGTCCTCCTGTTCCTATCTCTTCTTTTGTAAAATTAGCCTTCCTCTATGTGGTTGAATAAGGGAGTCATGAAATAGGACTGAGGCATCTTTCACAATATGGTGAGAAGGTATATGATAATGAGAAACACCTTTAACTCTAAAGACAAATTTCATTTGTTGGGGTTCAGAGTAGGGATATGGCAAGAAGAGGATCAGCTTATCTTGATAGAATTAAAGATTTAAAATCCTAAAATAGAATCAAAAGACATGTATAATGACTATGTGTATGCTGTGTTTTTAAAATAGAAATATTCATAATTCTATGTACTACTAATGTTCCTTCAATTTAAACACTGAATCTCTCTTAGGAGCACAGGCTTTCAAAATAAATTTAAATTTTTTTTAACATATTTATTTTTACTTTCTTTAATCTTATTTAAAATTTGAGAAAATTTCAGTTCTACTCTCTTAGCAAATTCAATTACATAATACAATATTAACAACCATTGTTACCATGTTTTACATTAGATTTTCAGAACTTATTCTTTTTTTTAAAATATATTTTTATTGATTTTTTACAGAGAGGAAGGGAGAGGGATAGAGAGTTAGAAACATCGATGAGAGAGAAACCTCGATCAGCTGCCTCCTGCACATCTCCTACTGGGGATGTGCCCGCAACCAAGGTACATGCCCTTGACCGGAATCGAACCTGGGACCCTTCAGTCCACAGGCTCTATCCACTGAGCCAAACCGGTTAGGGCCAGAACTTATTCTTATAGCTAATTTGTACCTTTTTACCAACCTCTCCCTATTTCTCCACATACCACCCCTGGTAAACTTTAAATTTTTATACTCTGTTGCTATGAGTTTGACTTTTTTAAAGTTCCAATATAAATGAAAGCATGCAGTATTTGTCTTCCTCAATCTGGCTAATTTCACTCAGCATATTGCCTCTGAGCTCCATCCATGTTGTCAAATGGCAGGATTTCCTTCTTTATCATAGCCAAATAAACTCCCTCTTAGACTTAAAAATACTGAAGCATTTTAAAGGCAAATGAAATACTCAAAAACGGCCAATTTGAATTGGTTAAATAAAAAACTTCTTACCCTAAAACCTAACAAATGTATTAATAGGTTACAAATTGATAGTGTAAGATATATTCAATTTGGAAAGGATTGACATTTTTATCATACCAAAGTTTCTTACATTTTATAAATTAAGTTACAAATGAGAACAACAATTAGAAAATTGCTTCTTAATTTGTGTCAAAATTTGCTGTGTTGCAACTTCTAATTTGTACTATTTTGCCCTCTCTAGCCATACATTACAAATCCAGTTGTCTTCAATTTCAAAAATCTCTGAAAGATTTTTACTAGTAAGAAAGCTATCTTTACCTCTCAAACCTAACATTGCTGGTTTCCTTATAATATTTCAAGATCCTTGAAAACTTTGGCTAGGATTTTCTGTAAAGTCTCTCATTGATTGATTGATCCAGTCATTGTTTGACTAATTCATTTATTCAATAATGCAATTATTATATACCTAGAACCTGCCAGACACCATGGGTTGTGCTGAGAAGCTGCTAAAAATAGCTAATCACTAACATTAAAATATTTGAAAAATAAATTTTGTCATATCTTTCCTACCTGTTATAGAATTATACATGTTTTCTTTCACTGTTTTATATCAGCTTACATGAGTATAACCTACAACCAGTAACTTTCCTGCATTTAAATGCTTTTGAATCACCCTACTATTAGGCCACAGTTTCATCCAGGACAAGGGCAGTTAAGTATCTATAATAATAAAAGCATAGTATGCTAATTAGACCAGATGTCCTTCCCTATGACCTACCAGAAGAAGCCAGGGCTGTGAGGGCCAAGGTAAGCTGCGTCAGCTGTGAAGGCTGAGCCCCTTGCACGAATTTTGTGGATGAGGCCTCTAGTTTATATATAGTTGTGGTTAAGAATGTGGACTTGAGAGCCAGATTAGGTTCAAATCATGGCTCTGATCCTTACTCCCTGTAGGCCCTCAGGCAAATTACTCCATGCTCCCATTTCCAGGCTGTTAAATGGGAATATTATTAGTAACTACATAGCTTTGCTGCAATGGTTTCTGTCATTGAATTTTTCCGTCTATTTCCTTTGGCCTTATAGTTGGTAAAAAGATCTTTGTGATTTTGGATATACATGGATTTTAAGTCCAAATAGTCACTGTGTACGATTTTCTCTTAATGATATATTTTAATAAATATGTTAGTAGAAATGTATGAGAGGTGATTTTTAAGAGTTAGACAATATTTAAGCCAAAGACTGTACATTTCTCTTAAATAATAGCTTGTATGGAAAATGTGGAAGTACCACAGACACTTAAAATAACAGCCTTTCAACTCTGTTCAATGAATGAACTGCATTAATTATTTTACATTCAGCTTGATAAATTTAAAATGTGCATCTTTCTAAATATATCTTTAATGTGGTACTTATAAGCAAGACAGAATTAATAACATTCCCAGATGAAAATAATTACAAGAACACATTAAAACTACATACTGGCCTGAAAACAGATTAACATAAAATTAAAGGCAAATTTGAAGTTGTTATATTCTACTTATATACCTAATATGCTTATAATTACTTTATATTATATAATTACTATGTAGTAACATAACAGTTTCAGGAATAACTTATTCCCTTATAGGCATGATAAATATGTGTGTGACTATCACTGCATGATAAATAGGACCTTCTTTATTCATGAAGTTGAATGTCAAACTCAACTGAAAAATGAGTATCGTGTTCAATGTATTCATTCCAAGGCTTGTTACAATCACTCAATTTTGCTGCAGATGGATAAAGTAATAGCCACCTTTCTATGTTTTATGGATTAAAATAGTGTGAAATGATAGTTTTAAATTTCCTATGTTTATAACTTCATTAAAACTCCACAACAAGTGATACACTTGATTAAAGATTGGTGGGAGACACGATTGGACTTCATTTTCATAGGTAACTGTCATGATTTCATGGGGAACTGTTCACATATCAGAGCACTCTGACAACATCCATCACAGCTACAGAAGGTGAAGTTCCAAAGTAGAAAAAATGCAGTCATAAAAAAATATTACAGAGGAGCAAAGAAGAATATGTTATTAGACACAGAATACATAAACCAAGTATGGTTTTGATACATAGGGTTAAACTTAAATAACAACAGAAAAAGAGCAATGCACAAAGAAGATGTAAGTCTTTTTAATTACAAATATCTTAACCAGGTCCAAGTTTAAAAAGAACACAATATTCTTTAGCTCTAGCTGTTTTGGCTCAGTGGATAGAGTACAGGACTGTGGACTGAAGGGTCCCGGGTTCAACTCAGGTCAAGGGCACATGCTGGGGTTGGGGGCTCAATTCCCAGTGGGGGGCGTGCAGGAGGCAGCCAATCAATGATTCTCTCTCATCATTGATGTTACTGTCTCTCACTCCCTCTCCCTTCCTCTCTGAAATCAATAAAAAATGTATATATTAAAATATTCTTTAAATTTTTTCAGTAAAAGAAGCAGTAACCAAAGAATGCTGTTTAATGTGGTTTCTAGAACCATTCCATCCAATATGATGGCCACTAGTCACTTGTGACTATTTAAATTTAAATTAATTGAAATTAAATAGCATTAAAAATTCAATTCCTCAGTCACACTACCCATATTTCAAGTGCTCAAAAGCCACATGTAGTTAATTGCTAATATATTAGATAGTACAGACAGAACATTTTCATAATCACAGAAAATTCTATTGGAGAATGGTATTGTAGGTTTTCAGAAAACACTATGCTGGGGATTTAGGGATAAAGAACTAAATTATTATTATCACTTGATGTCAATATTCTAGATGTTTAATATGCTATTTCAAAGCAGAAGCAGCAGCTGAAGTTCCTTTTATACGATCAGCTAAAATAATGCCTGTGCATATTTTAAGACATGACACATATGTGTACATAAATACTAAACTCAGATATAAGGGGACTAACTTCACTGCTTATGGTCTTATTTTGCTTTTCTTTGTAATTCCAAAATGGTTAGATGTGACTGTCTATTAAAATTAATAAACAAAGAAACAAAACCACTCCTGGCATGAAAAGGTAAATCAGAAATGCTAGGGCCATATCATGGTGGAATCACCCCTTTTAAGAAGTAACAGGGACATGTGATAAGGTGAGAAAACAGAGAGGCAGAGGAGTTGGGGACCAATTGGTAGTTTGTTGCAGTTCACTTAAAATAGTCCAAAAGTCAGCTGCATAGTGGGGTATTCAAGAACAGGGCTCATAATTATATACTTGAGCCACTGAATTGAGGTGTATAATCTTAACCAAGATACTTATACTCTCTATTCATCAGTTCTGTAAAATCAGGATAAGAATGGTATATTCTTCATTATGATTATTATGAAGATACCAGCTAATAGGGAACATAAATCTTAATTAGTAGTGATATGTATAAAGGTAGTAAGATTAGTATTGTTAACATTATTATTTCCAGAAAAACCTGTGCTTGTTGTTAAAATGCAGATATTTAAAATGTATCTCTTATACTAGAATCATAATATTTGTTGATGAAGCTTACTAATCAATATGTTTTACAAACTCTCTGAGTAATCCTTACATGTATCAAAATTTGAGAACCTTTGATATCAGAAAGAGAGCATACTGGGGAATTAGGACCGAGTCTGAATGTAGAGACTGCCATTTCTTGAAGCTTTGGTTTCCTCATCTGTAACATAAGATCATTGTGAGGGTGTCATTATTAGGATCCCACCAAGATTCACGGAAATGCCAATAATTCAAAGAGAGCTAATTAAAAAGAGAAAAGTAGTACATAGAGGTAGCACAGGTGAGTTATACCTCCAACAGGTCAGAAGGGAGGAGGGAGGAGAGGTTAGCAGGAAAGACAATAAGTACTGTAAGTAAGGCATCATGAGAGCAACAGTGACAATGATAGAACATAGCCTTCCTTAGGAAATGTCACAGAGAAGAAAGAGGGGAATAGATACCCTCACTGCATTCTCTATTCTCCTCTGACCCTTGACTTTCTGCTTGGAACCTAATTGATGGAACCCACCAGGAAGCAAGAGGACATAGAAGCCAGCTGATCTAGTCCATGTCTTTCAGCCTCGTGTAGCAGAAAACAGGGTGTTGACCAGTAAAGTGTGGAAATTGAGAAGTAAATGGGAGATACATGTCATACATATAAGGTATCTAGTACATTGTCTAATTTTTAATGAATGGTTTATTATTTTTATGGTGGGTTGTGTTCTGAATGAGTACATGAAGGTTCTACTGATATAAATAAAAACTCATCATTAACAAGATATTGAGAATAAGCTGAAATAGAAATCAGTAAAATAATCTAATTTATTTTGAGTAAGAACATTTCTAAAAACTAGCAAATCTTCTTGAAATGCTTGTAAATGTCTTACATTTTAAGAATAATTTTCAGGTCATTAAATAATCAATAATAGTGCAAAATGACTCTGTAAGGGAGATTGAAATTCATTTCCAGTATTTAATTGTGAGAAAACAAAGTTTTTAATTGGCTAATGAGTACATGAGAAAGAGCCAGAACCCAGATTCAAGTCTTCATTGTTGTTTTAAAGTTTCGTTACTTTGCTTCAATGATTCATCTATTTGTCATTTAAAACCATGCTTATAATAAAATGTGCATGTGAATATGTCAAGTGGACATCTGTCAATTTCTTATCACTAAGTACTTAATGTTGCTATTCTCAAAATGAGGTCCCTTGACCAAGCTGCTGAACCAGTATCACCTGGAAACTTGTTAGAAATGAACATTATTACCTGTCCCTATTGAATCAGACATTCTGGGGGTGGAGCCCAAGAATCTTTAGCTCTCCAGGTGACCTAAAGTTTAAGGTCAACTAAAGTTTAAGAACCATTCCTTTAATGTGTGGACAAATAAAGGGGGGATTCTATGGAAACTAATCTCACAGAGTAATCTGCTCATAAATTCCTAACTGGGCAGGTTCTGCTGGGTTTTCATGACCCAGGCATATAACTTTTTAGTAAAAGGCTTATATTTTGCTTAAGCGAGGTGTGCGTCTAGTTTAACACACCTTTGAAATAAACTATAACCACCATCAAGAAAATACATAATCTATGTATTCTGTAATTCAGTCCTAACCTGGCTTCTCCCACTTCTATGTAATCTTCTTTAAATTTCTTCCTTAATTTCAAATGCACAGAAGATGCTGAAAAATTATTATTCTCCAGAGCATATGAGATCTTGCTCCCCAGCATATGTCATTAGTTTGGCTCAAATAAACTTTTATAAAATTCTCAATAGGTTTGGATGTTTCTTAGGTCAACAAATGGATTGCCTTTGATTAACTGCTGGCAGCCACCATAGCTGAAACTTGGAGATCTGGAAGGAACCAAAGTGTACTAATGGAACTTGTTACAGTTTTAGCCTGATTTAAAATGATGAATCTGCCCAGCCAGTGTGCTCAGTGGATTGAGCATCATCCCATGCACCAAGAAATAACAGTTGGATCCTGGTTAGGGCACATGCCTGGGTTGTGGGCTTGATCCCCAGTAGGAGCTTGCAGGAGGCAGCTGATCAATGTTTTTATCTTTCCCTCACCCTTCTTCTCTCTCTAAAAATCAATAAAAACATATTAAAAATAATAAAATGATTAATCTGTCCCCATTTTAATCTATTGACTATTATATTTCTGTTTCCAGAAAGATACCTAGTAGAAACATAGGATAGTATTATTTTCATAGTGCATCTATTATAATGGGTTTAAAAAGGATCAGGTCTCTCATTCTCTTACCTTCTAATGAACCAGATTAACACGGGCTGTTTTAGTCTGATTTATTCATGAAAATTAGTTGAGTATCTAAGGCATGGTCATTTTTTTTTTCTATGAAGGGCCAGCCAGACAGTCAATGTTTGGGGCTTTTCAGACCACTTGGTCTCTTGGAACTACTCAGCTATGTTGTAACACCAATTTGCTGTAGATAATATGCAAATAAATGGGTATGTAATAGAACTTTACCAAAACAGGTCATAGAATCAGTCCACAGGCTATAGTTTGTAAACTTTTGTGAACTGAGGAATGTAATGACAACACTTTACACATGAAAATTAGAACTAAGGCAGGTGAAGGATTTTGCTCAAATCATAAAATAAAAGGCAGTTTCACTAAATGATCCCCCATCAGAAGACATTCACCTTTAAATATGAGGAACTCATTATAACTCAAGATTCAGTACCATTCCATTATTACATAAATATGTTTTTATCCATTACAGTTTATTCAAGATTATCTTAATTCTGTATGACTATTGCATAAGGAATAGTGTTTACTTTTGCTTAGAGAATAGATTTAGTTTCTTATAAATATGTTTTATTGATGATAGGGCTTTAATTTTTTTCTCCCTTATGAAAAGAACAGTAAAAAACCAACTATAATATAAGACTATCACTAATGTTAAAATGTCAGTGAGTGGTTAGCTCAGGTTCTTTATGGCAGTGAACAGCCACAATCACTTCAGATTCTGGCTTCTGCCTGGCATATGCTTGCCAAGCACTTGAAAAGCACAGTAATTTAAGCACACCATCTTTTGGTCTGTTCCCTGAGGCCAAGCTCATAGCTCTTTGGTGACATATGTAACAGCACCTGCAAAGTTGGCCCGAGCTCCCTATTTAAAATGCATTCTGTCCCATTCATAATGTTTGGTGTGAGTCTCTAGAGGCCAAACCTCATTGTATTGACTTCACATGACATGCAAATAATTTTGAAGTAGATTTTGGCCTGCTTTGGTCCAATTTGTTCATGAAAATTAGCTGATTCTTAAACCAATGTAATTCTCAGACTCTGTGACTGATTGTTTTATCTTGCAGACTCCTGGCATCTGAAGGAGATAAACTTCGGGGAGATAATTCATATTAAGCTACATCATTTGAAAGTCAGTTTTATTTAGAGAAGAATTGTAATTTCAAGATTTTCAGAGGCTATTCAGGTATAGCCTGAATGTAAATGCTGGATATAAATTAAAAAGTATTGCAAGATTTAGATTAAACTGTTATTTGGCCTCAGTGTGAGTGAACAACAAGAAATGGTGAAGAGTTGGGTAATCAAAAGGGGCATATCCTATCTAAAAAAAAAAGAATTTCTATTTTTCACCAACTGATTAATGACCTTAGGCTACAGGAGCCCAGAATTACTCTCTTTTCCACTTTTTTTCATTCATTAATTTTTTAAAACAGTAGATTTTCTACATGAAATACCAATGTTTTAAATGCTGCCCACTAATTCCTGTTTCTTAAACACTATGACAGCGGTTCTCAACCTGTGGGTCACGACCCCTTTGGGGGTCAAATTACCCTTTCACAGGGGTCGCCTAAGACTATCGGAAAACACATATTGAATATATAATTACATATTGTTTTTGTGATTAATCACTATGCTTTAATTATGTTCAATTTGTAACAATGAAAATACATCCTGCATATCAGATATTTACATTACGATTCATAACAGTAGCAAAATTACAGTTATGAAGTAGCAACGAAAATAATTTTATGGTTGGGGGTCACCACAACATGAGGAACTGTATTAATGGGTCGCGGCATTAGGAAGGTTGAGAACCACTGCACTATGAGGCTTAAACATATACTTCATGGGCTGCCACTTTAGAAACTCTGACTTAAGGTTTAATAAATTATTTCAAATGTTTGAGTTCACATCCCTGATGTCCCCAAAACTAAATAAAACAAATTTCCTCTAAAAGGTTTAATTATAGTTCAATGAGATTCATTCAGATCACATCAGAATGTTTGCAATGGGTTACCTTTCCATGTTTACTTTTCTGCATGTTTGTTTTGCTGCCCTATTCATTTGCACATTTCCTATACCCTCATTGCCCAGGGCCACAGTTGACAGATGTCAATCATAGACTTGCAGGCTAACTCTTCCATGGTGTAGGAGCACAACCATGATTGATTACTATGTTCTGAATAAGACTTAGAGTCAAAGCAATAGCATGTAAAGACACTCAATAACCTCTGTTTTCTTGGTTCCAAATATTGTATGAATAAACATTATCATACACTCCCCCTCAGCCATCTAGGTGATCTGGACAAACTTCAATTATTCTGTAATTGCATTTGCTTTCCCACAGTTGTGCCCTTGGAATGCATTTGCTCTTTTGAATAATCAGATAACTTGAAGATGCAGTGCCACTTCTGCAATAAAACCAATATTGATATGAGTCATCTGGTATTTTAAAAGATCTATATTTCAGGAGAAAATCATACCATCAACTGTGAATTATGTGAAATTCTTGTTATTTGTAAAGCAAGTAGGCCTCTAAATTTCTACTGATGCAAAATTTAACTAAAAATGTTATCTCCTATTACTGTGCCAATTCAAAGGTTAATAAAAAAAAGTGATTCTACAGTGAGTTGTTCATATTGCATTTTCACTTAATCCTAAAATAGAAGTCTATTGTCAAACAAAAGGAATAACAGAATAACCGAAGCTTGTCAAGACCATCTAGGAGGTTAATTAAACCTAGAAATGGTTCTGTGTGAAATTGACTGTGAACTAGAACTTAGGAACCCATTAAAATTTGCAGATATGACTTATATAGATTAATCCCTCAAGAAAAATTTAAGGAAAATGGAGAAATGCCACCAAAAACTATACTTGTTGCCATTACAGCGAAATATAAGGTTAACTACAAATAAACCCGCATCTTTGACGTTTTATCTTATCAAACTGCCAGCAAGTTTTTACAGGAGGAGTGTAAAATTGGTTATTTTAAATTATTCCAAGACAGTATATAAAATGGCCACTGGCAAGTCATAAGTAATTGCTTGCTATGCACTTTTCCCTTAGTAAATATAGTGCTGCTCTTTTCATCCTGAAATGGGCAGTACTGAAAATAAATTGTTTGACTTTTTAAAGATGGAAAACAATTTGAAAACATAGTAATTTTATATCTTTACTTTAAGATTTTATTTCATTTTTAAGAGTCACTGACAAAAAACTTCAGGAAAAAAAAGTTTCCCTAAGAAGCCAGTGGAAAGGCTAAAAGAGAGAGAATATATATTATTTACAAAAATGACTTTGTTAATTTGAGTGAAAAAGTTTTTTATCATTTATGCATTATGACAAACCTGAAAAAAATATATATTCTGAGACTACACTGTATCACCCCATCTTCTAAATATTGATTCAATCTCCATAGTTCTCATTAGGCAGCACCTTTATCAGTACTAAAAATGACTTTGTTAATTTGAGTGAAAAAGATTTTAATCATTTATGCATTATGACAAACCTGAAAAAATATATATTCTGAGACTACAGTGTATCACCCCATCTTCTAAATATTGATTCACTCTCCATAGTTCTCATTAGGCAGCACCTTTATCAGTACAATATACACTTCATCAGAGCTATTTGATAGTGATGAGAAGGTCATTGACTTTTAAACCATTAGAGTCACATGGCCTAAGTCAAACCTTTCACTAAATGATGGCTCACCATCAGGGCTGCCTTAGCAGTAATTAACCCAGCTTCTCTGCTGAAGGTTTATGCTCTGTTACTGCCCTCGAATGCCAGATCCACCCTCCGACTATACCATGTGAAATTCCACCTTTGCAACTGCTATCCTTTCACCCTGCTCATCTGATTTATTTTCAAACATTCATTTAGAATATTTTAAATGTCTGAATATAAATTTAAAAATAGCCCAAACCCTATGGTCTATTAATCTTATTCCATAAATACAAACATACAATTTTCCAGGAAATCTTTTCCTTCAATATTGCTTTTCCTCTGTATGTCTCTTAAACTCCTAGCATTCTATAGTTTCATAAAGAATCCTAAATCTCGTAGCAATACTTTAAAATTATGCAGCTTTTTGAGATAAACAGAGTGAAATGATTGATACAGTTTCTCGCCCATAGCAAGCATACCATGGCAAGTATTTATATGCAGGAGATGACAAGAGATAAAGCAAGAGAGACAGTAGCATACAAATAATGGGAAACATCCCACATGATATTAAGGATTTTAGATTTTACAAACAGATTTTCATTTTAGATAAATAATTCTGGCAGCTGAATGGAGGATGCATTTGTGGGAACAAGGCTACAGGCAGGGACAGTCGGAAAACTTCTATAACAAACACGGAGAGAAATAAAATAAATTTGAGTTATGAATGGATAGTTGAAGAGTAGATGATCATAGATATCTTTTATTATATAACTTTTTAAAATACATTTTTTATTGATTTCAGAGAGGAAGAGAGAGGGAGAGAGAGATAGAAACATCAATGATGAGAATCATTGATCAGCTGCCTCTTGCACACCCCCCACTGGGGGATTGAGCCCACAACCTGGGCATGTGCCTTGACCGGAAATCGAACCATCACTCCCAGAGTCATAGTTTGATGCTCAACCACTAAGCCATGCCAGCCTATTATATAACTTTTTAAAAATTAGTTTATCAGAGTGACATTGGTTAATGGATCATATAGGTTTCAGGTGTGGATTTCTATGTTACAAGATCTGCATATTGCATTGTTTGCCCACCATCCAAAGTCAAATTTTCTTCTGTCACCATATTTTAGGGTCCCTTTACCCCCACCCTCTGATCATGGGTTCTTAATCCAATGTCCATTAATAGGCTTCAGAGAATTCATAAGCCCTCTGAAATATAAATATATAGCCAGTCTTGATATATCTATGCAATCAATCTATAAATTTTTATTTACTTGCTTTCTCTGTGCACTTATAGTACCCTTTACTTTGGCACATGCTAAAATACAGAGTAGGTGGATTTCATGTGACGTCTTTCATTTTTATGGGACTGAAATAATTGGATATTAAATTAGAAGGAAAGCTGATCTGTGGAATGCTTAGCTAAATGTATTTTATTTAAAAACGATTTTCTAGTGTGATTTCCCTGGGCTAAAAATGTT
>NW_005356519.1:4469058-4477452 GCF_000412655.1 Myotis brandtii
GCCCCCCGCCGGCCTGGTCACCTCTTACTGCCCCCCCTGCTGGCCTGGTCGCCCCATGTAGCCTGCTTGTTCAGTCATTTGGTCATCCCTCACTACCCCCCTGCCAGCCTGGTCGTAGGCAGCCATCTTGTGAGGGCATGAGGGTTAATTTGCATATTACCTCTTTATTATATAGGATATTTAATGTTGTATAATGATCTGATTCTTACATTTTGCCATTCTACACTCTATCTATGTAGTTATATAGTTTTAAGTAGTCAAAAGTTTATACTATTGTTCATTTGGTGATCTTTCACTCTTTTTTCATAGGAGTTAATTTTGAGCAACTCTTGATCATACAATGGTAATTCTCTGAAGTCTCTGGTGTTATTTTTTTTTATTACTTTAGAATGTCAGCCTCAGAGCAGAGTGTAATACTCTAAGAGTCTAAGCAGTGCAGAATAGGATTACGGACTCCCTTATTCTGAATAACATGCTGCTCTTAAAGCTGCCCTACAGTATGGATTTATGTCAACAGTACTCATGACATGTGTCAAAAACAAAACACATGTTCTTATATTTAGTCCTTTAAAAATATACCCTTTTTAAAGGTACAATATATCTTTTAATTCAGATTTTTAACACAACTGCCATCCTGTGCCCCTTGAAACCACAACACAGTGTGATGATCCTAGTCTCAGTGTCTCATTCAAGCCAGTGATAAAAGTAGTAAACATAGCCCACCAATAAATGCATTTTCTGAAAATGACATAAAATCGGGATCATTAGTTCAATATTCTTAATTACTTTTACCTCTGCCTCGTATGGATTTATGTCAACAGTACTCATGACATGTGTCAAAAACAAAACACATGTTCTTATATTTAGTCCTTTAAAAATATACCCTTTTTAAAGGTACAATATATCTTTTAATTCAGATTTTTAACACAACTGCCATCCTGTGCCCCTTGAAACCACAACACAGTGTGATGACCCTAGTATCAGTGTCTCCTTCAAGTCAGTGATAAAAGTAGTAAACATATCTCTATAGCCCACCAATAAATGCATTTTCTGAAACTGACAAACAAAATCAGGATAATTAGTTCAATATTCTTAATTACTTTTACCTCTGCCTCATATTTCTCTATTACAGTGATTTTTAGCCAATGTGCCACAAGAATTTTTAAGATACAATACCTCACTATTTTGTCAGGGCACTGGCCTCTTTTCCCTTAGATTATCAAATTAAAAAATGGCAACAGCAAACACAATAGCTGTCTGGTGTGAATGAATCAGAATTATACCTATTTTTTGTCAGTTCAGCAAAAAACCCTAGTATCAGTGTCTCCTTCAAGTCAGTGATAAAAGTAGTAAACATATCTCTATAGCCCACCAATAAATGCATTTTCTGAAACTGACAAACAAAATCAGGATAATTAGTTCAATATTCTTAATTACTTTTACCTCTGCCTCATATTTCTCTATTACAGTGATTTTTAGCCAATGTGCCACAAGAATTTTTAAGATACAATACCTCACTATTTTGTCAGGGCACTGGCCTCTTTTCCCTTAGATTATCAAATTAAAAAATGGCAACAGCCAACACAATAGTTGTCTGGTGTGAATGAATCAGAATTATATCTATTTTTTGTCAGTTCAGCAAAAAACATTACCTCTGCCTCATATTTCTCTATTACAGTGATTTTTAACCTGTGTGCCATGAGAATTTTTAAGATACAATACCTCACTATTTTGTCAGGGGCACTGACCTCTTTTCCCCTAGATTATCAAATTAAAAAATGGCAACAGCCAACACAATAGTTGTCTGGTGTGAATGAATCAGAATTATATCTATTTTTTGTCAGTTCAGCAAAAAACATATTTTTGGTGTTCTGCAGAATTTCAGTGGTTTATGTGTGCCATGAGATGGAAAAGGTTGAAAATAGCTCCTCCATTATATCATGAAGAAATTAGTAAGTGCCTTAATAAAAGATAGCACTGTTAAGTTTCCCTTATTTTCTTGCCTAAAAAGCTAGTTGTATCTGATTTATATTTAGAGATCTATGCCAGTTTTTCTAACAACATTTTTCCTGTATAATATGCTAACAAGATATGTATTTTTAAAATAAACTCTTTTAAGATAGCATACAGCATTTACAACAAGTTAACCAGTCAATG
The DNA here is from genome assembly GCF_000412655.1 of Myotis brandtii. Taxonomy (NCBI): domain Eukaryota; kingdom Metazoa; phylum Chordata; class Mammalia; order Chiroptera; family Vespertilionidae; genus Myotis; species Myotis brandtii. The sequence continues at coordinate 4,471,216 of NW_005356519.1, forward strand.
GTTTGTAGACTCCGTTATACCATGAAGAAATTAGTAAGTGCCTTAATAAAAGATATCACTGTTAAGTCTCTCTTATTTTCTTGCCTAAAAAGCTAGTTGCATCTGATTTATATTTAGAGATCTATGCCAGTTTTTCTAACAACATATTTTTCCTGTATAATATGCTAACAAGATGTGTATTTTTAAAATAAACTCTTTTAAGATAGCATACAGCATTTACAACAAGTTAACCAGTCAATGGTTTGTAGACTCTATCCTCTAATGCAGTGGTTCTAAACCTTCCTAATGCCGCGACCCTATAATACAGTTCTTCATGTTGTGGTGACCCCCAACCATAAAATTATTTTCGTTGCTACTTCATAACTGTAATTTTGCTACTGTTATGAATCGTAATGTAAATATCTGATATGCAGGATATATTTTCATTGTTACACATTGAACATAATTAAAGCATAGTGATTAATCACAAAAACAATATGTAATTATATATGTGTTTTCCGATGGTCTTAGGCGACCCCTGTGAAAGGGTCGTTCAACCCCCAAAGGGGTCGCGACCCACAGGTTGTGAAATAGCTACATGCTCTTTAAAAATTTACTCAAGCTATTTGAATCTCAATTTCATCTTATCGATTAATATTTACTCTAATTTGTTGAATGACAGATATTACTTAGTTTAATTTGAAAATTTAAGAAGGGTTCCTTTGCAAAAATAACGTTTAATCTAATACCTTGAGAATAAGAAGTTCTGGGGTATAAGGAGTTGACATAGAATGAAAAGAATATCCCAGTAAGAAGTTGCAGGGATATGAATACTCTGAGATGAGATTGTGCCTGACAGAATGTGCAGCGGATAAAGAATAACAACGTGTAAGGGAAACAGTACCACGTTCACAAAATCGGGAAGGGAAACCAGGTAGCAGACCTTGTCAAACATTAGAAATACAATGTATTGGGAAGCCATCACATTTTTTAAAAGTAAGCTTCATAGTTGGATTTGTATTTTTAAAAGATCACCTGACTGCTGTTTGAAAATGGGATGACAATGAAGGACAAAACTGAAAGCTGGGTGCCCAGCTGTTGCATTAGTACAAAGAAGATGATTGTATCTCAGAGTAGGTGAGGAGAAATGAGCAAATCCAACTATATTGAGGGAGCAGTATCACTACGAGAGTTAAGAAAAAAGGAGTTATCAAGGATAACATCCTAATATCTGGATCAAGCAACTTGAAGGACAGATGGGCCATTGTTAGAAATAAGAAAAAAATATAAGCCTGGCCCATCCCACACTGGGATTGAGTCCACAACCTGGGCATGTGCCCGACCAGGAATCAAACCATGACCTCCTGGTTCATAGGTCGATGCGCAACCACTGAGTCATACTGGCTGGACAAAACCTCTGCTCTTTTAATTTTCCCCACAGTTTTGCCTTCTCCAGTATGTCATATAGTTGAAGTCATCCAGCATAAAGCCTTTTCAGATTGGCTTACTTCACTTAATAGCACTCATTTAAATTCTCTGCATGTTTTTTTCATGCTTTGATAACTCATTTCTTTGTAGTACTGAATAATACTCCATTGTCTACATGTACCACAGTTTATCCATTCACCTACTGAAGAACTTCATAGTTACTTCCAAGTTTTGGCAATTATAAAGAAAGCTGCTACATACATCTGTGTGTAGGTTTCTGTGTGGACATAAGTTTTCAACTCCTTTGGGCAAATATCAAAGAGCATGATTGCTGGATTATATGGTAAGAATATATTTAGTTTGTAAGAAATCTGCAAACTGTCTTCCAAAGTGGCTCACCATTTTGCAATCCCATCAGCAAGGTATGAGAGTTCCTGTTACTCCACATCCTCTCCATCACTGGATGTTGTCAGTGCTTTCAATATGGCCATTTTAATAGGCAAGTAGTGGTATCTCATTTTAATTTGCTTTCCCCTGATTGCATGTGAGGTAGAACATCTTTTCATATGTTCATTTGCCACCTGTGTATTTTCTTTGTTGAAGTGTCTATAAAGGTCTCTGCCCATATTTTAATTAGGTCATGGTCTTATTGTTAGGTTTTAAATGTCATATTTTACATTTTGAATAAGAGTCCTTTATCAGGTGTCTTTTACAATAAACTCTCCAAGTCTGTGGCTTGTCTTCTACATACCCTTAATATTGTTTTTAATTTTAATAAAGTTCAGTTCTTAATTCTCTCATAGATCATACTTTTGTTGTCTTATTTAAAAAGTCATCACCATTCCCAAAGTCATCTAGACTTTCTCCTATGTTTTCTTCTAGGAATTTTATAGTTATGCATTTTATATTTAGGTGTATGATCCATTTTGAGTTAACTTTTGTCTAGGATATAAAGTTCCTAAAATTAGTCTAGACTAATTTATTTGGATTTGGATGTCCAGTTGTACCAGCACCATTTGTTGAAGAGACTATCTTTGCTCCATTAACATTTAAACTTTCCTTACTATCTTTCTATTTTCATAATCTCTCCCCAAGTTGAATGTCATCCAAGATTGCATCTTGAATGACCAGTGTCCCAAATCACCTAACCAAAGAAAATATTTTTAATATCATTGGTTCCAGCCTCTTTGCTCAGCTTTCACTTATTTTACCAAGTCTTGCTTTTAAGTAATGACTTTATATATGGATTTTAAAGAAAATAAAAAGATTTTAAAATTTCTTTACATACTTTTCAACTTTGAAGTATAGCTTTGATATGAGTTTCTACACACTTGATCTCCATTCCTATAAAATATATTACCTACTACAATACTTTCATTTGAAAGCCAAGGTCGCTTGTCCACACAGGAATGAATTATTTATCTTTTAAAAAATTAAGGGGGTGCATGCACAAAAACTCCACTTTTATGCCAATATGTATAAAGTGACTAAAAGAAAGGTGTCTCCTAAATCATAATTATATCTTTCATTAGTATACCTAAACTGATTATCATAATCAAGCATAGGACTAATGGCAGCACTATGCCATAGAAGCAGAGAAATAAGACTTATTTCCTCTGAGTCAGCCACAATTCAAGGGTTAAAAAAATGAAAAGTCTACACATCTATAGCAATGCTAACTTTTGAAAATATTGACAGATACTTTCACATGCTGATACAAAGAACATTTTTTATAACGATAAGAAAAAATTCTGAGATGCTCTAAATTAAATTACAGCCGGCCAGAGAGTGAGAAAAAGAGACCAGTTAGCTAGTTAATAGCTGTAGGCCAGCTAACAAAAGACTGCTCATATTTTTGAATGTATGTTGGAGTTTCAATCAACCTCCAGGAGTCTGATAGCCAACCACTAGATGCCCCCGCATTGTTATGCATGGACCTTCAGGACTGCTGCCTGTCCTGAAACTCATCAAATATAGTAAATATTGCTTCCTTACAGACTGTGCACCTACCATAGAACTGCCCTGTTTCAGCTTTTCCTGTCCCCCTTATCAATGTAAATTCTTTAGAAACAACTTACATCGTTCCCAAAATATCATGTATAAAAGCACTCATGGAGTCCAGGAAGACTGACATGCTTGTCTTCTCCATGGAGTCATACTGCCAGTCGTTGAGACTTCATACTACAGGACCTGGTCCTTTTCTGGCTAGAAAAATAGCCCAATAAACCATCTATATAATAAAGGGGTAATATGCAAATTGACCCTAACAGCGGAATGACCAGAACAACTGCTCGATCAGTCACTATGAGGCTCACTGACCACCTCTTGATCCCTTCCCCTGGCTGGCAGGCTCCAATCACCTGATGTTGAACGGGGAACCAGGGGTGGGTGGTAGGGGATGCAGGTGGCACCAGGCCAAGGCGCCTGCCCCACCAGTCGCCCCAGACACAGAGGGTGGGGGCGGGGCTGGTGAGCGGGCTGGAATGGCCAACCTCTGATGGCTCTGATTACCTGATGGTGAATGGTGAACCGGGGTGAGTGTCGGCGGAGGGTGGGGCCGGCTATGGGCAGCCTGGGAAGATAGCTCTGATCGCAGGCCAGGCCTAGGGACTGTACCCATGCACAAATTTCATGCGCCGGGCCTCTAGTTTCTTATAAAGAAGTTTTCGGCTGTTCAAGTTTCTTGTTTAATAATGATGATGTAAGCATAGGGTCCTCTACTGGTAAAGGGGTCTCAAACTTTGACCTAGTGAATCTATGAATGAGCAGCTCCCACTGTAAGAGGCTACATTTTTATGTCTAAGTTCACAACCCCAGCAGTTATATTTATACTCAGTTATTTAGATCCCTTCCTATAAAAATGCTTACAATATATGATCTACAAAAGGATATTTATCTGACCATATGCACATTAGCCCTCAGATTAGTTCCTCTTCAGAAATTACGTATTGAGTATCTTTCACTTATTCTTGCTTATGGAGTTGCCTGCTCTCATGACTTTTATAAGTTTGCACTGTGTTGACAAAATTTCCCTAGGATGATCAATCTTAGGAATTCAAAGACTTTGGATATGGCCCAAACTGAGGTAAGCAAGCTTTGTTTCCTAACTCTTCCCAGAAATGCTCTACTAAGCAGAAGATCTTCCTTAAATCTGCCAAATAATGGCAATATGTTTAGTAAGCTAGTGTTCTCTTATTATATATAAATTACATTATCAATATATATTTAAAGAGAGAGAGAGAAAGAGAAAAGATCCCACATCCCAGAAGTCACCAGTCATTAGACACTGCTTAATTTCACTTCGTTCAGTTCCATCAGTGTTTCTTCTTCTTTTTTTTTTCTTTTTTTTTTTTCTTAAATCAATGAAGCTGTGGCTGTGATTCTTCCGGAACATCACAAAAGACACTGCTATTCAATGGCCCTTTACCCTGATGCTATATTAGAAGAGGAATATGTAATAACAAAGAACTCAATTCTTAAAGGGCTGGAATTGCCAACATATCTGAGAGGGTTTCCTGGATACTATGGAAAGTGTGGTGGCTGGAGGGGATGATAAATGTAATCATTAAACCACTTACAGTGTCTTGTTAAGAAGGGTGTGCATGTAAGTGATAATGCTGAAAACATTCTCTCTCTTTCTTTTTTTTTTTTTTACAGCAAGCGTTCTTTGCTTTTCCCTATACCTGGTATCTGAGGAGGCTAAATAGCCAGTGACTACATCATTCATTTCAGCACTAAAAAGTCTCCATATGAAAGGCTAATATAAAGCTCTTACACGTGTTACTCATTTTGAAACTAGGACCAAATAAATAAAAACAGACGTGCAGGAAATATATTAAATATTCTGAAGCAAGCAAACTGGGATTGTAAGTACTATTATGTCACAATGGGTTAAGAGGCATTTTTATGTTAACCTTTATAGAACATACTGACTTCATGAATTTGCTTTGAAAATTAATTTAAAAAGAGTTCTTTGCAACTGGATTATCTTTAGCGATTATTTTTAATTTATTATAGCCAATCTATATATAAAAGGCTAAGTGACGACCATACGTATGTCCGATCGACCGACCGGTACATAGGATGCGCACTGGCAATTTAAAAATAAACGTTGACCCGCGCATGCGCAATACATATAAAGCTCTTGCTGGCGCCAATCGCACGCGTGTTTTGGTTTTATAATGCTATATTATATATACCACTTCGACATGTAATTTTTTGCAGCAACATCATTACCGCATGAATCTTTCTTCTAATTAATTTCCTTTCAATGTGCACGAATCTGTGCACCAGGCCACTAGTATACAAATATTGCGGAAGCCCTGGTATCCACTTTTAAAACAGTTTAGTGTCGCACCATAGACTAAATCTCTAGTTCTCATTATTTACTAATATAAAGAACAAGGCCCATAATATGCACATAAATTAGATAATTTACCAAGGCACTTTTTGCCTGTTCCTATGAGCTTGGCACTCTGATGGACACTAAGAATCCTATCTAATAATAGACAAACATGGTAATTAACCATACCTCCGACATGCTTCTCATTGGCTAATCAGGGCGATATGCAAATTAACGGCCAACCAAGATGGCGGCCGGCAGCCAGGCAGCTGAAGCGAACAGGAGGCTTGCTTGATCCAGTGATGGAGGAAGCCAAGGTTTCCCGCCTGCCGCTGTCGGCCTCTGAGCTGCATTCTAAGAAACAATGTTGCAATTACAGAAGCTAAACAAACCCCCTAAACCTGCTTTCAGCCAGCTGGGCCTCAGAGCTGGAGTTGCAACAGTGTTTCAATTATAGAAGCCAAACAAACCCAGATACCTGCTTTCAG